>NW_006921894.1:3609668-3648018 GCF_000298275.1 Orycteropus afer afer | reverse complement strand
TTCTTCCTCAGGGATGTGTTCTTGGTCTGTATCCTGCTCCCTTGTTTCTACCACTTTATCTTGCTTCTTTGTGTGGACTGTGATGGTCTGTTGTCTCTGAGACATTGTGGTGTTATTGTATTTAGATCTCTGTTAACTGTTTGTGAGGAGCAGCAGTCAAGGATGAGTCAGGTTCTTCTTGGTGGTTGTTTATTGTAGGCCCATAGGTGGAGAAGGAAGTGGTGGCTCTCAGTAAGTGAAGCTGTAGGCGGTTTGGGTTTAGTTGTGTCATATGGGGACTGTTGCTGTCTTCCACTAAGTTAGAGAAAAATAACAATTGAATAGTGATTAAAAAGTAAAAGCAAATGGACAAAAAAAGTACACCATGTAATCACACTGGAACAGTAACTAAAAAAAGGAAAAAGAAGAAAAAGAAAAGAAACAAACAAACAAACAAAAAACCCAGAAGTATCTGGGGAGAGGGCAATAAGAGAAAAAAGGTAGAGAAAGAGAATAATGAAGAAAAAAATAGGAAAAAAAAAAAGAAAAAGAAAAAGAAGGAATTGGGTTAACCATGAGAAAGAAAAAAGAAAATAAAAAATTGCCACCGGGAACATGGAAAAGAAAAAAGCTGCACACTAGAACTTGGGAGGGGAATGATAAAGAATAATAGTAAAAGGGATAAAGGTAATAATAATAATAGTAGTTTTAAAACAGATAAAACCCAACAAACTAAAAAACAGAAAAAAAAAGAAAAAAGAAAAAAACGTGAGGGAACGTGAGGGCAGGGCAGGGCAGGTCAGGGCACCCAGGCTCCGACCGAGCACACAGACTGGGGTGGAGTTCTTGTGGGCCCAGAAGGTGGGTGGGCATGAGGGATGGCTGCACCTTTGTTCACCAAGAGGGTGTAGGGTATAAGAGTAACAAGGGGAATGTCACACCTTTCCAGTTGTTCAGGTCTGGAGTGTCCTTGGGGTTACTGGCAAGTGGAACCTGTTCTTAAGTTCCTGGAATCTGGGGGAATGGCTGTCCATTTAAATATCCATATGGTCAAGCTGCTTGTAAACATTCAAAATGGCTGCACCCTCCATACAGACCAAAGTCCACAGCTCAGCCGGACATCGTCTTTGCTTTCCCTTCCATTCCCTAGCCACTAGAGCAGTCCTCCGTGCAGTCCCTGGCTAGCAGTGCCGCTTTTTGAGTTAATTCTTAGGTCTTACCACCACTTGGCAATAACCAAGCTGTCTGTGACATCAGGATTGGTGCCAGACTGCTGCTCTGTATGTCTCCTTTTTTGGTGTTTTCATGCAAATTCTTCTGCTAGCTGCAGTTTAGTCCACTTCTGTATACTTCCCTTCATGGCTCAGGGGTCCAGGATTATCTTCTGTATTTCTGTTAATTGGTTCCCCTTTTCTTTGTTGAAGAGGGTCTGTGCAGTCTTTCTGCCTATGCTGCCATCTTACTGGAACTCCCTAATTGCAATCTCTTCTTGATGAATTGGCTCTTTTATCATTATATAATGTCCTTTGTGTCTTGTAACAGATTTTGACTTAGTCTATTTTATCTGCTGTTAATATGGCCACCTCAGCTCTCTTCTGGTTTCCTTTTTGCATGGAGATTTTTTTTTCCAAGTTTTCTATTTCAACCTATTTGTATTTTATGATTTAAAATGGTCCCTTGTAGACCACATATGTTTGGGTCATGTTTCCTTATCCATTCTGCCTCAACATTTTGGAGAGCTCAGTCCATTCTTATTTAAAATAAGAAATTTTCTGAGTGGTTACCATGGAGATTATCTTTAACAATCCTAAATTCATATCAATTTAGTTTACAGTGATATCAATTTAACTCCGGTTACAAAAAACTCTGTTCTTGTATTTCTCTCCCCTTCCCTTTACACTGTTACTGTCACAAATTATATCTTTATACATTATGAACCCAGTATATAATTAAGGACTCCGAGTGGTGCAAAAGGTTAAGTGCTCTATTATTAGCTGAAAGGCTGTTGATTCATAAACACCCAGAGGCACTTGAGAAGATAGGTCTGGTGATCTGAAAGGTCACAGCCTTGAAAGCTCTATGCAGCACTTCTACTCTGCACATGTGGGATTGTCATGAGCCAGGATACACTTGAGGGCAACTAACAATAAGAATCATGTAATTAGTATTTATAGTTTTGTCTTTCATATCACGTAGAACATAACAAATATAATTACAAACCAAAAAGTACAGAACTGGCCTTTATATTTGCCCTTGAAATTACTTTTTTAAAAATGCATTTTATTAAAATATAATTTATGTACAGTGAAATACACAAAACTAAAGTGATATGGGTCAATGCTTTTTTTTTTTTTTTTTTTTTTGCAGTGTTTCCTCCCCTCCATTCCCATCCCTGGCAACCAACAAATAAATTTCCCTCCATATATAAACCTTTCCTTGACCCTCCACAACGAACTAATACTCTATTTGTCCCTCTGTGATTGACTTATTTCACTCAGCATAATGTCCTCCAAGTTCATCCATATTATGCGATGTTTGGCAGACTGTACATTATTTAGTACTGCATAGCATTCCATTATGTGTATATACCATAGTTTGGTCATCCACTCTTCTGCTATAAATCTTAGGGATAAGTCCCTTGCCAGATATGTAATTATCAACAAATATGAATTTATTGGTGGTGTTTTTATTATGTGGTATTTTTGTGGTGTCGATTTCTTTGTTCCATATAATTTTCTATGCTGAGCTCATTTTGTTTATGAATCGTGTTATCACTTCTTTGCTATTATTTTAGTATTTGCTAAGTATTTTTGCTCATCCTCTTTTTTCTTTTGATGTGAAGGTTTATCATTTTTCTTTGAGGTTGATTTATAGTTTTAATATAAATTAATTAATTTAATGATTATAAATTAAATGATAATTTATAGTTTTCTTCTCAAGTTTAGAACAGCCCGTTCTATCTTGTAGTTCTCTTGACTTCTCTACCATCTAGAAGTTCTGTAATGACACAGTTTTTTCCCTATTTTTGGTTCATAGTTGTCCTCATTTGTCTATTGATGTCTCTGGTTCCGTTTACAATCTTATAGGCTCATTTACTTTGGATACTTCCATAGCTGGGTTGGTTTCTGGGTTATATCATCATGTGTTAATGATCAGTTGTTTGCTGTTGTTGCTTCTTTGTGCAAAGGACTCCCTTTAGCATCTTTTGTTAGGTTGGTCTGGTTTTAATAAATTCCCTTAATTTCTGCTTATCTGGAAATGTCCTAATTTTACCATTTTATTTGAGGGACAATTTTGCTGAGTACATAATTCTTGGGTGGAAATTTTTCTCCTTCAGTGTTTTATATATACCATCCCATTGTCTTCTCGCCTGCATGGTTTCTCTCACGAAATCCAAGCTTAGCCTTATTGATTGCCCCTTGTAGGTAACTTTTCATTTTCCCATGCTGCTCTCATGAATCTTTCTTTGTCTTTGGTTCTGGTAACTTTGATGATATGTCTGGGTGACTTTCTTTTGGGGTCTATCCTGTTTGGGGTTCGTTGGACTTCCTGAATGGATATATTTTCATTTTTCATCATACCAGGAAAATTCTCTTCCAACCAAACTTTGACAACTTTCTCTGTGGTTTTATTTGTGTCTTTGTTCTGGAAATCTGATGACACATAGGTTACTTCTTTTGATGGTATCCCACATAGACTTTAGGCTTTGTTCATTTTGTCTTGATCTTTTTTTCTGATTTATCCCTTTCCAAAGAAGTGGTCAGGTATTTGCCTTCAGTCTCCCTAACTCTGTCTTCCATTGATTCAATTCTGCTCCTTTACCCATTCAATGTCTTATCTATTTCTGAAAATTTAGTATTAATCTTCTGGATTTCTGTCTGTAGATTTTGTATTATTTCTAATTTTTCATTTATTATGTCATTTTGTTCTTGTATTGTCTTTTGAAATTGTTCTAGGATTTTCTCTGTGTTTTCCTTGATTGTCTCTCAATTTGTTGAAGATACCTAAATATTGTCATTGTTGTTGTTATGTGCCCTCAAGTAGGACCTGACTCATAGTGATCCCTCCTTTGGTTGCCGAGGCAGTATCACTATGGAAGTAGATTGCCCCACCTTCCTTCCGAGGAGTGGCTGGTGGGTTTGTACTGCCAGCCTTCTGGTTAGCAGTCAAGTGTCTTAGGCACTACACTACCAGAGCTCCTTACCTAAATATAATTCTTTTGAATTCCTTATCAGGGAGTTCCAATGCTGTGTCTTCCTCACGGATGTGTTTTGGGTTCCTATCTTGGTCTCGTTTCTCCTGGTTTATTTTGCTTCTTTGTGTGGACTGTGATGCTCTGTTGTCTCTGAGGCATTGTGACGTTTTTGTGTTTATATTTAATTGGTGATTGTATGTTGGAGTGACTTGCCCACAATTTTACTTTTCTTTGTATGTTATCTACATAAGAGGGTACTGTGCTGTGCTCCTCTATTTGCAAGTGGGCAGCACTTATACACTCATCACCTGTCTCCTTTCCTGTTTTCAGCCTCTCTGTATGTCCCTGCTGCCCTTGGCAAACAGAGCCTATTCCTAGGGCCCTGGAATCCAAATGAGGATGCTATCCCTTTAAAATCCAAAATGGTTGCCACTTGTAAAGATTCAAAATAGCTGCACCCTCAGTCACTTTAAATATCCAAAATGGCTGCTGTGTGTAAACAATCAAAATGGCTGCACCCTCCAGACAGCAGAAAGTCAATAGCTCAGGTTGTCTTCCACCTTGCTGTTTCCCTTCCTAGTCATAGGCCACCTGTGCAGTCATCCCTGTAGCCCTTGGTGACCAGGGATGATCTTTTCTAGGTCAACTCTCAGGTCCCAACACCACTTGGAACTACTCAGGCTGTTTGTCCTGTCAGAGTACCTGACAGTCCACAGCTCTGACTGTCTCTGTACTCACTGTTTTCGTTCAGGTTTTTCCACTAGTTGGTGCCTAATCCACTTCTGTATAGTTCCTTTCAAAGCTCAGGGCTCCAGGATTATCTTCTGTATCTATGTCAATTAGTTTTTCTTTCCTTTATTGATGAGGGTCTGTGTTACTTGTCTGCCTATTCGTCCATCTTACCAGAAGTCCCTTGAAATTATTTTTACCAACGTTCTTTATTTCTTCTTACAGTTTTGGGTTACTATGTGGTATCCTCACCTTTCAAACTGGTGTATTTCCTTTAGCATTTCTATTAGGGGAGGTCAGAGAGTAATGAAGTCTCTCAGCTTATGTTCATCAGGGAATGTCTTAATTTCACCCTTGTTTTTGAAAGAAGTCTTTCATTTTAATATTTGGAATCTATCATCCCACTTTTTTCTGGCCTCCATGGTTTCTGAGAATTCAACACTTGGGCTTCCTTTATAAGTGGCAATTCACTTTTCTCTTGCTATTTTCAAAATTTTCTGTTTAGATTTCAACAATTTTATTATAATGTGTCTCATAGATTTCCTTAGGTTTATCCTACTTGGAATTCATTGAGCTCCATGTATGTTCAGACTCATGTCTTTAGCCAGATTTTGAAAGTTTTCAGCCATTATACAATTATTCCTTCTGCTCTTTTTTCTTTCTCCTCTTCTTATGGGATTCCTATAGTGATCAGTCTGAATCATTTCAATTGTCCTGTCTTCAAGTTCATGGATCTTTTCTTCTGTTAGCTCAAATCTGCTGCTGAACCACTCTAGTGAATTTTTAATTTTAGTTAATGTACTTCCAAGACACAGAATTTGGGTTTGGTTTCATTTTATAATTTCTCTTTGTTAATATTCTCAACATTCTCATTATGTTCATACATTTTCTTGTTTCCTTTTTTTTTTTTTTTTAAGACAAGACATTATTTATTGAGGTAAATTGTTTAAAGATGACTTCATGGGATAGTTTTCGCTCAAGGTTCAAAGGTGTTTCTAGGCAATACAATTGGGAGTTCCTCTTCTTTAATTCTTTGAACAGTTACTTTAAAATCAGTATCAAATAGGTCCAATATCTGTTCTTCCTCAAGGATGGTCTCTGTTGGTTTATTTTGTTCCTTGAATAGACTATCTTTCCATTTCTGTTGTGATTTTTTTGGTTTAAAACAGGATATTTGAATTATATCGTAGCCCTAGAACTCATGTTCTCACGCTACTTCCTCAGGGTTTGCTAGGTTAATTTCCTTCTTTTCTTGTTGAAAGCTATAGTAGTACATTAGCTTAGTGACTTTTTCAAATGTTCTGCAATTCTGCCCCATGGCCATGATCTCCTAGCTGTTCATTGGTGTTTTGACAGTGTGAGCACTGCTGTTTTGTGCTTGTATTTTTACTTTCTCTGTGTGAAGCTAGGAGCATGGAGCTTCCTACTCTGACATCTTGATTCTGCTGTCAACATCATAGATATTTTAATGTAAATCAGAAAAAAAGTAGTGCAAATTCAGTCTTCCAGGTAATGCAGTCCTACCAGGTAATTGCACCTGAATATTTAATTAGTATAGGCAGTTTTATAGTAAGTATGTTCTTACCTTTAAGACTCTTTTGGATGGGCAAAGGGAGATGTCCCTAGATCTATGCCTTTGGCTGACATGACTTTGTTAGTATTAAAATTAACATCTGTGTATGTGTGCAGGGATAATCTGAAATAGAGTCTTTAAATGTATAATATATATACACAATCAAGTCCTTTTATGAAAAAAAAATTCTCCTTATGAAATTCTGAACTATGATGAATTTTCCTTTCAAAAAGAAAAGGATGAATAAGGGTTACCCAAAACTTCCCCCATTTATGGTATATCCAAATTTTCTGTATCACTTGAATCTATGAGGCATGAGTCAAAGTCTCTGACTTAGACTCAGAAAGTCACTGAACATTTACATTTTGAGCTAGACATAAATAAAGAAACTTCAGTGAAAGAGATCCTAAAAAACATCTAACAAAGATTTGGGAAAGACATATGCAAATGAATTAATTTCAAACTCATGTAATGTTTAAACTATGTAAAGAGTCTCTTGCTCAGTTTACATAAAAACAGAATCTCTCTACATTTATTCTGGGTTTGATGTTCCTAATTATTTCTCAAGCCTTAAATGCTAGAGTAAGAAATATTCCTAGCATGGAACATTTTAGAAACATACCCCAATGAGGAATTCTATTTAGAAAGCATATGCAAAAATTTTAGCTTTCTCTATATATTTTAAGTCTCTATATATGACTTTTTTATTTCTCAAAATGACCTTAAGCTGCCAATGATAAAAGCACTTTGCCTTTCCAGCCCAGGCAACTTGTAACAGCTAGTTAACAAAAGGCACTGCCCTTTTACAATAGGAATTCAACACAGAGGGTATGATGGAAAGCCATTTTATTTTTCCCTAGATAATATTTAAAATAAAAGACCTTAATTAAAAATGCTTGGTTCTGTCATGTCACCTGAAAGACAGCATTACCTTTAATTTACACACAGGAAGCTGATTAAAGCCCACCAGTACTCATCTCCTCAGGGTCTTCAAAAGTTTTGCATGTACAAAGTTTTCTGCTACTTTGCTTTAGCTAAAAGCAACATAATTTAAAACCTTTTTTTGTGTCCTATGTGACACCTAAAATCAAGTCCTATATTAATTAATACAGTTAGAAAAATAACAGCCTTAATAAATTCATGGTATGGGTTCATGGTGCTAATCACACAATCTATGGAAACTTAAAATCATTTTTAAAACTCCTACATGACAACCTTCTGGTTTAATTCAAAAGGCTTAAGACTTTAAATCTAGTAAGGTTGTTAAGTCAATGTATATATCAATTATTTTTATTTTTCTTGGGAGGGTTAATTCCCATTGTACACTGAATGAAGGACTTTCAAATATTAATGTATTACAGTATTTACAAGCATTCTTAGATACTTGACACTGATAGAAAGTTAAGCCAAGGGGAGGGAGACAAAAATCTCCCTACAGGGTGACTTCATGAGGCACGGGGACTGGAAGGAGAGATGAGAGGATGAGAAAAAGGTTACAGGGCAGGAATGGCCATTCAGATGCACACACAGCGCTAAGCCATATACAACTCCAAATGATACCAGCCAGCCAACATTTTTTTTTTTCTTGTTGGATCAGAGGTAAATGCTGAATAGTAGAGGACCAAGATAAAGAGGAACACTGCAAAGATATTTACTTTAGAAGTAAAAATACAAAGAAATGTCTAAAGTGAGACTAGGCTAAGGACTCAGAAATGAAGCTCTCCACATTCTAAGTGAATTACCCTACAAAATTTGCCTAATTTAGTTGAGTGCTAAAGTGATTTCAGGACATGAAGGTACATGTTATGGATAAAGGAAGGTTAAATGTAAGAAATTCTTTTGGCACCAGAAGGTGATGCTGATTTGATTTCTACAGTTTTAACTGTGGTGTGTGTCTTTGTTTACACTACTTTCTGCAGAGTGTTCCATAAGGACATTCCACCCGGCTAACCTCTTTGATGCACTTGGAAAACCCTTTTAATGCTACTGAAGATTTACAATTTGAATGTTCAGGTCATAGGTTATCATAATGCCTGAGTGATCCTAGATAGTATCATAAACCTGAAGAAGTGAAATAAGAGAGACTTACTAGATGTTTGCTATGTGAATGTGAATAAAATTTCCATTTTTAGGGTTTAGTTTCTGCTGTTTTAATAAAAACATTAGTTATTATTTTAAAAAACACAATACCCTAGGTGCATGTTATATACATGTACAAACACCACTTCCTCCCACTTGCACTTCTTCCTGGTTGCATGTAACAAGCCCAGGTCTGGGGCCATTAAAGTGTATAGATCTACATACTGATCTGGATATAAAGTTCAAATAGTCCTTTGAAAAATTTTATAAATGAGATTCACCCAATATAATGTTTTTAAACACTTAAACAAGAATCTTAAAATAATTTAAATATTTACATCATCAGTAAGGGTTCCCTGGTGACCTACTTTCACATGCAAATATGAACTATTAACATGCATGATTTTAGTCAGTTGGCAGAGTTTATTTCACAAGTTAAATTTTAATTCACTCAATGAATTGTAAATTTCAATCCACTGAAAACTACCACCAGAGCAGTTTTGAGGTATTACTGTTAATTTAATATAGAAATGTCACTATATTCTGATGTGGTATGAAAAGCTGCTGTGATGCCTTTTATTAAATAGTACTGTCATAGTGTTGGCTACATACGTATTCTAGAGCTTTCAGGCAATTTTTGTGCATACGTATTAAATGATTTTCCAAATATTAATGGCAATTTGATTGGTCGTTGCTTCTAAGCATACCAAAATAATAAAGTATAGCCCATGTTATGGGCCAAGCAAGCTAAAAGATTTCAGGAATACACTGTTACCCTCCAATATACCTTCATCAAAATCCCAACCTACTCACTCAAGTCATTTACAAGGAAAACTAGTGCAAAAAAGCATCTGAAATGCTTGGCAGCAAGGTGATTTTCTTGTAACTTTGAAACAGCTAGACAATATTTTTTCTTTTAAAATTCATTTATAAAAATGAATATATTTCACTTTGAGACCCTATGTCCCAAATTGTGGCTTAATTTAGTTATTAACAATGGCTATATGATAAAGTTATGAAGAATGTAGTTAGAAATGTCTGAGCTCCAGTCCATTCCCCACAGTGTGGTTAGGGTGGGTACTCTGTCACTGTTAGCCACAACACACTGGACTTTTTGACAGACTCTTAGCCTTCTTTGTCCTGAAGCTCTCACAAAACTTTAATTCTTAGACCTCCAAAGTAAAACTACAGGTAACCATGATGCATTTAGGAGAGGGCTTAAAAACTCGCTGCCCTCTCAGTGACCAAGACAAAGAGGAACACTGCAAAGATATGTTACTTTAGAAGTAAGAACAGAAAGATCAGGGGGCACTGATTGATCACCCCAGGGTAAACAGCAGCTTAGAGGAAATGGTGGCCTAGTTGGATGTACAACCTACACTGATGCTACCTTAGAATGCTGGCCGAAAGTCCCTTGTTTACGCTTTATCTTAGAAAAACAATAATTTAGCAGTCAGTTTGATAGTGTTAGCCAATCCTCCTAGGTTTTGTGCTGTGAGATGATAAATAGCATGGTCCTGCCTCTAAATCAGGCAGGGCTTGGGGTCACAATGTATATTAGACATGAACACTGTTTGGTGGAATTGTCAATATGACTTACTGCATAGACTGTGCTAACATTGACACCTGGTTAGGCTGATTTCTCATGTGAGAAGCTTTTGCCTTATTCAGGAAATTATTTGAAGAACAGTGAAGAACTAAACTAAGGAAAAAAGTCTCTGGACTTCAAATCCAAACACACACAAAAGCAAGTTTCAAACTCTTGTCCTCTCTCAGTGCAAGTGAGCAGCTGGCTGGCTTGCCACACATTGTCAATTGATATGAACACAGCATTCAGTCAAGGGGACAATGTGATGCAGCAAAAATCAGATCAGATGCAAATCCATGCCTAGTAAATCAAACCACAGAGAGAGGAAGCTCAGTGTCCCTGCACATGAACACTGATGTAGAGCACAAAGCACCCAAGAGGAATAAGCTCAGATCTCATTGATAGTCCTCTCTGAAGGGCAGTACTCCATGGGGCCTGGTGAGGACACGTAGAAGGACTGTGTCTTCCTTTTCAACCGGGCTCTTTTGTTGGCCAACACCAGGCTACGCCGGCTTGAACTGATGATTTCTGAAATGAACTTCTTGCAGTCTACACACACCTCTGTGGTGTTCCAGTCCTCCATCAGCTCCTTAGGAAACTGTAGTTCTTCATCTGATTTGTCCACAGACCTTGACTTTGAGGAGAACCTGAAAAAAACCCAAACCACCCAGTATCATTACTTGTAGTTCTACTGCAATACTAATAACATAGCATATGTAAAAATAGTAAATTTGTTGCCAAAACATTATAGAATGGTTGAGAATGACTTGATTATGTCAGGTTCTTCCCCAAAAGAATTTGTTATTGGAGAAAAGCTTCAGATATATTAAGCAAAAACAACAACCAGGGAATATGCTTTATAAGAAATAATAATACTGAAAACCCTTATTCTTTCTAGAATTTTTAGAAAATATATATGTATACAATTTATTACTTTACATACATTAACTACATATACACATTATACACGCATATACATACATGTGTCTGGACTGTGAATTTTAGTAACTAAAATGAATAAAACACATGTTGCTAAAGTTCTATTCCATATAATTTTCTGTGCTGAGCTCATTTTGTTTATGATTGTGTTATCATTTCCTTCGTTGCTGTTTTAGTATTTGCTAAATATTTGTGCTTGTCCTCTTTTTTATTGTGGTGTAAAGGTTTATCATTTTTCTTTGAAGTTACCCTGTAATTTATAATTTTCTCCCCAAGTTTAGAACATTCCATTCTATCTTGCAAGTCTACTGACTTCCTTACCATTTAGAAGTTCTGTAACTACGCTATTTTTCTCCTCTTTTTGTATGTATTTGTCCTCATTTGTCAATTGGTATCTCTGGTTCCATGTTTACAATCCTGTAGGCTTATTTACTTTGGATAGTTCCATAACTGGGTTGGTTTCTGAGTTATGTCATCATGTGTATTAATGGTCAGTTGCTGTTTGCTGTTAATTGGTTCTCTGTTTGAAGGACTCCCTTTAGTATCTGTTGTAAGGTTGGTCTGGTTTTAACAGATTCCCTTAATTTCTGCTTATCTGGAAATGTCCTAATTTCACCATCATATCTGAAGGATAATTTTGCTGGGTATATGTTTCTTGGTTGGAAATTTTTTTTTCAGGTTTTTATACATACCATTCCATTGCCTTCTCACTTGCATGGTTTCTGCTGAGAAATCAGAGCTTAGTCTTATTGGTAGCTCTTTGTAGGTAATTTTTCATTTTTATTACGCTGCTTTTAGGATTCTTTCTTTTGTCTTTGGTTTTGGTGAGTTTGATGATGACATATCTTCATTATTTTCTTTTGGGGTCTATCCTGTTTTGGGTTTTTTGGAGTTCCTGAATGGATATATTCTCATCTTTCATCATATCAGGGAAGTTCTTTTCTAACAAATCTTGGACAGTTTTCTCAGTGGTTTTCTTTTTCTCTTCCTATTCTGGAATTCCAATGACACGTAGGTTATTCCTTCTGATGGTATTTCACGTGAATTGTGGGCTTTGTTAATTTTATTTTGATCTTTTTTCTGATTAATCCCTTTCCAAAGAAGTATTCAGGTATTTGTCTTCAATCTCATCAATTCTGTCTTCCATTGCATGAATTCTTCTCTTTTGCCCTTTCAGCATATTATCTATTTCTGAAAATTTAGTATTAATCTGGATATCTGTCTGTAGATTATGTATCATTTTTTTTCATTTGTTCTGTCAGTTTGTTCTTGTATTTTCTTCTGTGTTTTCCTTAATTTTGTCAGTATTGATTTCTTAATTCTGTTGAAGGTACCTAAATGTAATTTTTTTCAATTCCTTATCAGGGAGTTCCAATGCTGCTGCTTCTTCAGCGATGTGTTCTGGGTCTGTATCCTGCTCCCTTCTTTCTACTGCTTTATCTTGCTTCTTTGTGTGGATTGTGATGGTCTGTTGTCTCTGAGACATTTTGACTATGTTGTATTTATATTTAACTGGGGATTGTATGTTGGAATGATTCGGCCAAGATTTTAGTTTTCTTTGGATGTATCTGAGTTAGCAGGGTACTGTACTCCTCTATTTGCTAGTTGGCAGCACTTATGCACTCACCACCTGTCTCCAGGTGGGTGTGATAAAGAATGAGAGTGGCTGCACAGATCTCTGTTTGTGAAGAGCAGTTAAGGGTGTCAGACTCTTATTGGCGGTCGTGTATCATTGGCCAGTTGGCACAGAAGGAATTGGTGGTGCTCACTCAGTAAGTGGAGCTGCAGGAGGTGTAAGTGTGCGTGGGTCATATGGGCATGGTTGCTGTCTCCCACTGAGTTAGACAAAAGCAACAATCAAGAAACCATCATAAAAGTAAAAGCAAGAGAAAAAAAACACATACACTGTATAAACACACAGGAATAATCACTAAAAAGAGAGAAAAGGAAAAAAAAGTGGAAAAGCAATAAATGAGGGAAAATATTTAAAGAAATACTTTAAAAAGCCAAAAGAAATATGAATAGAAAAAAGAGGGAAGAAAAACCTGCAATATCTGGGGAGGGAGGAATAAGAGACAAGAGATAGAGTAGGAGAATAATGAAGAAAAAAAATGGGAAAAAGGGAAAAAGAAAAACAAGGAATGGGGAGAACTACAAGAAAGAAAAAAAATGGGAACCAGGAAAAGGAAAGAGAGAAAAAGCCAAAAACTAGAACCTGGGAAGGGAAGAAGAAAGAATAGTATTAAAAAGGATGAAAAAAAAAAAAAAAAAAGAATAATTTAAAAACAGATAAAACCAAACAAACTATAAAAAGAAAAAAATCTGGGCTGGGCAGGGCAGGGCACCCAGGATCCATCAGATCACACAGAATGGGATGGAATTCCTGCCGGTGCAGAAGATGGGTGGGAGTGAGGGCTGGGTGCCCTCTGTTCACCAAGTGGGTGTGAGGTATAAGAGTAACAAGGGGAATATCACACCTTTCCAGTCCTCAATGTCTGATATGTCCTTGCGGTCCCTAGTAAGTGTAGCCTATTCTTAGGTCTCTGGTATCTGAGAGAATGCTGTCACTTTAAATATCCAAAATGGTTGAACTGCTTGTAAACATTCAAAATGACTGCATCCTCTGGACAGCTAAAAGCCCACAGCTCAGCCCATCTCCCTCTTCATTGCCTTCCCTTTTATTTACCAGCCACCAGTGCAGTCCTCCGTGTAGTCCCTGGCTAGCAGGGCTGTTTTTTAGGTTAATTCTTAGGTCCTAACACCACTTGGCAATATCTAAGCTGTTTGTGCCATCAGGATCACTGATAGTCCACCATCTCTGTATGTCTCCTTTTTCAGTATTTTCATGCAGGTTCTTCTATTAGTTGGAATTTGGTCAATTTCTGTATCCTTCTGTCAAAGCTTAGGGCTCCAGGATTATCTTCTCCATCTGTGTTAATTGGTTCCTCTTTTCTTTGTTGAAGCGGGTCTGTGTAGTTTGTCTGCCTGTTCCGCCATCTTACCAGAACTCTTCACTTGTTGTTAATATTCTATTGATGACTCAGTAGGTACTTTAGTTTTCTCTTTACTGATCTATGGACCCAGGATCAGGATCAGTGAACATTAGATAACATATACAGGAGGTAAGACTATAGGAAACTGAAGTAATTTTTCTTCTTCCTAGGACACCTCCTGGAAATATATTTTTTTACTAACTTTGTTATTGTCATTCATCTGTTTATCAAATATGCCTCCATTCCCCCAAAATTCTCTGTATTCGCTGTATTTGGGCAGTTGGTTATTTGGATTCCAGAGATCCACATACAGTTAACTATGTCAATGTCTATTGACATTCTTAATTATTTGTCGATTCCTTATCTTAATTAAACCAAGCAGGAATGTACTAATAATACATTATTACATAATAATAGAAGAAAATGTAATCTGTGTGGGCTCAGGAGTACAAGAAAGAACAGAGTATCACGTGGACTGCCCCAAGTCCTTGGTGACAATTCATAACCAAAAGTTGTTGTGGAGGAGCATCTCAAAGCATCTGGGCAGTACCCTGGGGCACATGTAAATTGCTGGTCTCATACCATCCTCCCCTCATTGAATACAGAGCTGTCAAATACAGGAGCAGAGATACTCACTAGCATTTAGGGCAGGTGGCTGGTGTAGAAAAGCTTTATGCCTGGCAGCCTGTGGCCAGAGCTGCCCTGATCCTCTCCCCCTTGCTTAATGACCAACGTTAACCCTACCCTGCTTTAAATGGAAAGGAAATGATAGACAGGCAGCTTTTTCTCTTAAATCGTTAGCTCTTGTTATTTAGCTTTATTTCTGCCTTTATGATAGTAAGCCAAAGCTATTAGAGAGCATTGTAAGCACAGAATTAAACATTTTCTTTTGAATTTAGGAAGGAAAGAAGGATTAGAGTGTTATGTGTATTTTTCCCACTCCATTGAAAATAAGGTCAAATTTAAAGATGACTTTAAAGGACACAATAAAGTAGTTATTTCTAAAATAGAAAACATATATAGTTTTCTACTGTGAGATTAAAGTATCCTTCAAATAATCATTGTCCCTTGATAAGTCACCTTTTTAAGTTTTGGAGATTTTTTGGAGGTAAAAACCAAATATATTAAAACTAACCAACTAAACCAAACTCCCTCAAACCCCAAACCTAACCCCTCACTACAGTCCTCAAAAGGAGTGGTGTTCTTTTACATGGGATTCTTTGAAGACCAAGGCCCCTTGCTCACCTGGCAAAGCTCCGAAGTGGTCGATGGTGGCTAGTGGAGGGTTTGTCTGACCTCACAAAGCTTTCTCCTCTTTGCAAGGCAGAAGGTCCCAAAGAAAAGATAGGAAGAGTGGAGTATGGCTTGGATGGCAGCCGCATCTATTATCACAAAATAAAACTGAGAGTGAGCAGTCCTGTTAAAGATGCAGAACCACTAAAATTAACCCAAGTTATAATTTACCAAGCTTATCTTACCTTTTTGCAGCACTGTGAGCACACCGGCCTGCACACAAAATCAAAATCAAAAGCATTACTCAGCATCATGTTACAGATGTTACTGGAGAATCAGAAAAGCCAGCACTCACATGGTTGTGAATAGCCACAACAAAGTGCTAAAATTATCTACCTCTTCTATAGAATATAACAAACAATAAACAACTGTGGATTTGCAACGAGACAGTCAATATGTAAAACTTCACTCTTATGTTGTCTCCTATGAAATGATCAATTTACATCTGTTTGGAATGTTCTTATTTGTCTATCCAAGGATCACATGACAATTTCATGTTTTTTTTTCTTGTTCAAATATGACACATTATTATTGTAATTAATCTTGTTTATGGAAAAAAAAACCCTCAGAGAAGAACATTTTCTAGGTTCAATACAAATAATTGCTTAGTACCCTCTTTTGAAGAGGTTACTATCTCTAATCTACAAGGAGAGCACATGTAATAGAATGGATCATTTTTATTGTAACTATGTAGAAAAGTGATGGAAAAAAATAAAGGATTAGTCTCATTACTGCTAAATCTATCTTTGTCAATTATAAAATACCTACCTCTTACAGAACTGACAGGTATAAGACCAGGTGAAGAAGGAAAATCTCCTGGTTCGACAACAAAAGCAGAGCTAAAACACACAAATTTAAAAGGAGGGAAAAAAAGCATTACCAACAGTTAATTTCCTAATTTACATGTGTGAATACAATTTAAGTTTATATATTAGGACAATTAGTAGACAGAAGGAGGAAGAAAATTCAGAAACTCTGTTTTTGTGTTTGGCTTTGTAATAGTTATATTTTAGTTCTGTGTACTTATAGTTATATTTTAAATGGTAACAGAAGCGGTCAAGCGCTCAGCTGCTAACTGAGAAGTTTGTTGTTTGAACCTACCCAGTGGCTCTGGAGGAAAAAGGCCTAAATTTATGCTCTCATAAATATTATAGCCTAGAGGACCCTATGAGGCAGTTCTACTCTACTCTGTCACATGGGGTAATTATGAGTTGATATTGACTTGAGAGCACATTAACAGCAGCAACATCAACTGGTAATATAACAAGTGTTTTGTTGACAACTATCTCCAACTTTCTAGGGATGATAATATTAACATCTACTCAAAATGGTAGGTAAAACGTTACAGATCTTAAGTGTCTCACCATCCTGGAAGCCATCTGAAGAAGGTTGTGAAAAGTCAGTCTCTGTTTTCTCAGACCTTTTCTTTATAAATTCTTTAAAAGCATAATGACTAAAAGCAGACATGGCTTTTTGAAGGCCTACCATTATTTATAGGAGCTCTGGTAGCGTAGTGCCTAAGGCACTTGACTGCTAACCAGAAGGCTGGCGGTTCAAACCCACCAGCCACTACTCAGAAGGAAGGTTGGGCAATCTACTTCCGTAGTGATACTGCCTTGGAAACTCAAGGAGAGGTCGCTATGAGTCGGGTCTGACTTGACGGCACGTGACAACACCACCACCATTATTTATTATGGTTGTTTTTAAAACTTCTACAGATTTTGATTTCTAAGGAGGAACAAAAATATTCCCTCTTGTGAACGAAGCAGAAATAGGGACTGTCTACTCAAGTAAAAATGTTTTGCCTCCTAAAACCCCCTGAATGTCCTGTACCATCAAGCTAACAGGTAACTTTCTGAGGGACAAGCTGGTGACTCTGACCATTCTAATTCTTTTAATCAATCAACTTTAAAAAGCTATACCTTCCCCTTTTTCAGAGCAGTGTAGACATCCTTGTACTGCTGGTACTTCTCCAGCTCAGCCTTCACCAGGACCTGGCGGATATGCATCACTTCCTCCACTGTTAGAGCAAGGCATTCCACTGGGTAGCAGAATTCCTCCTGAAAGTCAACATACCACATGAATAACAACCCCATTCCCTGTTCTGGCACTAACAAAACAAAACAAAAAACCTCCCTTCAGATCATATTCTTGGTTAGTAGCTTCAGAGAAGAAAAGAGTTTTCCCAATAAAAATTGGACCACAGCTAGCTCACTCTGGTGTACCACACAATTTTTAACCACGTTAAGAGCCAAAAACTTCTAGCAATGCTGTGAAACAATTATATTCTCTCAAAATTTCCAATAAATAAAAGATCCCTACATTTGTTCAAATACTTTGCCACCAATAACTTTATTCCATTAAGTGGAGCTATATATTTACACACTGAAGTCTTGGGGGAAGGGGGGAGAGGAGCACGGGGAGAAACTGTTCTAAACCAATTTTATATTACTTTTATCCTAGGATTATGCAAAGACCAAAACTCACCGCCATTAAGTCGATTCCGACTCATAGGACCCCTATTGGGTTTCCAAGGCAGTAAATCTTTACAAAAGTCGACTACCGCATCTTCCTTCCAAGGAGCAGCTGGTGGGTTTGAACCATCAACCTTTTAGTTAGCAGTCAAATGTTTTAGGCACTGTGCCACCAGAGTTCCTATTATGCAAAGGCATTACTTAGTTCTAACGTTACATGTTAATAGGTATATAGAAGATCTACAAGATTGGCATTGTTTTAAAAAATGGTTTGTGGTACCCAGAATAGCCTAAAGAAGGTGGTTAGTAATTCATACTGAGAAGCATTTTTTAGTGGTCAGTTACATCAGCATATCTTGAAAAATCCTAAAAGTCTGAGTGGAATTTGAGCATTAACCTACTGCAGTTGACAACCAAAAGGCAACTATATACAGGCTGGCCCCCACAGTTATCCAGATTTTTGTTATTATTTTTAAACAAGTGCTGAGTGCACAGTCAGCATTAGAAAGATGTGGAGAAGCTCAGCAGAACTTAGTAATAAGTATTTATGTAAGCAGTTTCATGCTAATGGCTTCCCTAAAAACAGCTGAGGAGGATGTTGATGCAACTGATTCCACTGAATAAAGAGCCTCCCACCATCTGCTCCTTTCCCGGCCTGCATCTGATTGGGCAGATCTCAGAGAAAGACAGAATCAGCCTGTGCATTCCCACCATGCCCTGCCTCACAAGGGCTATTGTGCTGTTAGACACTGAAGCCCAATGTTCCCTGGACAAACACATGGTAATCCACGCCCACTCACTGGTCAAGGCTTCCTGAGATCAACCATGCCAAATGAGAAAGCACAAGACTCTGAATGCAGTCAGTTTCTGGAGTTCCAACATTCAGTTCTGTCTTTCAATCAGAGAAAAGTAAAAACAAATCTATATTGCAAACTGGACAAACATTAGCATTTACTAAAATAGTGTGAAGAACTATTGCTTCTTACTCAAAGTCAATGCAAAATTATCTCTGTTCACACTAACTAAACAAAGATGAAATTTACTAAAATGCTTTGGAAAAAAAAAACTACAATTGAATTTTTAACATGGTGAGCTTTGTATTTGGAGGGCAGGGAGAATGGTTTTGTTTAGAAAGACTGTATCTTTCTTATTTTGTCAGAGATGCTCTAAATACTTAAAAAAATAAAACCCAAAAAAAGCACTAAACTAAACCCACCCATCACCCTATTTTCTTTCTCAATGCCAAAAGCTTTCAAGGATTAAATTGGAATGTTCAAAATCTACTTTGCTTTGCTCTACCCTGAGAAAAGAGAGCAATGTTAAGCATGAACAAAGAAATTGCCTTTCTGAAGGTTAGGTCATTAAAACTGTGTCCTAAACAAGAGTTGTGAGCCAAACACGGCTGAATGGTAGCATTTCTCAGCTTTTAACATTGTAAGAAGGCGTTTACCTCTCATCCATTCAGCCAGGCATGATAAATATGACTGTTGCATATTTTCTGAGGACTGATTATCTGACAAAATGTCTGGGTTCCAACAAAATAATGCAGTAATTTAGCAAATACCTATATAATCACTACTTGCTCTGTGTGGTAAGAAGACAGCAAATAGTGCTAACTTAATTCACTTTAATAAAACTGGGTACCTGGGCTGGTAAACATTTCAGGTAGACTGGTAATTGTTTTTATTTGCAAGGATGTATTAGCCCACTTAGTAAATCTGACAGCTTATACTTTCTTCACTTCACTCTGAAGTCAAAAAAGGCTTAGTCAAACATACTTTCAATTTACAGCTTTACACCATATGCAAGGCCAGTACTTTATAGAATATAATAAGAAATTATGTAAACAAATAAAAAAAACCAGATTATATATTACTAAAATAACTTTTTCATCAGATCAAATGCTAATGTTTTAATTCTGGAGCTTTCCCAAGGACAACAAAACTTTAATGCAACATGAAAGAAAATTACAAATCGTTTCTAGAATAGTTTTATAATTGACAAAAACTACTAATTCAACATCCCAAAGTCAAATTAAGCTTTAACCTATCTTGCTAACATATCATAATAATGCTCTAAAATGTTACTGATTACTTGGGGTTTTAACTGTGTGCAGGGACTCCATCCAGTTAGGAAGCCCAAAGCTCACTCTGTGGCTAGGCCTGGAATGTGGGGTAAGGACACAGCACAACTCTTTTCCCTTTGCTTCTCTCAAATTTAGTAAAAGGAAACTGAACCTTAAAATGAATAAAGATTACAATTTGCTCTAGGAGCAGATGTGCCTTTAGAGCGTACTTTTATGTACAGCACTAAAATTGCTGAGTTTTTGTTCAATATTCTGGTTATAGTTTTCTATTCAAAATGGGTCAGTTAGGCAGCACACAAAGACTCAAGGGTAAAATGTGTAAATTCAGTCATTGAGCCACAGAGAGAAATGGGAATAGAAATGTTTTATATAGTGTTCCCGATTAGCAACAACTTCATATATGTTGCAGATATTTGAAAATTATTTAAATGAAAATAGCAACTATTATATTTAATTACTTTTCTCTTTTTTCAAATTCAACTTTAAAATTCGAAGTGAATCATTTCCTTGCCTAAAGTAACATGGATTTGGTGTGCAAAATGTCTTTGTTGAGGGAGGAGTGACAGGAGTTAAAAAGTCATCCAGCTGGCCAGTGCTGCCCAAAGATTTAAAGTAGGAAGGAACAGAGATTTACCCTGTATTTCATGACAAGTAAAGAGTGAACCTGAAGAATCTGTTGTATCTCATTTCTGTTCTGAAATCTCCTCTCTAAAGCAAGATGGTCAATAAACAGTAACAAAGAAACCAGTTGTTGGCTCATTGTCAGGGATCCTGAAGGGCCAGGATCCTGCATTAGGTGAATAAATGGGAACTACTGTTACCAATGCTAGCCTATAGCACTGTCACAGAGGGGCTAAAGGGACTGTGGTATGATCCAAGGGCTTTTATTATTTCACTGGAGTTTGGAAATTATTACACTTTCTTTAAAGAGGTGAAGGCTCAAATAACAGTAAAATGATCCTATGTAAAAATCTCAACAATAATTATATGTAGAATTATTTAAAATATTCTAAATAACTACATCAGTAAGAAGAAAATTCAGTATTTCTCTTTCCAGGGAAGTAAAGCAGGTTGTCATAAAAATCATACAACACTCTGACCATCCCAACACAGCTTTATGAAAAGTGCTGGGGAAGGAAAAATTTCCCCAAACCTAGGGCAGGCCCATTCTATGGGTACACAGTCCCCTAAAGGAAAGGGGCAATGGGGAGGTAGAATCTCTCATAGCTACCTGGGTTGGTAGGAAGCTGGCTCTGCCAGCTGGGGAGGGGGCAAATGCACCTGTAGGGGAGGCCCTCAGAGAGGAACTTGAAGCGAGGAGGTTGGTGGTCTTCCAAGACACTATAATGAGGCTCTTCAAGAAACAAACACTCACAGGGCCCTTCATCTGATGCTGCATTTTGAGTTTGTTGTCCTTACAAAGTTATTTAATCTCAATTGAGATAATAGAATGATCTACGCATCCTACAAAAGATTGGAATCAGCAATCAGAAGCAAAGTGCCCATTTAAGCTGTTAATTCTTGTAGAGTGTTGCAGTCGAGGTATCACCGGAAAGGAGATAGAGTAAAATAATCCCCAGAACCAGCAGAAAGAGGCCAACCTTTGAGGATTTCCACCTGTTGGTAAAAGCTCTCTCACATAGATAATACATAGCCCCTGCTACCCCAAACATGGCTGCTTCAAAAGGATGAGAGCTGAGCAGAGAAGCTGTTTGTATGGTAGAAAAAAGTGGTCGGAAAGGCGTCCTTGGCAATATACTGGTTATCCCAGGAACCTGAACAATAGATAAGGAAAAAAAAGAAAATAGCACGGGAGGAATAAAAGGAGAAAATAATGCTGAATATGAATGAGCCACAAATAGTGATTCTTGATCATGAAAGAAAAACAATACAGGAAAAAATTACCATGAGGACCTTAATGGGAGATTCTATGCAGGTGTCCATGGCAACACCTAAACCTGTATAATAAAGTCAGTAATCCAGCCAGGAAGTCATTCCTAGAGAGTTCCAAAATGCACACAGCAAAAACGTAAATTTAGAAGTGGACACCAAGAGCTGACTTGCTCCTTCCCTAGGGAAAGTGCTTATAGACAAGTAGTCTTTAACCTGGATAGGCAATCACCATCAATCATTTGACCAAATGGTGAAAAAAATTACATTTTAAACATCCTAAGGAAAGGGAGAGAGATAACAATAAAAGGAAAGATTAATAACATAAAGATTAATGCCATTTTCAGTTGAGGGCTTAACTATAAAATGATTCCTTGTGTAATATTTTAACTTGTTATTACACTTTTAAAATAATACCTACCAATTTAGAGGGCACTGTGTGACTTTATGGATTGGCTGAGACAAGCTACTAGCAAGAAAAGTTATTCCTTTGACAGGATATTTGGTTTGTCTCAGCTGGTCCCAGAGGCACTTGGAGGAAGTCATAGTTTTGTGTGGGTGACATTTCACCAGTCCATGACCTAAACATCCACAATGCCACCCAGAGGGGCTCACTTCAGCCTTTTCACTTAGACTCATCTTTGGCTGGTCAAGAGGTTTATCTTGATCTCCTTCCCCACAGCGAACAACTTCCAATCTGACCAAACACACAGTGAGAGTTCAGCTTCACCATGGACCCTAGATGAGGGCTGATGGCCTTTCCTGGCACAACTTCTGATTATAATTAGCTGAAACTACTTTGGTAGCTGATGTGGTAATTCCTTTACATTAATAATATACTGAATTTAACTTAGGTCTAACCTCAACTGTGGCATTATACAGTCACAAAGGCCAAGTAATCGCTGAATGACAGACTGACTTCTAGGAAAAGCCTGATAAAAAAGATCATTCTAATTATTGGACTTATGAAAAAAAATCACAAAGGTGTTCCCTCTTACATATTTTAAGTTGTGCCAATAACAGTATATTTTTGCTAAAGCAACAACTTACTCATATTAACAAAGGTTTCAGATTTTAGTTTGAATCTGATTGGTCAGAATTCTGCTTCTCTGTTGGTAAATCATGAAATCCAAGGCTGTATTTCATCAAATGGCAGTGTTTCAATTATTATTTAGGCCATAGAGGACTCCTACCAGGAAAGGCCATAAAATCATTATTTCTTTAATTGCGTTGTTTTAGGAATAGAAATGATTTACCAAATTTCAACATTACAAACTGTTCAAACTTAGTATCTTCATAGTAGCCATATTATCTCCCTCTACTTTGTATTCTTCTTCTCCCAGGGTGAGAGAGGGACACCTGTTGTTGCTTCATTAAAACCCCTGATGATTCATAACAACCTAAAACAAACAGGCTAAGCACATTCCAGTGTTTTTAATTTATGAGTATCTGAAAAGAAAACAATAGATATTAGATTGTTGGGTGTATTTATTGATTTAAGCCTTGGATCTCACCTGCAAATATTTCTGAAGCAAAGTGGGATTACAAAAGAATCTTTGCAGACCTGGTGAATTTTTTTGGTTAGTGCGCTCAATTGAGTTCTTCCTGTCAGGGGCCTAGTGTACTATGTCTCACTGTCCTGAGAAACAAGACCAACTAACCAAACCTGGGTAGAGGGTCAGTGAAAAGAGTGAGACCCTCAATAAGATGGATTGACAACAATGAGATAGCTGCAACAATGGGTTCAAATATGGCAATGACTGTGAGGGTGGCCAGGACTAGGCAATGTTTTGTTCTATTATGCATAAGGTCGCTATGAGTTGGAGCCAACTTGACAGTCCCTAACAACAATAACACAAACCTAGACATCACTTTGAAGACATCGTCATCAGTCAACCACTTGTCAGCTCTGGCCCCCAATATCATGAAGCATATGTGAAAAAAAATGGTAACTGATGGATCAAAATTCTGCCCCCTCATTTTGCTTCAATAAAACAGTCTACCATACTAAGAGTATTTTTTATTAGGATTTAATATTTTTTAAATGGATGACTACTCCTTGAAAGGAAGAAAGCATTTCTTTAACAGTAATTCATGCTTTCAACCACTGGTAAGTCTTCAGCAAGTCACACACACACACAACTCAAAATGAACAAAGGACGGCCAAGCTTCATTTAGGTTACTATTAGGTTTTTTTTTCTTTTTCTGGTGTGGGGGGGCTATTAACAATAAATAAGGTTATTTACAGTTTATTCTAACCTTTACAAGTATTTTTCTCCTTCTTATGTTCTCAAGAAAGCTAATGATTCTAGGATCTCTAAATGATCCTTAGGATTACTTACCAGGGACCGAGAACTCTGCTTGGATGGCGGCAGAAATTGTCTCACGTTAGTTGGTGTTTCCTTTTCGATTGAATGGCGTCTCTGGGGTGGCTGCCGTCTCTCTGGCTGTGGTGTTGAAGATATGGGCAAGAATTTTGGAGGTTCTAAAAATTTAATCAAATGAAATGAGCTCTTACAAAATTTTGAATTTTGAGTGTACTAAAATTCTTCATTATTTGTGATAAACACTGCATTAAAGGTGAAGTGTTTATTTAATTGGAGGAGTATACTAAGATGGTAGTCCCTCAGAGGAATTTTAGAGATTGTTACGTAAGAATCTTTGCAGATAAAATTGGTATAGAAACAGCATGAGAAAGGACAAAATATTAAGATTTTAGTATTCATTCAAATTTGCACAAAAAAACACAGTATAAATATAGTCTCAGATTTGTACATTTACATGCCCTCATGTTACTTCCCATAGAATTTTGCAGTTAAAAGTCTCAGGCATCTAAAAAACACACACAAACACAAACATAAAAATATGTACTCTGTATGGCCAAAAAAAAACCTAAAATTTTTCAAGTGTACCCTCCTTTTATCATTTTTTAAAAATAAAATATAAAAATTCTTCCTTCTAAATGTTTATCAAGTCTTTTTTTGTCCTTAGGTTTAAATTGAGCTCTATTTAAATAAAAAAAAAAATCCAGTGTTGATGTTAATACTGTATCAGTATTCTCCTCTTCTTAGCCTTATTTTGTGACAAGGTTTAAAAAGAGAGTGTTTTAGTGCCTGAATAGTTCTAGATTCACATTTTGAAAATATTAGGATGACACAGGAAATAAATTATGTTGCCTGAGTTTTAATACTTCCTCCTATAAAAACTGCAAAGTAAGGCTAATTGATATAGTGAGTACGGGGGAAGTGAAAGTTAACAAAAAAATACATATGATCCATTTATTTGTACTGTACCACCAAGAGGAATCACTAAAGGGAAACAAATAACACAATTTTTAGTCACAAAGACGCAGAAACTCACTATTTGATTTAAATGGGTCCCTATAATATTTAATGGGCATGACCAAAGATCAACTACAGATAATAACCAAGGTAAGTTCCTATTGTTTTTGACATAATTTTGTTTAAATAAATCATAACATTATTTAAATAATTTTAACCATTAAAATTTTTGTGTTTATGGGAAATCAAATACATGCCCTAAGAAAAAAATTTTTTTTTTAATTGTGATTTGGGTGAAAGGTCACAGAGCAAATTCACTTTCCATACAGCAGTTCACATACACTTTGGCTCATGACATTGACTACAATTTACCCCAATGCAACAGGTCCCCTCCCACTTTCTCCCAATAGCTATCTCTTCCCTTTGTCCATCCCTCCGTGCACTCCTGCCCCCTGAGCTGTCCTGCTGTGCATAAGCAGCCCTTCTTTCTCCCATGATTGTTCTCTCCAAGGAGTGTACCTACCTAAGGTACATGTTCAACTCATATGCCTGTCTTTTGTTTGGCTGGAAGCCACAGATGTGGGTTCAATTCCAGACCTGAAGGGCAGCTAGGGGCTATAGTCTCAGTGGTTCCACCAAGCTCTATCAGACCAGCAAACCTGGTCCCACCTTTTTTTTTTTTTTTCCCCCGAAATGATTTTGAGTTTTGTTCCACATTGTTCTCCCTCTCTATCCAGGATCTCCTACATAGATCCCCCTCCGACTGGTTGACAGTGGTAG
Organism: Orycteropus afer afer; assembly: GCF_000298275.1. Classification (NCBI taxonomy): domain Eukaryota; kingdom Metazoa; phylum Chordata; class Mammalia; order Tubulidentata; family Orycteropodidae; genus Orycteropus; species Orycteropus afer. Next base: position 3,622,139 of record NW_006921894.1, on the reverse strand, counting down.
CCAGGCACCATCTAGTTCTTCTGGTCTCATAGTCATATAGGGTGTGGTGTACCACGGTGTACCATTTGCCAGGACTAATTGTTTCCATGAATCTTTGGTTTTCTTCATTCTTCTTTGCTCTGGATGAGGAGAGACCCATAATTGCATCTAGATGGCTGCTTGCAAGCTTTTAAGATCCCAGTTGCTACACGCCAAAGTAGGAGGTAGAACGATGTTTTGTGTAGTATGGGAAAATCTCAATATATAATTTTGAAACTCTCATAATTACAAATGAAACAGATTAAAAGTATTTAGAAATCTGTGTTCAGGATCTATTGTCTGAAGAGATACAAAGGTTTTTCCAATATCTACACATGTATGTGAAAATGTTTGTGTGCATGTTTGTTATTTGTTGGTGGGTACTACTGAGTTGGCTCTGACACATAGCAACACTATGCACAACAGAACGAAGCACTGCCCAGTCCTGTGCCAGTCTCACAATCCTTGCTATATGAGAGCCCATCATTGCAGCCAGTTATATGCATGTATAAGGAGGGAATAATAAAAACATTGACTATTTAAGGATTCTGGCTTAAATTCAGATAAGGTGATAATTAATCTAAATGTGTATAAATGTGTGTGTATATAAAACAGTTATTTTGTACAACTGGGAACTATCATATGTAAACCCAAGTCTTACTGATGTGCTTGCTTTAAGTTAAGAACCTAACACCCAATAACAGTTTAGCCTTACCTTATGATACAAGCCTATAAAAATAACTGAATCTTTCTGCACCCAACTAAAGAAATTCCATGGCTAACTGTTTGTACCCAAAATGACCACGGACACTTTGGGATCTCTGTCCTAGGTCCCGTATGTTTTACAGTGGCTGTGACTGATTCTTTGTACCACACATACTTACTCTTCCTTGTTGACGCAGTCTCTAATAAAGGGTCTTCGAGGAAGGAGGAGGAAACACTGCTGCTACTGGTTGACTTGTGTGCAGTTTCTTCCTGAGAAAAATATCAAAAAACCAAACTCATCGCAGTTAAGTCAGATCTGACTCATAGCTACCCTCCTTGGGTTTCCAAGGGGGTATCACTACGGAAGTAGATTGCACAACCTTCCTTCTGAGTAGTGGCTGGGGGGGTTTGAACCACCAGCCTTCTGGTTAGCAGTCAAATGCCTAGATATCCTAGGCATTACTGTTCTCATGCTAATTAAGAACATTTTATTATTAAATATTTATTTTAACATGAGGCATTACACTATCGTGTCAAAGGTTCAAGGCAGTAGGAGACAAACTAAAAACAATCTACAATTAGACTTGGTCTTTTTTTTTTTTTTTTTCCTTTTCATGACACTGAAGTGACATTGGTCAAATTTCTTATCTTAGGTTCTTCCTTTGTAAAAGAGGGATATAATACTACCACCTTTTCTACAAGGTTATTGGAAGGATGAAATGAGGTAATGCATTCAAAACATTTAATACATTATCTGGCACATAATAACTCAATAAATGAGGGCTAATATTATCATTAGGAGAATATTTAACACATTTATAAAAGTAACAGACTGTAAGCCTCATGAAGGCAGATGCTTTGTCTTATTTATTACTGCATACCAAGTACCAAAACCATTACATGGTAAGTTAACAAATCAATATTTGTTTGGTGAATGCATAAAAATAAACGTTTTATAAAATGTCATATAAATTCAAAATGTTTTCACAGGGCCAAATAAAATTTTAACTCTTTTTACCATTGAGAAAAAAATTTCCTAATTTAAGACTGTACCAAAAAACCCCAAACTCACTGCCATCGAGTCAATTCCAACTTATATGAACCCCCTTTGGGTTTTCGAGGTGGTAAATCTTTACAGACAAAGATCGGCCAGTCTTCCTTAAATGAGTGGCTGGTGGGTTTGAAATGCAAACCTTCTGGTTAGCAGTCAAATGCCTTAGGCACTAAGCCAATTTATTAATGAAATGCCTACTATGTACTATGTGACACATCATACACATTAACTAGAACACAAATAATTTGTATTCTAATAGTTAAGGAATAATGCTAAATATTTTTGAATACAAAGAAAATTATGTAAATGTATTTATCCACGATTATGAAATAAACAGTGAAAATTCTCTTTGACCTACTTAGCTCAGGTGACCTTAAGAATTAGTCATTCACTAAAGACTGGGCTCACTTAAAATTTGCTGCTGAAATCATTAGCTTCAGAGAAGGATCTAGTCAAAGAGTAAGAGAAGAAAAAGGATATGTAACCCACACAGTTCATACAAAGAAGGCTTGAACAGGAGCTGTCTTCCCTCTTCAGGCTCACCAGGATGAATGAAAAGTAATGTAAGCGCAGCTTTTATCCCAGACAGTGTAAATCACACAAATCTCCAGGAAAAGCTAGCAAGTAATGAGAATGATTGCCTTCTGCTTATGGTAAGTCAAAAGGAAATAAAAGCCAAGTATTAAAAAACAAAAACAAAAAAAAAAAAAACCTCACTGCCATTGAGTCGGATCCGACTCATAGTGACCCCTCCTTGGGTTTCCGAGGTGGTATCGTTACGGAAGTAGACTGCCCCATTTTTCTTCCTTTAGGCACTATGCCACCAGAGCTCCTAAGTATCTCTTAGGAGAATAAAAAAGGGTACTAAGCAGTACTTTCCAAATAATTATCTGATGTGGTGGTGCTACCCTAACTTAAACAGCAGAAACCATTCCACATACATCAGCCCACCTTCCCTAGAAACATTTTTACAAGGTTACTGAAGCTCTGGAGGTGTACTGCCTTAGGCAACTGATTGCTAACCAGAAGGTTGGTTGTTGAAACCCACTAGCCACTCCGTAGAAGGAAGACTAGGCAATCTACTTCCGTAAAGATTTACCATCTCAGAAATTCAAAGAGGGTTGCTATGAGTTGGAACCGACTTGATGGCAGTGAGTTTATTTTTGGTTTGGTTTAATTTATGTATTGTTACCTCTATTAGTGTTGAGAAACAGATTATGTTTCTTTATTCATAAATGGAAACTAGTTGTAAAATTCTGTAGAAAATATTACCTCACTTATTTCCATAATAAAGTTGTATCTCAGAAAACAAAGTGGTTCTACAAGTAACTAACTCAGTCTGAATAAAGTCTGATGAAAAAGATTAATATATTTATGATCCCAAATGTTAGAATTTCAAAGAAAACAAAAAATCTGAGAACTATGATCACTGTTTGCGAGTGGTGGTGCAAGGGAACACTACTGCATTTTCAAGCTTTGAATGCATTAAAACATGTTGCCAACTCACTTTATACTCAGTGTGCCTCTCTGCATAGTAGTGTGTCCTCTTATTTACATGTTTACCTCCACAAGGAGGAGATGATTGGGGGAAGCTTTGCTGGGAGATCTCCTTTTCTTCTTCATTTTCCCTCAATAAAGCCCTGTAAAACCTTAATGCAGGATTCCCTACCACCTTTTCCTATATTTAGCACGACCACTCAGTGTCTGATAGCCTGAAAATCCACTAAAGAAGCAAAGCAATTGAACAGGATGTGAGTCTCTGAGCAAGCAGCTTTATTCAAGTTTCTGGGCATCTTTTCCACTTTGAAAATGAGATAGTGGGATGGCATCCTCTTTATGGCCCTGTCCAGTTGAAAAGTACAGACTAAAGATAAACTACTTTCCTGAATCCTCCTTTTCAAAATAAACACAAAACATTTGCAGATATGGTTCTAGGGGAATTAAAATTTCAGTTTAGCTACATTTAAAGGTAAGAGCTGATTTTTGGGGGAGGAGGAGGAGTTAATAATGCTGATTACTTTGATTTCATGTTATTCTTCCAGACATAACTGAGGTAAAAGTAGATCATTTAAAAACATGTATTGGGAGATTTCTTGTAAGATGGCAGAATAGGCAGACAAGGGTCACTGACTCTCTTCAACAAAGAAGAGAGAAACCAATTGATACAGATAGAGAAGATAATCCTGGAGCCCTGAGCTTTGAAAGGAAGGATACAGAAGTGGATTAAATACCAACGAGCAGAAGAACCTGAATGAAAATGATGAGGAAGGAAACAAATGGAGCTGCAGACTGTCAAGAATCCTGATGACACGGACAGTTTGAATATTTCTAAGTGTTATTAGGACCTGAAAATTAGCCTAAAAAATTGGCCCTGCTCACCAAAGCCTCCATGGACGACTGCACTGGGCTAATGACTAGACAGGGAAACAGCATAAGAAGGGAACAAAATAAGCTGTGGACTTTTGGCTGTCTTGAGGGCATAAATGTTTAAAATTGGTGTGGCCATTTTGGATATTCCAAGTGACAGAATTCTTATTCAGATTCCAGGGACCTAAGAACAGTGCTGCTTGCTTGCCAAGGACAGCACAAACATACTGGAGGCTGATGACTGGAAAGGAGACAGGTGGCGAGTGCCTAAGTGCTGTGAACTAGTGCAAAGAAGAGCACAGTACCCTACTTACTCGGATACATCCAAACAAAATGAAAATCTTGGGCAGATCACTCTAACATAAAATCACCAATTAAAAATAAACAAAATGTCACAATGTCTTGGAAACAACAGATCATCACAGTCCACAGAAAGAAACAAGATAAAGCAGTAGAAACAAGGGACCAGGATACAGAGCCAGAACATATCCCACAGGAAGCAGCAGCACTGGAACTCCCTGATAAGGACTTCTAAAGATTTATATTTACATACCTTCAATGGATTAAGAGAAAGATCAAGGAGAACACTGGAAAAATTAGGAAAAACACAGACAAAAAGCTAGAAATATTCTGGAAGACAATACAAGAAAAAAATGAAAAAAAAAAAAAAAAGAAAATTTAGAAATGATACAAAATCGATGGATAGAAATCCCAAAGATTAACACTAAATTTTGAGTTAGATAACACAATGAACAGGCAGAGGAGTAGAATTCAATCAGTGGAAGACAGAAATAGGGAGACTGAAGACAAAAATACCACAATACTTCTTTAGAAAGGGAGCAATCAGAAAAAAGATCAAAACAAAATGAAGAAACCCTAAGATCCATGTGGGATACCATCAGTAGGAATAACCTATGTGCAATGGCAAATTACAACAACAACAACAACAATGGGAATTCCATAAGAGGAAGGGACAAATAAAACCACAGAGAAAACAGTTGAAGATTTGCTGGAAGACAATTTCCTTGATATGATAAAAGACAAGAATATATCCATTCAAGAAGTCCAATGAACCCCAAACAAGATAGACTTCAAAAGAAAATGACCAAGACATATCATCATCAAACCCACCAAAACTAAAGACAAAGAAAGAATCCTGAAAGCAGCACAGTAAAAACAAAAAGTTATCTATAAAGGACAATCAATAAGACTAAGCTTGGATTTCTCAGCAGAAACTAAGCAGATGAGAAGGCAATGGGATGGTATATATAAAACCTTGAAAGAAAAAAATTTCCAGCCAAAAATTATATACCCAGCAAAACTGTCCCTCAAATATAATGGTGAAATTAGGGCATTTCCAGATAAGGAGCAATGAAGGAGATTTGTTAAAACCAGACCAATCATACAAGAGGGGAGTCCTTTGGACAGAGAGGCAACAATAGCAAACAATAATAGACCATTAACACATACAATCCCATAATCCAGAAAACAACCCAGTTATGAAAGTATCCAAAGGAAAATGAGCTTATAAGATTATAAACAGGGAACCAGAGATATCAAATGGCAAATGAGGACAAGTACAAACCAAAAGAGGGGAAAAATAGCATAGTTACAGAACTTCTAAATGGTGAGGAAGTCAAGACAATTTCAAGACAGAATGGACTATTGTAAAGGAAGAAGCTCTGGTAGCATAGTGCCTAAGGCACTTGACTGCTAACCAGAAGGCTGGCAGTTCAAACCCACCAGCCACTCCTCGGAAAGATGTTGGGCAATCTACTTCCATAGTGATACCACCTCGGTAACCCAAGTAGGGGTTGCTATGAGTCGGGTCTGACTCGATGGCACATAACAACAACAAGGACAACATTGTAAAGGGAAAGAAATTAAAAATCACATGGTAACCTCAAAGAAAACTGGTAAGTCTCTGTATCAAAATAAGAAAGAGGACAAGCACAAATATTTAGCAAATACTAAAACAAAAGCAACAAAGGAAATGGTAACACAATTCATAAACAAAATGAGTTCAACACAGAAAATTATATGGAACAAAGAAATCAGCAACACCATGATAAAACACGTAACAAAATGACAGCAACAAATTCATACTTGTCAATAATTACCCTGAATGTCAATGGATTAAATGCACCGTTCCAGAGATGGAGAGTTGCAGACAGGATAAGAAAACATAACTCATCAATATGCTGTCCACAAAAGACACATTTTAGAGAAAAAAACAAAAATAGACTGATAGATAATCAAAGGTTGGAAAAAGACAGATCAAGCAAATGGCAATAAAAAAAGAGCAGGATTTCTGATAAAATTGACTTTAGGATAAAATCACCATAACAGCCAAGGAAGGACATTATATAATGATTAAAGGATTGGTTGAACAAAAGGATATAACCATAATAAATATTTATGGACGCAATGAAAGAGCCCCCAAATACATAAATCTGACTTTAACAGTACTGAAAAGACAAATACATGACTCCACAGTAATAGTAAAAAACTCACTACTGTTAAGTTGGTTCTGACTCACAGTGACCCCTCCTTGGGTTTCCGAGGCAGTACATCTACAGAAATAAGATTGCCCAGTCTTCCTTCCGAGGAGTGGCTCATTGGTTTTAAATTCCAGCCTCCTGATTAGCAGTCAAATGCCTTAGGCACTACGCCAAGACTTTAATAAACTACTGTCAATCAAAGATAGAACAACTGGAAAGAAACTCAACAAAAACACAGAAGACCTAAACAATACAATCCATCAACTTGACCTTATAGTCATCTACAGAGCACTTCACCTAACAAAAGCACAATATACATTCTTTTCCAGTGCACAAGGAACATTCCCCAGGATAGACTATATGTTAGGCCACAAAGCAAGCCTTAATTGAATTTAAAAACACTGAAATACTGCAAAGCATCTTTTCAGATCACAATGCGAAAAAATTAGAAACCAAAAATAGGAAGATTAACGGAAAAAGAGAAAACAAATGGAAAGTGAATATAACACCCTCCTTGAAAATGATGGGGTAATAGAAATTTTTAAAAAATCAAATAAAAAAATTTATTGACTCAAACAAAAATGAAAACACAACATACCAAAATCTTTGGGACACAGCAAAAGCAGTGATCAGAGGCCAATTTATAGTTATAAAGGAATACATCAAAAAAGAACAAAGAGCTAAAAATCAATACCTTAACCCAGTTATCTCCAACAGTTAGAAAAAGAGCAGGGGGGAAAAAAAAAAAGCCTTCAGTCACCAAAAGAAAAGAAAAGAAATAATGAAGATTCAAGCAGAAATAAATGAAACAGAAAACAGAAAGAGAACAGAAAAATAAACAAGACTAGAATTTGGTTTTTTGAAAAGATTAATAAAATTGACAAACCACTGGCAAATTTAACAAAGGAAAAGAGGGAGAGAATACAAATAACACAAATAAGAAACGAACTGGGCAATGTCACAACAGAACCAACTGAAGTAAAAAGGGTAACATCAGGATACTATGAAGAACAAATTTGAAGATCTAGAGAATGGACAGATTTTTAGAAACATACTACTTACCTAAACTTACACAGACTGCGATGGAAAATTTGAACAGACTCATAACAAAAGAAGAAACTGAACAGGTCACAAAACAATGACCAAAAAATAAAAGTCATGGTCCAGAAAGTTTCACTGGCAAATTGTACCAAACATTCAGAGAACTGAAACCAATCCTATCCAAACTATGCCAGAATATAGAAAAGAATGGAATCCTCCCAAATTCATTTTATGAAGCAAGTATAATCTTGATACCCAAACCAGGCAAAGACATCACTAAAAAGGAAAACTACAAACCAGTATCTTCGATGAATACAGATGTAAAGATCTTGAACAAAATCATAGCCAATAGACCCCAACAACATATTCAAAAAATAATGCATTATGACCAAGTGGGGATCATACCAGGAATGCAAGGATGGTTCAACATTAGAAAAACAATCAACGTCATCCATCACATTAAGTCAAATAAAGAAAAAGAACCACATGATCATATCAATCGATGCAGAAAAGGCATATAATGGAATCCAACACCCATTCCAGAAAAAAAAAAAAAAACTCTCAGGGAAATAGAAGGGAAATTCCTCAACATAATAAAGGGGATATATACAAAACCAACAGTTAATATTATTCTCAATAGAGAGAGACTGAAACCATTCCCCTGCAAAAAGGAACCAGACAAGGGTGTCTTCTATCACCACCACTAATAAACACAGTATTTGAAGTTCTCAAACTCAAACTCAAACTCACTGCTGTCAAGTGGAGCCCTACTCATCACATACTCATCACAACCTCTCCTTGGGTTTCTTAGGCACTATCTCTAAGGAAGGAGCTCTGGTGGTGAAGTGCCTAAGGCATATTTAGCTGCTAACAAGAAGGCTGGTGGTTCAAACCCACCAGCCACTCCTCGGAAGGAAGGCTGGGTAATCTACTTCTGTACTGATATCACCTTGGAAACCCAAGGAAGGGTCGATAAGAATCAGATCTGACTCCACGGCAGTGGTTGCATTTGCATTTTTTATCTCTACAGAAGTAGATTGCCCAGTTTTCCTCCCAAGGAGTGCCTGGCAGGTTTGAACCGCCAGCCTTGGGTTAGCAATCAAATGCCTTAAGCACTATGCCACAAGAGCTCTCATTGGAAGTCCTTCCAAAACATAAAACAAACTCACTGCTTTTGTGTCACATCAGCAAATGACTCAAATTGTGACATGACTCAAATTGAGGAGAAACAGCTACAAACATCCATTAATAATCGAAACAAGGAATGTAGTAAGTATTGATATCCTAGGCATTAGTGAGCTGAAGTGGACAGATTTTGGGTTTTTGAATCAGACAATTATATGATATACTATGCTGGGAATGACAATTTGAAGAGATATGGCTTGGCATTCATCATCACAAAGGATGTTTCAAGATCTGTCCTGAAGTACAATGCTGTCAGTGATAGGATAATATTCATATGCATACAAGGTAGACCATTTAATATGACTATTATTCAAATTTATGCTTCAACCACCAAAGCAAAAGATGAGGAAATTGAAGATTTTTATCAACTTCTGCAGTCTAAAATTGACTGACTACACAATCAAGATCTGTTAATTATCACTGGTGACTGAAATGCAAAAGTTGGAAAGAAAAAAGAATCATGGGTAGTTGGAAAATATGGCCTTAGTGACAGAAATAATGCTGGAGATTGCAGGACAGAACTTTGCAAGACCAGCAACTTATTGAACAGCACAAACTGTGGTTATATATGTAGACTTTGCCAGATGGAATACACAGGAATCAGATTGATTACATCTGTGCCAACAAGTGATGGAAAAACTCAGTGTTTTCAGGCCAGGAGCTGACTGTGGAACAGACCATCAACTGCTCATATGCAAGTTCAACCTGAAGTTGAAGACAATTAAAACAAGTCCATGATAGCCAAAATATGATCTTGAATATATCCTTCCTGAATTTAGAGACTTTCTAAAGAACAGATTTGATGCACTGAACACTGATGACTGAAAACCAGAAGAATTGTAGGATGACATCAAGAACATCATCCATGAAGATAGCAAGAGGTCATTAAAAAGACAGGAAAGGAAGAAAAGGCCAAAACGGGTGACAGAAGAGACTCTGAAACTTGCCCTTGAGTGGAAAGTAGCCAAAGCAAATGGAAGAAATGACAAGATAAAAGAGCTGAACAGAAGATTTCAAAGAGCAGCTCGAGCAGACAAAGCCAATTACTATGATGAAATGTGCAAAGACTTGGAGTTAGAAAACCAAAAGGGAAGAACACACTTGGCATTTCTCGAGCTGAAAGAACTGAGGAAAAAAATTTAAGCCTCAAGTTGCAATACTGAAAGATTCTATGGGCAAAATATTGAATGGTACATTAAACCACCAAAAGAAGATGGAAGGAATAGACAATCACTGTACCAAAAAGACCTAGTTGATATTCATCCATTTCAGGAGGTGGCATATGATCAAGAACCAATGGTACTGAAGGAAGAAGTTGAAGCTGCACTGAAAGAACTGCCGAAGAACAAGGCTCCAGGAATTGACGGAATACCTACTAAGAGGTTTCAACAAACGGATGCCTCACCGGAAGCACTCACTCGGTTATGCCAAGAGATTTGGAAGACAGCTACCTGGCCAATTGACTGGAAGAGATCTATATTTGTACCCATTCCAAAAAAAAGCTGATTCCACAGAATGTGGAAATTATTGAACAATATCATTAACATCACATGCAAGTAAAATCTTACTGAAGATAATTAAAAAACGGTTGCAGCAGTATATTGACAGAGAACTTCCAGAGGTACAAGCCAGATTCAGAAGAGGACGTGGAACAAGAGATAACACTGCGGATTTCATATGGATCTTGGCTGGAAGCAAAGAATTCCAGAAAGATGTTTACTTGTGTTTTATTGACTATGCAAAAGCATTTGATTGTGTGGATCATAACAAATTGTGGATAACATTGAGAAGAATGGGAATTCCAGAACACTTAATTGTACTCATGAAGAACCTGTACATAGACCAGGAGGCTGTCGTTTGAATAGAACAAGGGGACACTGCATGGTTTAAAATCAAGAAGAGAGTGTGACAGGGTTGTATCCTTTCACCATACTTATTCAATCTATACGCTGAGCAAATAATCTTGAGAAGCCGGACTATATGAAGAAGAACGTAGCATCAAGATTAGAAGAAGAATCATAAACAACCTGTGATAGGCTGATGACACAACTTTGCTTGCTGAAAGCGAAGATGACTTGAAGCACTTATTGATGAAGATTGAAGACTACAGTCTGCAGTATGGATTACATATCAATACAAAGAAAACAAAATCCTCACAACTGTGCATAGGGTCGCTATGAGTCAGAGATGACTTGTTGGCACCTAACAACAACAACACTGCTGTTGAGTTGGAAATCCTGGCCAGGGCAATAAGGCAAGAAAAGGGAAATCAAAGACATCCATATTGGTAAGGAAGAAGTCAAACTATCCCTATTTGCTGATGATATGATCCTATACATGGAAAACCCAAGAGACTCAGCAAAAAAACTACTCGAACTAATTGAGAGATTTAGCATAGAGGCAGGATACAAGATCAACATACAAAAATCAGTTGGGATTCCTCTACACCAGCAAAGAGACTGCTGAAAATGAAATAAGGAAATCAATACCATTTACAATAGCTACCAAAAAAAAAAAAACAAAAAAACAAAAAAACAAAACTTGCAAATACATCTTATCAGGGACACAAAAGACCTGTACAAAGAAAACTACAAAACACTACTTCAAGAAACCATAAGAGATCTACATAAATAGAAGAACTTACCATGCTTGTGGATAGGATTGAACATTGTGAAAATGTCAATACCACCCAAAGCAATCTATATATTCAATGCAATCCCAATCTAAATCCTATCAACATTCTTTAAGGATATGGAAAAATCAATCACTAACTTTATATGGAAAGGAAAGAGACCTCGGATAAGCAAAGCAGTATTAGAGAAGAACAACAAAGGAGGAGGTCTCACACTCACAGATCTCAAAACCTACTGTACAGCCACAGTAGTCAAAACAATCTGGTATTTTTACAACAGACACATAGACAAGTTGAACAGAATTGTGAACCCAGAAATAGATCCATTGACCTATGGTCAGCTGATTTTTGACAAAGGGCTGAAATTCATTACATGGGGAAGAGATGGTCTCTTTAACAAATTGTGCTGGCAAAACTGGATATCCATTTGCAGAAAAATGAGACAAGATCTGTACCTCATACCATACACAAAAACTAAGTCCACATGGATCAAAGACTTGAATGTGAAACCTAAACTATAAAATTCCTCAAGGAAAATAGGGGCAAATTTAGGGGTCCTCATTTATGGCATGAACAGAGTGTCAAGCATAACCCAAAATGCACAAACAGATAAACTAGATGACTGGGACCTTCAAAAAACGAAATTTTTATGTGCTTCCAAGGACTTCTCCAAAAGAGTCAAAAGAGAACCTACAGATTGGGAAAAATTATTTGTCAACGACATATCTGACAAGGGACTTACTTCCAAAATTTATAGAAAACGCCAACACCTCAACAGCAAAACAACAATCCAATTAAAAAATAAGCAGAAAATGAATAGAGACTTAACCAAAGAGAATATTCAGGTGGACAACAAACTCATCAGCCATTGTTGTTGTTGTTGTTATGTGCTGTCGAGTGGGCCCTGACTCATAGCGACCCCTCCTTGGGTTTCCAAGGCAGTATCACTACGGAAGTAGGATTGCCCA
>NW_006921894.1:3607747-3609243 GCF_000298275.1 Orycteropus afer afer | reverse complement strand
GGGGAGCTCTGGTAGCATAGTGCCTAAGGCACTTGACTGCTAACCAGAAGGCTGGCAGTTCAAACCCACCAGCCGCTCCTCAGAAGGAAGATAGGGTAATCTTCCATAGTGATACTGCCTCGGAAACCCAAGAAGTGGTTGCTATGAGTCAGGTCTGACTCGACGGCACATAACAACAACAACAACAACAACAACAACAACAACAACAACAACAACAACAACAACACACTGCTGGTGAGCTGTCAAATGATACAACCACAGTGGAAGGCAGTATATTGTTGTAGTACATACACATAATGGAATACTACACAACATTAAAGAATCAAGTACAATCTACAAAACACTGCATAACATTGCTGAACTTGGAGGACATGATGCTGAGTGAAATAAGTCAATCAAAGAAGGACAAATAGTGTATTAATTCATTATTGTAAAAAGTCAAGGAAACATTTATATATGGAACCAAACTTTCTTTGTTGGTTACTAGATGTGGGATTGGAATGTAGGGAACATTTTTACAAAACAAACAAATAAACAAACAGACATAACTGAGGTAAAAGTAAGACAAGGGCACATTCAGAGTACTAGATTTTTAGTAGTTACAAGCTATATCCCTCCATTTAAAAAGCATGCACTCAAGGTAAAAAGCAACAATACAAGAAAAACACATAGTACATTCATTTTAGAATATGATTTTTGCAAAAAACAAGTAATATCTAAGGTCTGGAGTTAGAATATGCTGTATCTTGCTTTACACAACTGCCTTAAATTTATGTATAACTGTATACACAGCTAGGAAAAATGTGTTCTAGATTTATAGTAATTTCCATAGTATTTGAAGCATACAAAAAACTCACCAACACCACCATTTTTGAAAAAATGCGTTTTATTGAAATATAATTTATGTACAGTGAAACACACAAAACTAAAGCGACATGGATTAATGCATTCCTTTTATTTATTTTTTGCAGTGTTTCCTCCCCTCCCTCCTACCCCTGGCAACCAACAAAGAAAGTTTCCTTCCATATATAAACCTTTCTTGACCCTCCACAACAATGAACTAATAGTATATTTGTCTGTGATTGACTTATTTCACTCAGCATCATGTCCTCCAAGTTCATCCACATTATGTGGTGTTTTGCTGACTCTACATTATTCTTCAATGTTGTACAGTATTCCATTGTGCATATGTACCACAGTTTCGCTAGCCATTCTTCTGTTGATGGGCATGTAGGTTGTTTCCATCTTTTTGCTATTATAAGTAGTGCTGCAATGAACATGGGTGTGCATATATCTGTTCCTGTTCTGGCTCTCACTTCTTTAGGATGTACGTAGTAATGGGATTGCTGGGTCAAATGGTATCTCCAATGCCAGCTTTCTAAGGAATTGCCATACTGCTTTCCACAGTGGTTGTATCACTTCACAGTCCCACCAGCAGTGTATGAGAGAGTCCCAATCTCTCCACATCCCTGCTAGCATTTGCTATTTTCTGTCTC
>NW_006921894.1:3585839-3606132 GCF_000298275.1 Orycteropus afer afer | reverse complement strand
CACTAATTCTGTCTTCCATTGATTCAATTCCACTCCTTTGCCCGTTCAATGTGTTATCTATTTCTGAAAATTTAGCATTAATCTTCTGGATTTCTGTCTGTAGATTCTGTATCATTTCTAATTTTTCATTTATTTTGTCATTGTATTATCTTTAAAATTGTTCTAGGGTCTTCTCTGTGTTTTCCTCAATTTTGTCAGTGTTTTCCTTGATCTGTCTCTCAATTCATTGAAGGTATCTAAATATAATTCTTTTGAATTCCTTATCAGAGAGTTCCAATGCTGTGTCTTCCTCTGGGATGTGTTCTGGTTCTGTATCCTGGTGCCTTGTTTCTTCTGCTATATGTTGCTTCTTTGTGTGGACTGTGATGCTCTGTTGTTTCCACGGCATTGTGACATTTTTGTGTTTGTATTTAATTGGTGATTTTATGTTGGAGTGACTTTCCCAAAATTTTTGTTTTTATTTGTATGTTATCTACGTTAGCAGGGTACTATGCTGTGCTCCTCTATTCACTACTTGGGAGCACTTATGCACCCACCACCTGTCTCCTTTCCAGTCGTTAGCCTGTCATATGTCTGTGCTGTCATTGGCAAGTGTACACTATTCTTAGGTCCCTGGAATCCGAATGAGAATGTTGTCACTTTAAAATCCAAAATGGCCACGGCTTGTGAACATTCAAAATGGCTATGTCCTCGGTCATTTTAAATATCCAAAATGGCTGCCGCTTGTAAACAATCTAAATGGCTGTGTCCTCCAGATAGCTGAAAATCCACAGCTCAGATTGTTTTCCTCCTTGATGTTTCCCTTCCTAGTCATAGGCCACCAGCACACAGTCATCCCTGCACCCTTTGGTGACCAGGGCTGATCTTTAGGTCAATTCTCATGTCCCAGAACCACTTGTTAGTATTCAGGCTGCTGGTCCCATCAGAGTAGCTGACAGTTCTCTGTTGCAACCATATCCATACTCATTGTTTGTTCAGGTTTTTCCGCTAGTTGGTGCCTAATGTACTTCTGTACACTTCCTTTCAAAGATCAGGTTCCAGGATTATCTTCTGTACCTCTTTCAATTGGTTTCTCTTTTCTTTGTGGAAGAGGGTCTGTGTAGCTTGTCTGACTATTCTTCCATATTACCGGAAGTCTCAATACCACCATTTCTTAACTGTTCACCATGTGCCAGATACTGCTCTGTTGTTGTTGTTGTTATTTGCCATCGAGTCGGCCCCGACTCCTAGTGACCCCTCCTTGGGTTTCCGAGGCAGTTATCACTACGGAAGTAGGATTGCCCAACCTTCCTTCCGAGGAGTGGCTGGTGGGTTTGAACCGCCAGCCTCCTGGTTAGCAGTCAAGTGCCTTAGGCACTATGCTAACAGAGCTCGGGCAGGCAGTCCTCACAACAGGATGAAATAGATCCTATTATCACTTCCATTTCATCAGTGATAAAATGGAGTCCCAGAAAGACTAAGAAATTTGCCCCAGGTCACTACACTTTTAAGGAGCAATATATGGAGATCTAAAGCTGGAGAACTGACTCCAGAGCCCATTCCTTTCCCAAATCTGCCCTGCTAGTAAGGTGTAGACCGGAGTCTCTTAGATGAAGTTTATCTGTGCTCCCAAAGATAAACCTAAAGGTGATCTTTTTAGGATATGGTGACCCTAAAAAGGTAGCCCTATTATTTGACATTCTAGAGCTTGGGAGCTCTGGTAGCGTAGTGCCTAAGGCACTTGACTACTAACCAGAAGGCTGGTGGTTCAAACCCACCAGGCACTCCACGGAAGGAAGATTGGGCAATCTACTTCTGTATTGATACTGCCTCAGAAACCCAAGGAGGGGTCGTTATGAGTCGGGTTGGCTCAACAGCACATAACAACAATGACAACAACAGAGCTTGTCTAACTCCTCAGAACTCTGAACTCTGCAGGAAGCCCTGAATTGTATCTCCTTTGTTGAGACCAAAGGCCAGCCCTGCTGATTCAAGCCAGTCAGCTGGATGCCAGTTCCAGAAATTCGAATGTTACTATACTCCATATCCTGTAATAAGTGTTGACCAAATTAGCAACCCTCCCATGAGATGTACATCTACACATTTATACAAGTGTGTGCACACACATACACACACACATAATCCTCAAGACTAAAAGATATTCAGAGTTTTGAGGTTTAAAAATGCACAAAGGATATCCTTTATTTGGAGAACTTTTTCATACTGTGACCATATTAGAGCTGTGTACACATTTCCACGTAAGGGCAAGTTGTGAGGATATGAGGAGGGTGGGCTGCAATGTGGACACCAGAGGTTTTCAGCCTCTAGGAACTAGATGGATTGCCTCCATAGTCAGTAACGGGGGGACAGACATACCCTCCCTACCCTAGGAAGAAAAGCAAAAAAGCAACAGCATATGCATGCGGTCACAGCTCCCAGAGCTTTGTTAAAGTTCAGCTTGTACATGGGAGACGTGGGGGGTAAGGATTGCTGAAAAAAGGCCATAAGTCTTCTTCCTGGTGAGAAAAGACAGAGTCATGTGCATACTTCCCCAGTGAGCTTTTGAGCTCAACAGAATTCAAAAGTTCATTCCACTCCTACTGTGAACAGCCAAAAACCTCTCCTGGGGGAAGGGAGGAAAGTAATTCATGCAAATCCATCTGTAGGAAGCAGAATTGCTGCAGGCACACTGGTTTGGCTCAAGGCCTTTTAGGATTTGCTTCCCAGAAGCTGTGCATAGTTCTCTCTCCCTGCAGACCCATCTTAGACAGCTGCTCCCAATTTTCTGACTGCCTGAAAACTAATCTAGAATCAAAGACATCCAGGCAAACCAGGGAAGTTTTAGAGGTTAGATGTCCTGAGTGAGTGAGTGAGTGAGTGAGTGAGTGAGTGAGTGAGTGTGTGTGTGTGTGTGTGTGTGAAGACTCCTGCTTGCTGCTTGTCCTGGCATTGCTATTCCTACCCAAACTCTTTTGCCTATCCCTTCTCACTGATGAATTCTGAGGGGTGTCTGACATTGCTAGATCATCAGTCTTTTCTACTGGCTGGCCTGGTTTTCTAAAATGTGCTTGTTTTTGTTGTTTCATACCAGTTAAGTCTCTAACAATACTGTTAGGTCTTTCCTAATTCTCTGCCCTGACTGTTGTTGTTGTTATGTGCCGTCGAGTCGTCCCTGACTCATAGCGACCCCCTCCTTGGGTTTCCGAGGCAGTATCACTATGGAAGTAGGATTGCCCAACCTTCCTTCCGAGGAGTGGCTGGTGGGTTTGAACCGCCAGCCGTCTGGTTAGCAGGCAAGTGTCTTAGCCACTATGCTACCAGAGCTCCCCTGCCCTGACTAGTGGCTCTTAATCACATCCCACTGTAACAAGGTCATTTTCAGAACTCAGGCTTCTTCACTACTGTTTTGCTCCAAAGAGAGGCACTGAATGCACTGAGAGGCCAACCTGGGCACCCAACTCAATTAACAGGAGCTAAAATCTTCCTTTTCCTGAAAAGAAGGCCTGTGAAGGTTCAGAGACAGATCATTTTTGCTTAGCCTTCCTACTGTGAGCTTTGATATGGCTACAATCAAAACTAATCATTCATTTCAAAAAACAGTTACCTAGGACAGCCTAAGGAGCTCTGGTGGTGTAGTGGTTAAAGCATTTGGCTACTAAACAAAAGGCTGGTGGTTCGAACCTATCAGCCACTCTGGAAGAGAGAGGAAGCAGCCTGCTTCTGTAAAGATTTATAGCCTTGGGAACCCAATGGGGGTTGCTGTGCATCAGAAACTACATAATGGCAGTGAACTTGGTTTTTTTTCTTTTTTTTTTTTGAGTTTTCGGGATAGTCTAATAAAGGTTATTAAAGCTAAGCCAGAAATATTAAAGCCAGATTTTCTAGAAAGAGAAAAATGGAGTAATGAAAAAAAGTCTGACATTGAGGTGTCTATAATTTCATAGAGATTCTGCTACTAAAAAGTTGTGTGACTTATAAAATGCATACTCTTTCACCTAGCAAATGTACTTCTAGAAATTCTGAGCAATAATTCAAAGTGTGAACAAAACAAACTATAAGAATATTCACAAGAGTATTGCCCATTATAAGGAGGAGCTCTGGTGCTGATGTCAGATGGATCTTGGCTGAAAGCAAAGAATTCCAGAAAGATGTTTACTTGTGTTTTATTGACTATGCAAAAGCATTTTATTGTGTGGATCATAACAAATTGTGGATAACACTGAGAAGAATGGGAATTCCAGAACATTTAATTGTACTCATAAGGAACCTACCTGTGCGCAGACCAGGAGGCTATTGTTCGAACGGAACAAGGGGACACTGCATGGTTTAGAGTCAAGAAGGGAGTGCGTCAGGGTTGTGTCCTTTCACCATACTTATTCAACCTATAGGCAGAGCACGCAAGCTGAGTAGCTGGACTATATGAAGAAGAATGTGGCATCAAGATTGGAGGAAGAATCATTAACAACCTGCGACAGACTGATGACACAACTTTGCTTGCTGAAAGTGAGGATGACTTGAAGAACTTACTGATAAAGATTGAAGACTACAGTCTGCAGTATGGATTATATAAAGAAAACAAAAATCCTCACAACTGGACCTATAAGCAGCATCATGATAAATGGAGAAAATGACTGAAGTTGTCAGAGACTTCATATTGCTTGGTTCTACAACTGACGTGAATGGAAGCAGCAAACAGGACATCAGATGACGTATAACACTGGGCAAGTCAGCTGCAAAAGACCTCTTTCATGTGCTGAAGAGTAAAGATGTCTCCTTGAGGACTAGGGTGCACCTGACACAGCCATATTTTCAATCACCTCATATGCATATGAGAGGTGGAGAATGAAGAAGGAAGACCGAAGAAGAATTGATGCTTTTGAGTTGTGGTGCTGGAGAGAATGCTGAAAGTACTATATGCTGGTAAAAGAACTAACAAATCTGTCCTGGAGGAAGTGCAGTGGAATGCTCCTTGGAAGCGAGAATGGCCAGACTTCATCTCACCTACTTTGGTCATATTATCAAAAGGCACCATTCCTTGGAGAAGGATGTCATGCTTGGTAAGGTGAAGGGTCAATGAAAAAGGGGAAGGCCCTCAATGAGATGGACTGACACAGTGGCTGTGGCGATGGGCACAAGTATAGCAGGGATCACAGATCTGGTGCAAGACCGGGCGGTGTTTCGTTCTGCTGTGCAAAGGGTCACTATGAAGTGGAGATGACTTGATGGCCCCTAACAACAACAACTGGTGATGCTGTGGGTAAGGCATTTGAGTGCTAACCATTAGATAGGTGGTTCAAACCCATGAGCTGCTCTGCAGAAGGCAGTCTACTTGCATAAAGATTTACAGCCTTGGAAACTCTATGGGGGTCACTATGAGTCGGAATTGACTTGATGGCAGTGGGTACTAATGGTCAACTTTAACAACCAGAATCATTCAATACTAATGCACCAATGAGTAAGCACCAGGGAGCCAAGTTTAACAACTAGAAGCTTTCAAAAACACCAATTCCAGCTTGCAGCTAATGTCTATTATCACTGTAGGTTTACATATACAAGCTATCGGTAAGTCTAAGAGGGAAAAAAAAGTCAATTTGCTAGTTATGCAACTGGAGTTCTTACTTGACAGAGGGGAAACATCCCTGCTTGATCTCTTTGATTAAACCATGAACTAGGGCATTAAACAATTAAAAGGCAAATCAATATCTCATAGTTCTTAAAATGGTTTAAAAGAAGTAGTTTTCCCCAAAAAAGCAAAAGAATTTATCTTTGATAATGCAAATAACCCATTAATAGCATTCTATTTCATAAGAATATTCAATCTATACTACATATTGAATGATTACCAGAAAATTCAGAACTAAATAGGAATTATTTAAACAGTAAACAGAACTTTGTGAAAGTTTACACTTTGAACCTGAATTTTAAGTCAATCCTCAAAGACAGCAGTGGGTGATAAAACATGAAAAATGACTGCATAGGTTAATACAGGTGATTATTCTGGAAGGCTAGGAACGGGGGTGGGGGTGGGGCGACAACCCACTGCCACTGAGTTGATTCCAACTCATAGCCACCCTATAGGACAGAGTGGAACTTCCCCATAGGGTTTCCAGGGCTGTAGGTCTTTATGGAAGCAGACTCCCTCATCTTTCTCGCACAGTGGCTGGTGAGTTTGAAATGCTGACTTTTGGTTAACAGCTGAAACGCTTTAACCACTACACCAGCAGAGCTAATTGGAAGGGGAGAAGGCATCTCTTCAAAGAATATAAAATGGCTCTATGGTGCAGGACCAGGCAGTGTTTTGTTCTGCTGTACACAGAGTTGCTATGAGCCAATTTGATGGCATCTAGTAACTCGATGGCAGTGGTTTTTTTTTTTTTTTTTCGTAGTAACAATGGAAAATAAGATTAAATAAGACCATGTTTTAAAGGGTTTATCATACAGTAGGTACAGTGGTGACTGGAAGCTATTACTTAGAATGTAAAAAAGAAAAATATCTCTGATGAGAAGAGTCTGGTAAGTTAATGAAAAAAAACTGACATCTGCAAAACAGCATTTCCTATATCAGGATTGAATAATCTGCTCATTTTGCATCTAGAAGAGTCACTGCTTCTTCCATAAGGGAAAATCAAATTCTAGACAGGTTCTGCTACTACCAGTTCTGATTTCTCCTTGAATAGTTCAAGAGCTTCTGTACCGAAGGGTGCAAAGAGGGCAGTCCTAGAGATGGCAGACACAGGATTCCTCCATCAGTAAGAAGTGTCTGCATGAGTGCTCCAATTCTGTCGTGGAACATGTCCTCTTAGAATAGGAAAAAAAATCTCAAATTGCTCCATGAAGCCTAAAGGAGGCACTGAAATATGACTTCTGTATAATTTGGTTTGAAAAAAAGAATATCAGTGCTTAAAAAAGTTTAGAAGTCATTTATTGAATGGGAAGGAAGGAGGAAAAAAGGGGAGGCAGGCAATAAAACTGAGAGGGAAGAAGATGAATAGTATGTTCAGCCTTCTTTTTTTTATATGGTGCCTGCTGGGATAGTTAGATAATTACTGGTAATTCCCAACCCACTGCAACCCTATACGACTCTCCGTTCAAGAGGAAGTCCCAGAGTCTCTTCTGACATTCATTTTGGTCTTTTCTTTCTTTACTGTTTTTTTAACAACCTTTTGCTTTCTTCATGTATGATGTTCTTCATGTCATCCCACAACTCTCCTGGTCTTTGGTCACTGGTATTCAATGCATCAAATCTCTTCTTTAGGTTGTTTCTAAATACAAGTAGGATATAATCAAGGTCATATTTTGGCTCTTGTAAACTTGTTTTAATTTTCTTCAGCTTCAATTTGAACTTGTACAGGAGCAATCAATGGTATGTTCCATAGTTAGGCCCCTGGCCTTGTTCTGACTGATGTCCATTATCTCTCTCACAGATATAGCTGATTTGATTCCTGTGTATCCTATTTGGTGAGGTTCACATATATAGTCACCATTTTATTTATTTTTTAAAGTATTTCCAATGAATAAATCATTGGTCTTGCAAAATTCTATCATGGGATCCGCATCATAGTTTGTCACAAAGGCTACACACACACACACACACACACATACATATGTATATACATATACATATATATATATATATATATATATTTAAGGCCATATTTTCCAACTACTGATCCTTGCTTCCAACGTTTGCATTCCAATCACCAGTAATTATCAATTACTAATTACTAGTATACTATGCTCTGGTAGCATAGTGGCTAAGGCACTTGACTGCTAACCAGAAGGCTGGCGGTTCAAACCCACCAGCCACTCCTCGGAAGGAAGGTTGGGCAATCCTACTTCCGTAGTGAAACTGCCTCGGAAACCCAAGGAGGGGTCGCTATGAGTCAGGGCTGACTCGATGGCACATAACAACAACAACAACAACAGTATACTATGGGTTGGAAGGTTGGGCAATCCTACTTCCGTAGTGATACTGCCTCGGAAACCCAAGGAGGGGTCGCTATGAGTCGGGGCCGACTGGACGGCATATAACAACATGACGATAACAATGGGTTGGAAAATACTTTTTCTTTTTTTAATCATCTGTGGAACAGACTATCAAATGCTCCTATGCAAGTTCAAGTTGAAGCTGAAGAAAATTAAAACAAGTCCACATGAGCCAAAGTGCAACCTTGAGATTATCATACCTGAATTTAGAGATCATCTCAAGAATAGACTTGATGCACTGCACATAATAACTGAAGAACAGATGAGCTGTGGGATGATATCAAGGACATCACAGATGAAGAAAACAAAAGGTCATTAAAAATAGGAAATAAAGAAAAGACCAAAATGGATGTCAGAAGAGACTCTGAAACTTGCTCTTGAGTAGAAAGTAGCTAAAGAAAACAGAAGAAATGTTGATGTGAAAAAGCTGAAGAGACTTCAAAGTGTGCCTTGAGAAGACAAAGTATTATGCTGAACTGTGCAAAAACTTAGAAAACAAAATGGAAGAACACTCTCAGCATTTCTCAAGCTGAAAGCACTGAAGAAAAATTCAAGCCTTGAGTTGCAATAATGAAGGACTCTACAGACAAATATTGAATAGTGCAGGAAACATTAAAAGAAGATGGAAGGAATACACAGAATCACTGTATCAAAACAGAATGGGTCGATGTTCAATTATTTCAGGAGGTAGAATATTATGAAGAACTAATAGTACTGAGGGAGCTTTGGTAGCACAGTGCCTAAGGCACTTGACTGCTAACCAGAAGGCTGGCAGTTCAGACTCACCAGTCACTCCTCGGAAGGAAGATGGGGCAATTTACTTCCATAGTGATACTGCCTCGGAAACCCAAGGAGGGGCCGCTGTGAGTCAGGTCCAACTTGACAGCACAAAACAACAACAACAACAATGGTACTGAAGGAAGAAGTCCACGCTGCACTGAAAGTACTGGTGAGAAACAAGGCTTCATGAATTAATGGAACACAAATTGAGATGTTTCAACAAATGGATGTCACGTATGTCAAGAAATTTAGAAGGCAGCTAGCTACTGGTGACCAACTGGAAGAGATCTGCACTTGTGCACATTACAAAGAAAGGTGATACAACAAAATATAGAAATTATCAAACAATATTCTTAATACAATAAGAAGGAAGTAAAATTTTGCTGACGATAATTAAAAATGGTTACAGCAGTACACAAACAGGGAACTGCCAGAAATCAAGCCAGATGCAGAAGAGGATGTGGAATAAAGGATATCACTGCTAACGTGAGATGGATCTTTCCTGAAAGCAAAGAATACCAGAAATACGTTTACTTGTGTGTTTTATTGACTATTCAAAGGCATTTGACTGTGTGGATAATAACAAATTATGGATAACAATGCAAAGAATAAGAATTCCAGAACACTTAATCATGCTCATGAGGAACCTGCAAAGAGACCAAGGGACAGGTGTTTGAACAGAACAAGCAGATACCATGTGGTTTAAAATCAAAGGTATGTGTCAAGGTTATACCTGCATATCTATTCAATCTGTATGCTGGGTAAATAATCCCAGAAGTACACGGGTAGATAGAATGGTGGACAGGCTGAACTATTAGGTATGTCTATGAAATGGGGAGTGTGTGTACCCAAGACCATGTATAGGGTTGGCAGACAATGGTCCTGTAAGTGTATTTGTATGATCTGTAAGAATTTCCAGGTGTATAGTAGAGCTGACAAGGGACAAGGCTGTAGTCACTTCTTGGTCACAGCCAACTACCCAGAGGGACTGAGTAGTTGAACCTGTGGGCTTGGGTCCATAGCCACAGGGGGCATCAAACTCAATTGGCGTAACATACTACACAAAACATAGTTCTACCTCCTACTTTGGTGAGTAGTGACTGGGATCTCAAAAGCTTGCAAGCAGCCATCTAGATGCAAAGGTGGGACTCTCCTTGTCCAGAGGAAAGAAGAATGAAGAAAACCAAAGATTCATGGAAACAATTAGTCCTAGCGACCGGTGCACCATGCGATCTGCAGCCTATACTACTGTGACACCAGAAAAACTAGATGGTGCCTGGCTACCTCTGTCAACCACTCAGAGGGGGATATATGTAGGAGATCCTGGATAGAGATGGAGAACAATGTGGAACAAAACTCAAAATCATTTGGAAAAAAAGAAAAGGTGGGACCAGGTTTGCTTCCCTAGCTACCTTTCAGGTCTGGAATTGAACCCACTCCTGTGGCTTCCAGTCAAACAAAAGACAGGCATATGAGTTGAACATTTACCTGAAGTAGATACACTCCTTGGAGAGAACAATCATGGTGGAAAGAAGAGCTGTTTATACACAGGGAGAGTCAGGGGGCAGGAGTACATGGAGGGATGGACACAGGGAAGAGGTAACTATCGGGAGGAAGTGGGAGGGGAGCTGTTGCATTGGGGTAAGTTGTAGTCAATGTCATGAGACAAAGTATGTGTGAGCTGCTGTATGGAAAGTGAATTTGCTCTGTAAATTTTCACCCAAATCACAATTAAATAATAATAATAACAATAGTAATAATAATAATCCAGAAGCTGGATTATATGAAGAAGAATGTGGCATCAGGACTGGAGGAAGACTCATTAATAACCTGTGATATACAGATGACACACCTTGCTTGCTGAAAGTGAAGAGGACTTGAAACACTTACTGATGAAGATCTGTCAACCTTTGGTATGGATTACACTTCAACATAAAGAAAACAAAAATCCTCACAACTGGACCAATAAGCAACATCATGATAAATGGAGATAAGACTGAGGTTGCCAAAGATTTCATTTTTCTTAGATTCATAATTAACACCAATGGAAGCAATAAGCAAGAAATCAAACGATGTAGTACACTGGACAAAGCTGCTGCAAAAGACCTCTTTAAAGTATTCCAAGAAACACAATAATGACCAGAATTACTAGTCAGATGGAGTCTGGTGGGACCCCAATACTGTGGCCCTGGGATACACTTTGGGCCAGGAATAAAACTCACTCCCTGGGGCTGGCTCTCAGCTCAACAGTAAACAAGATACACACACAGACCACTCAACCCAGGGTGACACACCCACATATTCTAATGGAGATGCAGCCCTCCATCAAAAAATAAATAAAGTGTACAAAGATGTCACTTTGAAGACTAAGGTGTGCTTGCCCCAAGTCATGGAATTGCCAATTTCTTCATATGCATGCAAAAGCTGAACAATGAATATGGAAGACAGGCAGACAGGGATATGAAGAAAGCCTGGAAATGTCAGATCAGACTATGGAGGCTTTTATACATCTCATTAGCGAACAGTGAATTTATCCTGCAAGTGGTAGGAGGCAAAGCCTCTGATGGCATAGGCAAGATGGAAATGAGGGAGACAACCTAGAAGAACAAATGTCAGATAGACTGCAAGTACACATACTGAATTTGGGCAGTAATAAGGATATTTCCTTAATGCTCGAAAAACATTTACTAGGTAAAGTTATGACTGGATTGGGAGTGGAGATTGATGAGAAGAGAATTAAAGAGTAATTCCTTAAAATGTAAGTTGGATGAATGTGGGGATGGAATCAGCAACCAAAATAGCGAATAGAAAACGAGAAGCCAGTTGTGTGCATGTGTGGCTTGGCTTGGGGAGTGGTGCTTGAAAGAGAAGGTAAAAAAAAAGATCATTTCCTTTGATCTAGTTGATTTCAAGGAGCCAGCAGTGGTGATATCCAGCAGGCAATGACCCAGACAACCCTTGACTTGCAGCGTTGCAGACAAGAGGCCGATGAAGATATTGGAAGCATCAGCATATAGAGGGTGTTGAAACCAGGAAGGTTGTGAGTTTTTCCCCAGAGGGTGGTGGTTGTTGTTGTTATTTGCTGTCGAGTTTGACTTGACTCATAGCGACCCCTCCTTGGGTTTCCAAGACGGCATCACTACGGAAGTAGATTGCCCACCCTTCCTTCTGAGGAGTGGCTGGTGGGTTTGAACCGCCAGGCTTCAGTATGGGTATAAAGAGCGCTAGGTAAAGGAGTTCTCAAAGAGTGCTCTTTGGAGACATTTTTGTTAGTATTGCCATTATAGAAAGAACAAGCTTAGGTATGTCTGTATTTTATAGAGAGATGAATTTATGGAAATATGCTTTTCTTGAGGTTTTTTTTTTTCCCCCCCCCTTTCCCCAAAGTAAGGGGGAAACATTTAAGATAATACAAGGTTGAAACGGTTCACTTATTTTAACCCCACTAGCACTTGACTGCTAACTGGAAGGTCAGTGGTTCAAACCCACCAGCTGCTCCATGGAAGGAGGACAGGGTGATTTACTTTTGTGAAGATTTACAGCCTCGGAAACCCAATGGGGGTTGCTATGAGTCGGAAACAACTCAATGGCAGTGAGGTTTTTTTTTTTTATTATTATTATAATTTAAGATGGTATAGACATTTTCATGTTTATTCTATAAATTATGGCCACTATTTGTTAGGGTTGAACAACAGTATACAAAAATCCATTGTTTCATTCCCTGCTAACCAAATGAATTTTTAATCCTAGCCTTATTGATTGTAAAAGAAAGTAAGCAACAACTGAAGTAATCTAACCAGTGCACTGGATCAGAGAGCTGTTGCATCCTGAATTTGAGTTAAGATCTGTAATACAGTACCTTACCTCAGAGTCAGAGCTGTCCAGTTCGGCCAGAGTTGGGGCTTTGAGGAGTTTCTTCCGCTGCACAGGAACCTGCTGTGTGGTACTTAAATCATATTCTTTTGTTGATGATGTTAAACCATTTACCATAGATGACTCTATCACATTCTTTGGAGATTCAGGGGTAGTTACATCTGGTAAAAGAAAGGCAAAAGCTTACCTTTCTTTGAGCTCAGTAAAGTAATCAGTGGACCAAATGTACTTTTCAAAGTACACACACCTGAAAAAACACACCAGATAACATTGCATTTCCATACAACTCAAATATAAAAAGGTTTGCCACTATAAAGCCTGTTTATAGAAAACATTTTTTTTTTTTGCTAGATATTAACTATCAAATGCAATTAAAGAAAATGTTTAAATGAATAATTTTATAACAACATTTGTAGATTAGAATTTGGAGTTGGAAGAGATCTTTCAGGTAAACAACTTCATTTTACAGATGAAGAAACTGAGTTCAGGGAGGCTAAGGCTAATTTCATTTTACATTCTCTAAAGACCTTGTTTGAAATGGTGAAGTGAAGGATATAAAAATACCTGATTAGGCACAGGGCCATAAAATCTGAAAAGGGTTTGATTTAAAAATCAAAATAACTAATCTCTTATATTCATAGTACATCTTCAATGTGAACGCACAGAATCTGGGATACATTCCAATCTCTGATAAATCTTACTTAAATTATTATGGGTTCAAATTTAGATAGGAAAGCAATATAACAAATGAAAGAAAATAAAGCAGTATAGTATTGAGAAATGCAGATCATTTGGGTTCGGTCTAGCTCTACTGCTAGCTGTTTGAGCAAGTTATCTAGCCTCTCTGTTTTCTCATCTGTAAAATGGGGATATAACAGCAATGGACTTGTTCGAGGATTATATGCATTAATAACTGCATATGAAATGCTTACTTAATACAGTGCCTTGTAGAGGCAGTGCAGAGTAAATACTAGTGATAACTAACACTGATTTTTATTTCCACTTGCAATTAAGTAAACTAAAGCTCAATTGAACAATTGAGTCTAGCTCACACAAGCTAGTGTGTGGCAGAACTGATATGTGAAACGTCTTAGTATTGATTCTAAAACCCTTCTTTTTTGCACTACAGCAAAAAAGTTCCAATTCAAGTAGAATTAACTCTTTTGGTATTTCAAATGAAGAGTTAAACAAGGACTAAACTTACTAACTACTAAACTAGAGTATTCAAAATTATAAAAGAGCAGTCACTGTATAATTTAATCTATAGCCAGCACAATAAATGATCTTTGCACATGGAATAGTCTCTGAAGCTATAGTAGTTGAGGTTTGAGAGTGGGCTAATCACTAAAGTGAAGCAGAGATGAATAATGCTCCTGTAGGAGAGAAAAGAATTTAACTGAATTTCTTGTAAAAAACAAGAATGTTCTATATTTAATAGCTTTTTCCCCCCCCAAAAAATAGTTTTTATAGACTTAAAGAAAGATGTGGAATTTCAGGAAAAATTCAGTATGTATGTATGTTCCTTGACATTATTTAAAAGAACCAAGTACATTATTTCTTACTGCAAGTATATATATCTAATTTAGTATTTATGAACAATTTTCTGTTCATTTTTAGAGATGAGTAAGGCCAAAGAACACACCCCTGCAAACTTGAAGAAAAGTTCTGAGTAAGGTAGGGGGGAGAGAAAATAGATAAAGGAAAAGGTAAGGAGGAAAGGAATGGAAAAGGGAAGACAGACAATGGTGTCCATAAATCAGTTATCATTTTATATAAAATTTTTAATAGAGAAGTGGGCAAAACATGCATTTACTTTATTATTACCTTCTCAGGGGTTAAGTAGCTAGTAGAAGTAAATAGTGGAGAACAGTAAATAGAACTGAAGGAAGGAAGGAAGAAAAAGAACAAGAGTAACAAGTTTTTACATGTTTTATAAAGGTTAAAATCCTTTCATAAGGAGATGTAGGGGCAGTAGGCTGCTATACTTTGGAGAATAATTAAAAAATTTTCCAGAAAGCAGAAGAGGAAATGACTAGACTGATTGATTCTGATTCAAGAAAAAAGGCAGTAAGTGTGTAAATATGGTCTAAAAGAAGTATGTTTAAAAAATCTTACTCTCTAAATGGGAAACACAGGAAGAAGGGGGATGAGTGATGTTACTTTGCAATCATTGGCATGAAACAAAATGTGTTAATGGAAAATGGATTTGCTCTGTAAAGCTTCACCCAAATCATAATAAAAAGTAAAAAAAAAAAAAAAAAAAAAAAGTCCTGTAGTGTCTGTTAGTTTATGTATTTCTTAAAGGGCTGTTTATGTTGTTGTAGGTGTCAACCTTTCATAAACAATGCATCAACAGTCAAAACACACACATTCTTGCACCTTTCTCAGCTGTCAATACACCAGTCAAGGCTTCCACCATTACCAGGTAGCAGTTCTCTCCTATACTCCTCAAACCAAAAAACCAAACTCACTGCTCTGAAGTCAGATCTCACCCATAGCAACACCTCCTCGGGTTTCCAAGTCAATATCATTATGGAAGTAGATTGGCCAATCTTCCTTCCGAGGAGTGGCTGATGGGTTTCAACCTCCAGCTTTCTGGTTAGCAGTCAATGCCGAAGGCACTACACCACCAGAGCACCCCCTATATTCACAAGTATGGTAATAAGAACACAGTTTCTCAAGGCTGAATACCCTGAGGGTGGTGCTGTATTCAGACCACTGATATGCAGAGGAGCAATGAAACAGTTTTAATGGTTATATATTTGTTTTAATATATATTTAATATTTCAGAAAAATACAAATACAATATCAGATATATAATTGTATGGATATTATTGCTTAAGAAAATTTATGGTGGTTAAAAAATTAAATAGATAACACTACAAATGGCATTTCCAAACCAAACTCACTGCCATCGAATCAGATTCGACTCACAGCAACCCCTCTTTGGGTTTCTGAGGCGGTATCACCACAGAAGTAGCTTGCCCAATCTTCCTTCCAAGGAGTGGCTGGTGGGTTTGAACCTCCAGCCTTCTGAGTAGCAGACAAGTGCCTTAGGTACATTTAGGTCTGCCAAAAATGAAACTAGCATATGAAATAAAGTTTAGGGAACATGACTCAGTGGCAGAGGGGGCAGCTGAGTTCATGTCATTCGGTGCAGGGGATCTGAGGGACTGCCAAACACCTGTCCAACTGCCTGAACACTATACTTATGAGATCAGTAATGGCCAACTGAGCTCACTGGTGGAAACTGCTGAAATAAACACTCATACTAAATTCTGCAACAGTTAAGTACTTGGCTGCTAACCAAAAGGTTAGTGGTTCAAATCCATTCAGGAACTCTATGGGAGAAAGACCTGGTAATCTGCTCCCATAAAAATTACAGCCTAAAAAACCCCTCAGGTTTTGTCTGTCACATGGGTTACTATGCAATGAAATTGACTGGATAGCACCTAACAGCAACACTAAATTCAAAGCTTTGAGATAAATGGAATTAACAAAAGATTGATTATGATCTCCACATGAAAGATTAAATACTGGGTGTGAGTCTATTTCATACTACACATTTCTTAAAAACCCAGAACATACTGAGACATTTTGAAGTAGTTTGATTATGTATATTTTTCTGTTCAAATGATCAAATCCTCATCACTACTTCAATGTATCAAATGAGAAAAAAAAATTTGGATCAGGCTTTGTATTCCTTCTATATGAGACAGCATTTCTTGAGAAAATACTGGTGCTATTTATATGTAAGCAAAATATTTAAGATGCTAGATATAGCTTTAAAAGTCACATACCTTTGCTTAGAAATATAAAATGTACACCCATGATGTTAAATACCTATTTAATAACTTTGTATGTATTAGATACACTCAGCTGCTGCCTTATGTGGTTGGAGGAAACTGACTGGGGTACAGATTATATATTTAATATACGCATGGGAAAAATAGCTTGTACTTACCTTAATTCACACTGAATGGAATATCAAGGTTTTCCACTAACAATTGATATTTCTAAGACATATTTTTGTAATAGAACATACTTCATTATGTCTTATTCTACACTTAAGTTCAAAGATATTATGTATGATATATGTTTAAATGTGTACTTTTTGTTCATTTTCCAATTTAGAGAAGATATGTATTCCAATCTTTGCATTCAGGTTAGAAGAATGGATCAATCTTTTCCATTTATATTTCAGATCATCTTAATTGTTTAGTCAAAATGCAATAACGAAAAACACGTAAGTTACATAAGAAATTGTGAATGAAGCAACTGGAATCATGAAGATGCAAAATAAATGATAGCAAATGATAAGCAGTGAAACCAAATAAAAATCTTCAGCTATTCTTTTGCATCACGTAGCTGAAGTATGAAGAGCTCTGGTCCAGCACAAACACACTGCACTGCATAAACTGTGTGTGAGTATGTGCATGAGTATATGCATTTCCAGATCACCAACCCCCCATCAGCTGGTCAGTGCATCCACGGGCCAGCTACTCCCTCACATTCCAACTGATGGGTATCTTTAGTAGACATTCTAAAGATACAGATTGTCTGTAACATATACTGACAATTTTTAGAGATGAGCAGTAACATATGTTCCAAAACATCTCAGATTTTATTTTACAGAGCAAGTTTTGCACAGGATCACTCTGTGTAAGGCAAATGGGTAATAAAATAAAAATTATCAAATGGATAAAGAAAATAGAAAATCTCTTCAGTGGTCAGTCAAAGATAATAAGTGAAAACTGAAATATTTATATGACTTTCTTTAAACCACAAATATTAGAATCATGCTTTAGACCTACAAGAATAAACAAAAAATTTTAAAACAATGGAAACTAGCTTATCTCAGTAAATATTCATATACAGAATATAATACTCTGGCTTTTCAAATATGAAGTTCTATATAAGGAGTATCAACAAATCTTTATACTTTAAGAGGCATCTATGGCATACAGACTCGGAAGGAAGGTTGGGCAATCTACTTCTGTAGTGATACCGCCTCAGAAACCCAAGGAGGGGTCGCTATCAGTCGGGTCTGACTCGATGGCACATAACAACAACGACATGGCATACAGAGGAAGAAAATCCTGAAAGAAAATACTAGTGTCAATATTTTATCTCATTTTACATTCAAAACAGCAACCTTCTGTAAGTAAAAATTCTAACTTGAAAAACATTTTGAGATTCAGTTGGCTTATACAGAATTTAAAAACTAAATTAACAAAAAAGAAGACTGAGTTTACAGAACAAGTTTAATCATTAATAGCTACTTATCTATTAACTCCTCCTCCCTACTGAACAAGAAGGGAGATCTGGTGGTTTAGTGCCTAAGGCATTTGACTGCTAACCAGAAGGGTTCAAACCCACTAGCCACTTCTTGGAAAGAAGATTGGGCAATCTACTTCTGTAGTTATACCGCCTCTGCCTCCAAGGGGTCAGTATGAGTAGAATGTGACTTGACGGCAGTGAGTTTTTTTTTTTTTATTATTGAACGAGAAACTAGCTCTGGTGGTGCTATGGTTAAAACACTGGTCTGCTAACAAAAAGGCTGCCAATTTGAACCCACCAGCCACGCTGAGGGAGAAAAAGGCACTCAGCTTCCATACAGAGTTACGGCTTTGGAAACCCTACGGGGCTGTTCCTATCGTATAGGTCACTATGAGTCTGAATCTACTTGATGATAGTGGGCTTAGTTTTTTGTTTTCATTCAACAGAATGGGTTTACACAGTACCACAAACCTGGGCATATAATTTTTTATTAAAATAAAAGCAGTTATAATGCTCTTGTATTTTTATACTCTTAACATTATAATTCATTAGTGACTAGACTCTATCCTACATGAGACAGTGAGGACAAAGGGCAGACTTGTACCTTCATTGAGACCCACAGGTCATCTTTGACCCAGCTCTGGAGATCAAATTTAAGTAGCTCAGAGTCTTGAGATAAAATCTGAAGCAGCTTAGTTTTGAGTTTCGCTATTTAAATAACTGAATGCTTTAGAGAATAGAAAGCACGAAAACTTATTTCCTAAAAGTTTTATTTGTTCTATTTTCTTAAGTAGAGTTTGTCTTAGACCTCTAATATCGTTGCTCTAGGACTATCCAGTGAGTGAGGGATAATAGAGAGGTGGGGCAGGGTGAACCAGAACCCAGGACAGGGCAATGGCTTTCCCAATCCCTACTAGATGGGCAACGGGTTTACTGTAGTTTTAATTTTTTAAAGCATATTGTTTTAAAATAAGCAGAATGTTTTATCTCACTGACCACACTTTAGAAGAAGCCTTTCAATTTTCTTTTTTGACATGTTTGAATAAGCAGATGAATGAAATGTATTTCACAGAAAGCACAAAATCCACGTCAGTTGTGAAAATGCTTTTTGTTTTTACCTGACAAGTCAAAACTGTGAGACATGCTAAGTGGCCGCATTGCTGAAAAAAGAAAACAAACAAAATAAGGAAAAAAATTCAGCCATTAGGAATACACAGAGACGGCAAAAAAGGGGGAGGATTATAAGGAAGCCCTTAATGACAATTTCAGATTCTAAGGCAGAGGCTACTCAGTAAAAATCTGAAATACAATAAAACCATTCAAGAGTCTTAGTTTCAATTATATCACTAAGACTTGAAGTGGAGTAACAATAAATGGAAAAACAGTTTTTGAAAGAACACTCTTAAGAATGAAAGCAAGATAAAGACACAATAGTTTTAAAAATCAAAGAATAGGATATTTGACTTAACTATAAAACTGATCAAAAGAAACAAAATATTGTAATTTAAAATACAGTTTTAGGGAATTTTACTCTCCGAATCAAGGTGAAGTATTTTATAAAAAAAAATCCTATTCAGCAACTATCAGCATCACAGTGTGTCAATAAACAGTCCATTGTAGGAAGTATAACCTAGCAGCCAGACTGTATGAGTTTGAATCTCAGCTTTGCTACTTACAAGCAGTGTGGTCTTGGGCATGTGACTTCACCTTTCTGTGCCTTAGTTATTTGATCTGTAAAATGGGAATAATAGTGCCTAAGGCACTTGACTGCTAACCAGAAAGCTGGTGGTTCAAACTCACCAGCCACTCCTCGGAAGGATGGTTGGGCAATCTACTTCCGTAGTGACACTGCCTTGGAAACCCAAGGAGGGGTTGCTGTGAGTTGGGTCCGACTTGACGGGACATGACAACAACGACAACATCTAACAGGACTGTTTCATGAAAAAGAATCAACTTCATACAAAAAAAAAAAAGATGCCTGAAACAGTTCTTGACACACTGAAAATCTCAGTAATTGTTATTTCTTAAGAAGAAAATGATTATTTATTCCCTTTAAAAAAGTGAAACATAAACAATTCATAAAAGGTGAGAATGGTTGCATAACTCGAAGAATGTAATCAATGTCACTAAATTGCACAGGAGGAAACTGTAGAAATGATGTATGTTTTGCTGTGCATAGTCTTAACAACAAAAAATAAACAGAGAAAAATAAGTTATTGCATATACCAAAAACCAATGGCTTTTATACACTTTAAATTATATCTCAATAAAGTTGTTTCAAAAACATTACAAAGGAGTTCTGGCAAGATGGCGGACTAGGCAGAAGGATTGCACAGACCCTCTTCAACAAAGAAAAGGGAAACCAATTAACACAGACACAGAAGATAATCTTGGA
>NW_006921894.1:3569286-3576964 GCF_000298275.1 Orycteropus afer afer | reverse complement strand
TAAATTGTGGTCAATGACATGAGACAAAGTATATGTGAACTGCTGTATGAAAAGTGAATTTGCTCTGTAAATCTTCACCCAAATCAAAATAAAATTAAAAAAAAAAATTACAAAGATTTGATGAATTGTTGTTTTGTGCCGTCAAGTGGGACCCGACTCATAGCGATCCCTCCGAGACAGTATCACTATGGAAGTAGATTGCCCAACTTTCCTTCTGAGGAGTGGCTGGTGGGTTTGAACCGCCACCCTTGTGGTTAGCAGTCAAGTGCCTTAGGCATTGTGCTACTAGAGCTCCCATAAAATTGAGAAGTATCTATTTTTCCTGCTGCCTGTTTCTGCCAAAGCAGGCTATGAGACAGGTGATAATTGGGCTGGCTGAAATAAGCAGCCTCTAACTCAGTATTCTTGCTGCTGGTGCCAGAGACTTGCTTGTGATTAACAAGTCAGGCCCTTAGGCAATATAAGGCTATGCTTCAAAACCCCTACAAGCTTGACCAGTTGTAAAATGCTGATAAACCTCCCAAGTTATCTTTGAAGTTCCTCACCAGATGCTGAGCATGTGCAGTAAAAATTAACATGACAGACCAAGTGATCTTCCACCAGAGGCAGTCAAGAACAGAAGTCCCTTGCGGGGACTTGAACCATGGCCCAGAAACATCACACATGTGCAACATCCCAGAATAAGGCATATCAAGCATCCCAGCAGCCTTTGCAACGGATTCCATCTTTGTTCCAACAACCTTTGGGGTGGAACCCATTTTGGCTACCTCCTGCACACACATCTGACCTTTATAACACCATCCATTTCATAAATAAAGATGATGCCTTTTTCCCACCTCAAACCTTTTATAAAGCCTAGGAAATCCTTTGTTCAGTGACAGACTGTGGGCTAGCATAGCCAAAAGCTCCTCTCCATGTCTTCCTCACAAGCCCTTCCCCTTTCCTTCTCTTTAATAAATTTTGGTTTGTGTGGACATTTTGCCTCTCCTGTTCAATTCTCTGTCAGTAGAAGACAAGGACCTTTGCTCAGGGTCCCAGGGCCCCTGTGGCAGACAGACTCCATTTTTGCTGTTTACTGCTTATTCTGAGCTGACCTCCACATGTCATGTATGTAGCCAGCATACATCAAGAAGCCTCCTCCCCGTTCCTCTCAAAGAATGCTTCCCAGAAGAACTTTTACTCAGACTGGCCCTTGAAATATGCATTGATTAACCTGCTTGATAGGAGCTCTGGTGGTGTAGTACGTAAGGCATTTTACTGCTAACCAGAAGGCTGGTGGTTCAAACTCACCAGCCACTTCTTGGAAGGAAGATAGGGCAATCAACTTCCATAGTGATACCACCTTGGAAACCCAAGGAGAGGTCACTATGGGTTGGATCTGACACGAAGGCAGTGAGTTTTTTTTTTTTTAAGCTGAAAGACAATTTACAAAACACTGTTTAAGAAATTTCACCACTGTCGTGTTTCTGTTAAAGCAAGATTTTGTAGATATCAATCAATCAAAATTTTTTTCTAGTTAGTTTTAGGACTTTCTGTATTTAAGCTTAGTGAAAAATTCCATTTGTAGGAGTACTATGGTGAATCTTCACAAAGTGCTTCCCAAATTTGGATCACTATGTTCCTTCAATAAATTCTTTAATTTTAAAAGAAGTTCCAGTTTGCTCTTTGACTGGTATTCACAAAAATGAGAATTCTGTGTTTTCATTGCTGCCCCAAATTCTTAAGAGTATCTTGATGATGTAACCAGAACAATAAAAGAAAATCCTCTTTAGGTCCCTCAGTAAAATTCCCTTGTATCTGGTGGCATAGTGCCTAAGGCATTTGACTGCTAACCAGAAGGCTGGCAGTTCAAACTCTCCTTGGAAGGAAGGTTGGGCAATCTACTTCCATAGTGATACAGCCTCAGAAACCCAAGGAGGGGTCGCTATGAGTCGGGTCCGACTTGATGGCAGTGTGTGACCAAGTCATTATGGTTCTTAGAACATTGAGTACCTTTCTTAAAGTTGTTTTTCAGAGGCTAGCCATTACCCCCAGGTAAGGCCAGTGAAAACTTGCCAGAACCAAAACCTGACACCACAATCACCTTCCAGATGATCTCAACTGCAAAAAGTAATGAAGTTGCATGGACCAGACAACAGGGACTTATTTCTGAAGTGAGAAGTCCAACAAAAGGGAATCAGTCCTCCTTAATCCACAAGGTGAGACATCTGGTGCATTTGTGCAATGAATTCATCCAATCCAAAACTCTGCCTAGTTTCTCTTGATTAATATGAATAAATTCCCCATTTTCAAACCTCATGAACATGTAACTCTCCCCTGCTAGGAGCCAGATCTGAGGAATTTTTGCTCTTGCTTTCTTGCTGAGTGTTCTGCAATGAAACCTGTTTTTCCTTCTCAAACAGGCAGTATCCAGAATTTGCTGTGCTCTGGAGAGAACCCCTTATGAGACCACGATTTCAATAATAACTCATCAAAGATAGAACCTTTTTTATCTAACCTAGGCTCAGCTTTCCCAGTACTGTTTAGGCACTGCCACTTCAAATAATGGAAATACAGTACTGCAGAGAAACATAGTCTTTCTCTTTGCCTCCAACAAAAGGTACAATCTTCTTCCTTCATTCCAAAATCTAAATCCACCAGTAATTCCAAGATTTTCCAAAACTGCTGAGGCCAACACAATGTATCTCTCAGTATCTTTGTCATAGTTTTTCTTCCTTTCTTTTAAATCCTCTTCATATCAAAAGGGGCATGATGATTTAAAATGTTAACTATTTTTCCTTGTATTTTTTTCCTGACTCTTGATTTTTGTAAGCCTGAGGCTCTGGAAGGCATTATGCCTGCTGGGCAGGACAAGGGCCTTTGTAGGCAGAACAGGATATTACTTGAGGTCTACAGTGGGTTTGGAAATATAGGCATATCAGGCAGAATGTCTCACTTATTAAGTCTTCCAGGTAGATGGCCTTTTGAGTTTAATATCTAAATTCAACAGGACATATCTCTTCAAGTTATAAACTTATAAAGCAGATGTTTTAAAAGGAATAATCTCTGTAATACATATATGTGTGTGTGTATGTATGTGTGTGTGCGTATTTTTTTTTTTTAAATGACGTGAAGGAAAAGCATTGTTCTAAATCCCAAACTGAACTTATCATAATGCAGACATTTTGAAAAGTACAAATGTCAACAAAGTGGGTGTGCATCTTGAATAAGGCAAATAAAGCAACTATTCGTTAACAACCATATTTATTGTTTGATAATATTTTAAATATTTTCATTTGTAATATATAAGTTAGGATGTAGCTTTTATTGAAATGTTATTTATTTAAGCATTTTACTGTTTTTGTTATCTCCTAGGAAATTGGTTAGAAATTTTTGTTGATGAGTATCATATAATATTTTCACTTAAAGTAATAAAAAAATAAATTCCTGGTTAGGAGTTTTGGGCAGATTATGGGCATTTATAGGAAATGCTAGTACTTAGGTTGGGAGAGGAGCTCTGGTAGCACAGTGGCTAAAGCACTTGACTGCTAACCAGAAGGCTAGTGGTTCAAACCCACCAGCCACTCCTCGGAAGGAAGGTTGGGCAATCCTACTTCCGTAGTGATACTGCCTCGGAAACCCAAGGAGGGGTCACTATGAGTCGGGGCCGACTCGACGGCACATAACAACAACAACAACAGGTTGGGAGAGAACCTTAGGGGAGATGGCTGATCTCCAGGAAGGAAACAGCTAAGTAGAAAATTAAAGAGCCAGGTACTAGGAGACCCAGAATAGGTAAAGCATTTCTTTCCTCCTCAAGCACCCCAAGGAGGAATAGGGAGCATCAATAATGACTGAAATTGATTTAAAAAATGTAACAAAACAAAGCAAGAACAGCTATAAGGGCTTTTGTTTAATTTACAAAAATGTGATACTTCTTACTCACCCGTATTTATGGTATAAAATAAATACATGTTACACATATAAATTTCTATTAGTTGAAGACTCGATAGTGTATTTTCTTTAATTTAGTAAAAGATCTTCTTTCTATCAGGCTACTTGGAATAACTTTCCACTGGTCATTCAAAATACACTGCATTCCTAAACTTAAATATAATCTACCCTAGATTTTCCTAATTATGTACAGCACACAAAATTCTATGTATTTGCAAAGTATTCTTCAATTTTCCTTCTTTTACTTTCTTATTCTGGCACATAAACATATCTTTTGAAATAAGACTACTACATAAGGAGGAGATGCTATTTCTTGAAAGATGAAGCTCACCTGTTTTCCAAACTTTATATATCACAAAGAGGAAAATAATTGATAATTATAGAAATTAAGATGTTTGGGAAAAAGAAAATGATCAGAGATGTGAGCTGAAACTGAAGAATAAGGATAGTGATTTCAGACTTAATAGGAAAAAACAGTTACAGCATGTAAAGTACCAAGGAAGTTGGTAGATAAAACAGTTTGGTCCTATGTTACAATATCATGTTCTTATGCATCATGCTTTGAGTCATATTTAATGACATAGGAAAATGTTCCTGATATATGCAAGTTAAATGAAGAAAGCAGAATGATCTACATATAGTTTTTCATGACCATTTCATAATGCACATGTAGATTAACAATGGATGTTGTAATTATGGGTAATATTTTCTTCTTTACACATTTATGTATTTTCTCCATTTCTACAATGGGTTTCTAGTTGCTAATACACATAGGGGAAAAATTATAAAACTATTTAGGGAAACTGTTTTCAAGTTACATCTGCAACCTTATCCTAACCAAACACTAAAGCAAACTTTTATACTAAGAACCAATGTAAATCTGCAGGAAAAATGAGTCCTAATCCTTTACTTTTCAGTGAAGGCTCAAGATCAGTTTGAATTTAATTCTAGAAATAAGACTCTCAGAGAAAGATCACTTTCTATTAATAGCTCAATTCTGGGTGTTGTGAAATGCCATGTCCTAAGACTAAAATAAAATAGTAAGATGTTGCTGGGTATTGTCAAGTCAGTTTTGACTCACATTGACCCTATGTACAACAGAATGAAACACAGCCTGGTCCTGCACCATTCTTACAATTGCTGCTATGCTTGAGCCCATTGTTGCAGACCCTGTGTCAATCCATCTCATTAAGGGTCTCCCCCCCCCTTTTTTTTTTACTAATCCGGTACTTTACCAAGCATGATACTCTTCCCAGAAACTGGTCCCTCCTGAGAACACGACCACAGTACGAGAGATAGAGTATGGCCATTCTCACTTCTAAGGAGTATATGGCTGTACTTCTTCCAAAACAGGTATGTTCACTCTTCTAGTAGTCCATGGTATATTCAATATTCTTCACCTACATCATAATTCAAATGCATCAATTCTTCTATGGTCTTCCTTATTCATTGTCCAGCTTTTGCATGCACATGAAAGTATTGAAAATACCAGGTCAGGTGTACCTTAGTCTTCAAAGTGACATCTTTGTTCTTTAATACCTTAAAAGAGGTCTTCTGCAGCAGATTTGCCCAATGCAATATGTCATCTGGTTTCTTGCCTGATGTTTCTATGAGTGTGATAGTGAGTCCAAGTAAAATGAAATCCTTCACAACTTCAATCTTTTCTCCACTTATCATGATCTTGCTTACTGGTCCAGTTGTGAGGATTTTTATTGTCTTTATGTTGAGGAGTAATCCATCCTGAAGGCTGTAGTCTTTCACCTTCATCAGTAAGTACTACAAGTCTCCTTCACTTTTAGCATGCAAGGTTGTGTCACCTGTACAGCACAGGCTGTATTAAGAGTCTTCCTCCAATCTTGATACCACGTTCTTCACACAGACTAGCTTCTCGTATTATTTGCTCAACATATAGATTGAATAACTATGGTGAAAAGATACAACCTTGATGCACATCTTTCCTGATTTTAAACCATGCAGTATCCCCTTGTTTAAACAACTGTCTCTTGGTCTATGTACAGGTTACACAGTAGCTCAGTTAAGTGCTCTGGAATTCCCGTTCTTTGCAATGTTACCCATAG
The DNA here is from genome assembly GCF_000298275.1 of Orycteropus afer afer. Classification (NCBI taxonomy): domain Eukaryota; kingdom Metazoa; phylum Chordata; class Mammalia; order Tubulidentata; family Orycteropodidae; genus Orycteropus; species Orycteropus afer. Next base: position 3,570,953 of record NW_006921894.1, on the reverse strand, counting down.
TTTGTTATGATCCACACTATCCTTGACACAAAATTGACAATTATCTAAAGTAGATTACCCATTTGTTACCATCTACGTAATTTTTCTTTCTCCAAATGAAGCTAAAGAATATGTACGTGATAAAGGTTTGCTATGACATTCACATGCAGGTTGACTACTTAAAGAGATTGCTAGTTTCTCTTTAAAACTACCTTTAATGGCCTCACTTGAAGACAGCTGGATTGGGTGTTGTTAACTTTTGTTTATTTCTCTTAAAATAAGAAAAAGCATAGCACTTTAGAGTCACTCTCTGTAAGCATTTCATGGAAGGCACTATGTCTTGTTTAGCTCTGTATTCCCAGTTGCTGGCACAGTGTGTAATACAGAGTAAATGTGAAAAAATATAGGAAAAATGGAAGAACTAGCTGTCAAATATCATCCAAATTATCTAAGCACATTTGTCTTGTTCCATTCCAGATTCTGTTTTTATAATCTGTAATTACTCTATTCATGTAAATTAGTAAATTTAATTTTCTCATGGGTATGTACTTGCTTTGTCTAATAGGTTTACTGAAATCTTTTCCATTATTCCTTCTCAAGATGTAGTAATGACTAATTGTTTTTAAATCTAGTCTTAAATGATCATCCTGTAGTACCATTTCCATATCTATAAGAAGTAATGGTTGTGGATCCTTTGGGAATCTGAAGAAAGCTATCAAATGCTCTCTCTAGAAAAGTATACATACCTACAATTTGTGAAATATATACTAATTCAGGGGCTTCACAGAATCCCTTCAGGACCACTCAAAGACTCCAAGGACAAAAGCGATTGGTTTATTTGTTTGGCTCATTATTTTATATAAATTTTCCTATGAACTTGTCACTTAGCATGCTTTAAAGATCATTTTTAAGGAATCAAACTTGCTGCCAGAATTAGAGAGGGGTAATTCCATACAACTTTTGTTCACTCTATAGTTTTGGAACTGGAAGGTATATTAAATTATTCAACAAACATGGGAGTTCTGTTCATACACCTGTCACTGTACAAGGAACTGGCGACACAACAATGAACAAGATATGGCTGCTGCCATAATGGTGTTCCTAGTATAGTTGAAGCATAGAGAGTTAAAGGCAAACAGGATGGTATAACTGAAAAATTCAGACTGGAATTAGGGGACAGTTAGAGGGCTGACGCAATAAATGAGATAAGACAACAGCCTGTATTAGGAATGTGACTGTGTAGCTGAAAGAGTGGAAGACTAAAAGTCCCTAGGGAGTAAAAAAACAGGAGTTGGCCAGTAGGTGGAAGTCAAAGAAGATGCTGAGATTTCCATACTGAGCCCTCTGGGCTGTTGCAAAAGCGACAAGGAGGCCACATCTTCTGACCTCCTCTAACCTTACAAGAGGAAGACAGGATTACCAGCAGTAACCCAAGGCCTATTTCTACAAGGCCAGACATGCTGCCTCCCTCCCGCTCTTTCACCAACCGTTCCTCCCAAAGCACCCACCACCTCTCTCCTGGGTTCGATAATTCGCTGCAGTGGCCACACAGAGCTCGCAGATTATGGGGTTTATTAGGGAAGCACCATAGGCTACAATTCAAGTTTAGGAAGAACGTTCAGTCTCTCTCCCAGCCCACCGTCCCTCGGCCAACAGTCTCTCACAGTCTCTTTCCTGGCAGTGCTGGT
>NW_006921894.1:3562469-3568951 GCF_000298275.1 Orycteropus afer afer | reverse complement strand
CACACTAAGTAATTTACTACACCACAGCTATAGGCTACAGGAAGAGATGGTCCGTGGGAGAAAGTGGATTAGTACACATGTGGACAAGTTGAGTTTTTCTTGCTTGTAGGATATGACGGGGCCCAATCTAGCAGCTGTGGTGCTATAGTGATAAAGCATTTGGCTGGTAATCAAAAGGTCAGTGGTTCAAACTCACCAGCTGTTCTGTGGGAGAAAGATGAGGTAGTTTGCTTCCGTAAAGATCTACAGCCTTGGAAACTCTATGGAGCAGTTCTACGTTGTCCTACAGGGTCACTATGAGTTAGAATGGATTTCATGGCAGTGGCTTTATCTAGCAGACAGCAGGATGTATGGGTTTGAATTTTTAGAGACAGATTTGGGCTGTTGATTAGTTACCAGAATAAAGACAAACACAAAAACCATTGTAGATGGTTGTATTGTTCAGCAAGAAGAGAACCCAGGACTGAAATCTGAAAGAATAAAAAAAAAATATGAAAGAGATAGAGTTCAGAGGACAAAACCAGGAGAGTGTGGTGTCACTATAACCTGTTATCCTAAAGGAAGTTTCTCTGAATTCTTAGGGCACTTTAATCTTACAAATTAGAGGAAAGCCATGTAAATAAAAACATTTATAAATATTTTGTAATAAAGCATCACTATAATTCAAAATCAATGTGTGTACACGATAATTCTGTGTGTTCACATTATAGTTGGCATATTATAAAAAAAAAATCCATTGCTATCTATTTGATTCTAACTCATAGTGACCTTATAGGACTACTCCATAGTGTTTCCAAGTAGGAAATTCATACACATTTTGTTTTGTGACATTGATTGCAATCCCCACAATGTCATAGCACTCTTCCTAATACCTCCATGTGTTTACCTTTTCCACTCATCCTTCTTTTCTATCCCTTTCTGCCTTCTGAGCTTTATGCCTGGGCAAAGACTGCCCTTTTGATCTTGGATGGTTGATTGTGTTAAGGGGTGCATAGTCCCCTGGTGTTATTGTTCACTTTATAGGCTTATCTACTGTTTAGCTGAAAGCTGAGCTGCAGGGGTGAGTTCAGGACTTAAGGATATCTGAGGACAATATTTGGGTTTCCACCAGTCTCTATTGGACCAGTAAACCTGGGTGTTTTTAAGATGTTAAGTTTTTTCCACATTTTTCTCCCACTCTATCTAGGACCTCTTATTGTGATCGCTAACAACAGAATGGTCAGTAGGTGTAGCCAGGTACCATCTAGTTCTTCCAGGCTGAGGGTAGTGGAGGGTGGGGTTCACATAGTCCATCAGTCCTTTGGACTAACTGTTTACTTATGTCTTTCATTTTCTTCACTCTTCTTTGTTGCAGACAGGTAAAAGACCAATAGCTGCATCACATCTGGACATTTACAAGCTTTTAAGACCCCAGTCATTACTCAACAAAATAGGAGAACATTGTCTTTATGCACTGTGTTATGCCTATTGACATTGATGCTAAATCATGCTGCAGGTGATAACAAACTCAAGATTGGCAGGCAGTAAAACAGGCTGCTGGAATTAACTCTATTCAACCAGGAGCTCTGATGGCATAATGCCTAGGGCATCTGACTGCTAACCAGAAGACTGGCAGTTCAAACCCATCAGCCACTTCTTGGAAGGAAGAGTGGGTGATCTACTTCTGTAGTGATACCACCTCAGAAATCCAAGGAGAGGTCACATTGGAGGCTGACAAATCCAAGACCAACAAGTAAAATGGAAGACTGTTGGCTCCCAGGCTACAAAGGCAATAATCCCAAAACCAGTAGGCAAAACAACAGCACAGTGGTTAAAGTGCAGAAACCTGAGATAATGATGAATCAGGTGCAGGATCAAGATAGAGCAGAAAGTCAGAGAATTTTCTCAGGATGTTCATATATATATGAGGTGATTACATTATGTCAGAGTTAATCATGGGGGATGACTACATCATCCTAAGCCATTGAGTATCACGGCCCAGTCAAGATGACACACAACCTTAAATACGGCACCCATTAACAACCTGCAAATATGCAGATGATATGGCCTTGGTTGCTGAAAGTGAAGAAGACTTGAAGCATTTACTGATGAAGATCAAAGACTTCCATATGGATTACACCTCAACCTAAAGAAAACAAAAATCCTCACAATTGGACCAAAGCATTACCATGATAAATGGAGAAAAGATTGAAGCTGTCAAGGATTTCATTTTACTTGGATCCACAATCAATGCCCATGGAAGCAGCAGTCAAGAAATCAAGCAATGGAAGACTTTTTTTTTTTTCCCCCATTGGGCAAATCTGCTTCAAAAGACTTCTTTAAAGTGTTAAAGATCAAAGATGTCACTTTGAAGGCTAAGGTGACCATGACATAAACCATGGTATTTCCAAAAGCCTAGGAGGCATGTAAAGCTGGACAATGAATAAGGAAGACCATAGAAAAATTGATGTATTTGAATTGTGGTGTTGGTGAAGAATACTGAATGTACCATGGACAGGTAGAAGAACCAACAAATCTGTCTTGGTAGAAGTAACGCTCTTGGAAGAAGGAATGCTCCTTAGATGAAAGAATCGTCAGACTTTGTCTCTAGTACTTTGGTCATGCTTTCAGGAGGGACCAGTGCCTCGACAAGGAGAGCATGGTTAGTAGAAGGTCAGTGAAAAAGGTGATGACCTTCAAAGAGATGAACTGACACAGTGTCTACAATGATAGGCTCAAGTATGGCAATGGCTGTGAGGATGGCACAGGACTAGGCAGTGTTTTGTTCTGTTGTAACAAGAACAACAATGGCTAATGATCACAAACACTTCTTCGTGTGCTTGTTGGCTGCCTGAATCTTCTTTGGTGAAGTGTCTGTTCATGTCCTCTGCCCATTTTTAAGGTGGATTGCCTTTTTGCTGTTGAGGTGTTGAAGTTTTCTATACATTTTTAGGGATCAGTCTCTTGTCTGATATGTTGTTGCCACATTTTTCTTTCTCAATCTGTAGGTTTTCTTTTTACTCTCTTGGTGAAATATTTTGATGCACATAAATGTTAAGTTTTTAGGAGGTCCCAGTTGTCTAGTTTGTGTTTTGGTGTATATGCCTTTTTAGTTATGTTTGATAGTGTATGTCATGTATTAGGGCCTTTATTTTTCCTTTGATAATCTTTATAGTTTTAGATTTTACACTTAGGTCTTTGATTCCTCTTGAGTTAATTTTTGTATATAATAAGAAATATGGATCTTGTTTCATTTTTCTGCAAATGGATATCCAGTTTTGCAAGCACCATTTGTTAAAGAGACTATCTTTTTCCTATTTAATAGCCTCTGGTCTTTTGCCAAAGATCAGGTGTTCATAGGTGGATGGACTTACTTCTAGGTTCTCAATTCTGTTCCACTGCTCCATGTGTTTATCAATAGAACGGTATCAGGTTGTTTTGACTACTGTGGCTGTATAATAGGTTTCAAGATCAAGGAGTGTGAGGTCTCCTATCTTATTCTCCTTTAGTAGTGTTTTGTTCATCTAGGCTATCTTTCCTTTCCATATAAAGCTGGTGATTTGTTTTTCTCTCTCTTTAAAGAATGAAGATGGAATCTGGATCAGTATTGTTATTATATCTGTAGGTCATATTGTATTATATCTGGGTGGTACTGACATTTACAAAATGTGAGGTGCGGGAGGGGTCATATGCAAGTACTTATCCTTCACATTAGTGTAGGAATATTTCAATATGGCTCACACCACTAGACTCCTAGGAGTTACACTGAGATTGAAGGTGCCTGAAGTTTTAATGGGTTAATTTCCCACTCTCCAGCAATCAAATGTCTTACCAATAAGTCCATAGTCATTGATATTTCTTTCTTAGTAGGTCCAATCAGCATAATGTCATCAATATGACCACTGTGGTTGTCTTGTGGACCATAATGACGTCTTGTGGAAGGGAAAGGCAATCAAGGTCCCTACAGACTAAATTATTACATAGTGCTAGAGAGTTGATATACTCCGAGGTAAAAGAGTGAAAATGTATTGATGGATTTGCCAGTTGAAGGCAAACTGCTTCTGATGATCCTTCAGAACTGCAATTGAGAAAAAAGCATTGGCCAGATCAATAGCTGCATACCAGGTACCAGGTTATGTATTAATTAGTTCAAGCAAATTGCAAAACCACATCTGAAACAGCAGCTGTAACTGGAATCACCACCTGGTTAAATTTACAATCATCTACTATCATTCTCCAAGATCCATCTGATTTGTGCCCAGGCTAAATGTTGTTGTTGTTGTTATGTGCTGTCGAGTCGGACCCAACTTACAGCGACCCCACCTTGGGTTTCCGAGGCAGTATCACTATGGAAGTACATTGCCCAACCTTCCTTCTGAGGAGTGGTTGGTGGGTTTGAACTGCCAGCCTTCTGGTTAGCAGTCAAGTGCCTTAGGTGCTATGCTACCAGAGCTCCCGCCAGGCCAAATAGGTGAGTTAAATGGGGATGTGGTGGGAATCATCACCCCTGCATCTTTCAAGTCCTAGATGGTAGCACTAATCTCTACAATCCCACCAAGAATTGTGATACTGCTTTTTGTTTACTATTTTCTTAGGTAGGGGTAGTTCTAATGGCATTCATTTGGCTTCTCCTACCATAAGAGCCCTTACTCCACATGTCAGAGATCCAAAGTAGGGGTGTTGCCAGTTGCTGAGTATTTCTATTTCAATTATGAATTCTGTAACTGGGGAAATCACTACACCCACAAGATCCACTGTAAAGCAGGCCTGAGCTAAAACTCCATTAATAATTTGTCCTCCATACACCCCTACTCTAACTGATGGGCCACTGTGACAGTTTAGATCTCCTGGAATTAGTATGATTTCAGAACTACTATCCAATGATCTCTTAAAAGTCTGATTATTTCCCTTTCCTTAGTGAACAGTCACTCTTGTAAAAAGCCATAGATCCCACTGAAGAAGCCTGGGGAAAAGATAACAGTATAAATTTTTGGCAGTGTACTGGGATCCTTCCTCAAGGGGACCAAGCCTCCCCCTTCATTGAAGGCGTTGTGGATCTGTAAATTGGCTCAAGTCTGGAAATTGATTGAGGGACCATAACTCTGTATTTTAGTGATTCAAGTTAGATTGCTGTTCACTTGACCTAGAATTCTTCTGCTTCTAAAGAACAAGTAAGTATTTAGCAGATTTCTCATATATTTCACTCCTATAGACATCATAAGGATCTCTGGTGGTGCAGTGCCTAAGGCATTTGACTGCTAATCAGAAGGGTGGTGGTTCAAACCCACCAGCTGCTCTGCAGAAGATGGGGCAATCTACTTCCATAAAGAATTACCACCTTGGAAACCCAATGCAGATTGCTGTGAGTTGGAACTGACTTAGTGGCATAGAGTTTGGTTCTGGTTTGGCAGAGACATCATGGTGGGAGCTCTGGTGGCATAGAGCCCACAACATTTGACTGATAACCAAAAAGTTGGCAGTTCAAACCCACAAGCCACTCCTCAGAAGGAAGATTGGGCAATCTATTTCTGTAGTGATACTGCCTCAGAAACCCAAGGAGGGGTCGCTATGAGTCGGAATCAACTTGACAGCAGTGACTTTGTGGTTTTTTTTTTTTTTTTTGGTTGTTGTTGTTTAGACATTATGGCCAAGTAGCCTGAGCCGTAAGTCCATGAGTCAGATTATTCTGATTACTGCTTTGACTCTACTGTCCATTACAGTAACCACACATTTCTTGTCTTTGTTGATTAAGTGCTGGTACTTGGTCACTACATCACTGGGTCCAGTCAGCACCACTGTGGTTAAGGGTCCTCACTCAATTAGGGCAGTTCTCACTATCAAATCTGGCTTACATGAAATAGCAATCACAGCAGTCTTCAAGGATTCTGGGACTTCCTTCACATATTTGTTTCTCACCATTGTGGTAAAAGGTGTGTAATCTGTGTACTGATTGTGCAGGTCTATCAGTTTAATCTCATAAATTTATTCTAACATGCCAATTTCCCTAAGCTGTTAGATGCTTTCTTCTACCTTATACCAAAGTAGGTCTGGTACTTCAACTTAGCTTAGTGTAGGACACTGCATAATCCATGCTTCAGTAATGTTTGTCCTTTTCTGTTTGTACATTTTTAGGTATGTTTGACAGTGCATTTATACCATGTATTTGGGACCTGCAGTTTGCCCCTATTTTTTAAATCATCTTTATAATTTTGGGTTTTACATTTAAGTTTTTGACTCATCTTAATTTTTGAATTTGGTAAGAGATATAGATCCTGTTTCATTTTTTCTGCAGATGGATATCCAGTTCTGCAAGCACCGTATGTAAACAAGACTGTCTTTCCCCCATTTAATGGATTTTGGTCCATAGGTGGACAGATTTTCTGTGTTCTCAATTCTGTTCCATTGGTTCAGGTGTCTGTCATTGTACCAACACAAGGATGTTTTGACTATTATGGCTATATAGTAGGTTTTGAGATTGGGGGAATGTAAGGGTTTTCTTCTTT
>NW_006921894.1:3531674-3561464 GCF_000298275.1 Orycteropus afer afer | reverse complement strand
TCCTCCAAATGATTTTTGAGTTTTGTTCCATATTGTTCTCCCTCTCTATCAAGGATCTCCTACATAGATCCCCTTCCAAGTGGATGACAATGGTAGCTGGGCACCATCTAGTTCTTCTGGTCTCATAGCTGTATAGGCTGCAGATCAGATGGTGTACCAGTAATCCGACTGATTTTTATATGTTGATTTTGCACCCTGTCACTTTGCTGAAGCTTTCTATTAGTTCCAATAATCTTCTTCATTGAGTCTCTGGGATTTTCTATGAATAGGATCATATCATCTGCAAAAAGAGATAGTTTTACTTCTTCTTTGCCAATTCAGATGCTTTTTATTTCCCTTTCTTACCTTTTGACCTAGCTAGGACTTCCACAGGAGCTCTGGTAGCATAGTGCTTAAGGTACTTGACTGCTAACCAGAAGGCTGGCAGTTCAAACCCACCAGCCACTCTTTGGAAGGAAGGTTAGGCAATCTACTTCCATAGTGATACTGCCTCAGAAACCCAAGGAGGGGTCACTATGAGTCGGGTCCGACTCGACGGTACATAACAACAACAACAACAACAACAGGACTTCCAATACAATACTGAACAGGAATGGTGATAAAAGGCACCCTTGTGTCATTCCCACTCACAATGGGAATGTTTTCAGTCTCTTTCTGGTGAGAATAATGTTGGCCATTGGTTTTGTGTATACAAAAATTGTGTATACACAATTCCTCAATTATGCTGAGGAATTTCCCTTTTATTCCTATTTTGTTGAATTTTATTTATTTATTTATTTCCCATCACAAATAGGTGTCAAATTCAAGGTTGTAATCTTTATGGAAGTAGATTGCCACATCTTTCTCCAGCAGAGTGGGTGGCGGTTTGGTTCAAAACCACTGACCTTTCAGTTAGCAGCTGGGTGTTTAATCATTACATCACTAGAATTTGTACACACATTATAGTATACATTAAAAACATTTAAAATAATATGTTTAAAACAATATACATAAAGGGAGCAACCTACTTCTGTAGTGATACTGTCTTAGAAACCCAAGGAGGGGTCGCTATGAGTCGGATCCGATGACGGCAGTGCAACGGGAATAAGTGGAGTGATATCAGATAATAAAAGTTTTCACCACATAATAGCTTATTTTTAATCTCATATTTACGATGAAAGAGACTTGAAGTAAAAGTATATATACATTGATCATCTATATTTTTTAAACATAATACCTTATATTTATGCATGTGCTACAATTTATGAAGTAACTTTACCAAGATACTGTTTAATTCTTACATCAAAGCCACACTGTAGGTAAGACAGGAATTCTTCGGCTGCTGCTGCTGCTGAAGAAACCAATGCACAGAGAGGTAAAGAGACTATTCTAGAAGCATTTCAGAAACAAGCAGTATTCTTTCCATTATGCCATGATGCTCTCATGTGGATCAATGCCAGAAAAAAAAAAATTCTATCAACTTAAAGTACAAACTTAAAGTACAAACATAAAGTGTGAGAGTATGTATGTGCATGTGTGTGAGAGAGAGAGACAGAAAGGCCAAGAGGAGGAACATGGAAATGGAGAGGAGTAAGAAAAAAAAAAAAAAGGAAAGGAAAGAAATGACCAAGGAATGAGAACTCTACGGAGTATCTTTTGCACCATATTCTCAGTAGCTGATTGTATAAAGACAGTTCTGCAAATAAGTGGCTTTAGAGTACAAATACAATAAGCAGCAAACTCACCAAGTCGGCTACATCTAATCTCCTCTGGTGAGATAGGTCGCAGCTTTCTTTCTGCTTTGATTTCTTCTAATATTCTTTCATGGAGGCTCCGTGGGCGTGGTGGAGTTGGTTTTAGTTTTCTGGCTGAGACCTTGAAAATAAAAAGTAATGGCTGAAGACTTGAGTCACTATTCTTAAAACTTTTTTTCCCCCACTGAATCCACTCCTACAGAATAGTATTATTTTACTTAACTAAGTGAATTGCTACTTAATCACAAATTTACAAGATGATTTTTCAAGTCATTAAATATCAACTTTCCTAAAGTTATATGGAAATTATTGGATTTTACAGTGATTTAGTCATATGTGCTCAACTAATTTTAAGCTGTCAGGTTTGCTAAAGTTATATAATTATGTTCCCTGCATAGTATCACGGTAGGCAATAAATTAAAATGTAAGCTATACTTTATACATTACTATCACTGTCTTTGGGCTGCCTGGGTGGTGCAAACAGTTAAGGGCTAAACTACCAGCTGAAAGATTGGTGTTTCAGATCCACTCAGAGATGCCTTGGAAAACAGCCTGGTGATGTACTTCTGAAAACCGTACAGAGTAGTTCTACTTTGCACACATGGGGTTGTATGAGTCAGAATCAAATTGATAGCAACTAACAGCTTTTTTTTTAATTTTTTTTCTGTTGATCCAGACTCAGGGAGACACCCTGTTTGTCAAAGTAGAAGTGTTCTCCATAGGGTTTTCTTTTTTCATAATTAAAACTTTTTTTTTTTTTTTAAATTTGTGATCTGTGTTAAAGTTTACAGAGCAGCTGGGTGTTTAACCATTACATCACTAGAGTTTGTACACACATTATAGTATATGTTAAAAATATTTAAAATAATACATTTAAAATAATATAATAAAGGGAGCAACCTATTTCTGGAGTGATACTGCCTTAGAAACCCAAGGAGGGGTCGCTATGAGTAGGATCCGACGATGGCAGTGCAACGGGAATAAGTGGAGTGATAGCAGATAATAAATGCTTTCACCACATAATAGCTTATCTTTAATCTCACAGCTAAGATGAAAGAGACTTGAAGTAAAAGTTTTCCATTCAACAATCCACACACATTCTGTTTTGTCACATTCAGTGTAATCCCCACAACGCAACAGCAATCACTTCCTCCCTGCACCCACTACTTCCTTTCATCCTTCCTTCCCATTCACTCCTGCCTTCACTAGCTCTATCCCTAGGCAAATCCTGAGATCTTAATTTCATATGGCTGATTGTTCTAATGAGTGCATACCCAGCTGCTATCATTGTTCACCTTACACACCTGTCTTACTGTTTGGCTGAGAGTTGAGCCACAGGGGTTGAATTCAGTACCTGGCTTAAAAGGTGTCTAAGGGTCATAAGAGAGCTCTGGTACTGTAGTGCCCAAGGCATTTGACTGCTAACCAAATGGCTGTTGGTTCAAACCCACCAGCCACTCCTTGGAAGAAAGACTGGACAATCTATATCTGTAGAGATACTGCCTCAGAAACCCAAGGAGGGACTCTTCAGGGGCCATAATCTTCATGAGACCAGTAAATCTGCTTTTTTTTTTTTTTATGATTTTTAGTTTTGTTCTACATTTTTCTCCCACTCTCCCTCGAACCTCCTTGTGTGATCACTTTCAGAGCAGGCAGCAGTGACAGCCAGGTACCAACTAGTTCTTCTGGTCTCAGGGTCCTGGAGGCTGGGGTTCATGTCGTCCATTAGTTCTCTGGACTAATTGTTTCCTTGCATCTTTGATTTTCTTCACTTTTTTTTTTTTTTTTTTTAAATTGTGGTGAAAACATACACAACAAAACATTTGCCAACATAACAACTTCCCCATTTACATCCCAGGGACAAAATGATGACATTTTTCATGTTGTTGCCACCATTACTGTTATCCTTTTCCAAAATATTCTACCACCATTAACATAAACTCAATGGCCTGCAAATAAAAGCTTTTTACTCTTCTTTGCTCTGGACACAGAGAGATAAATAGTTGCACATTAAATGGCCGCTCATAAACTTTTAAGATCTTAGTTGCTACACACCAAAGTAAGGTATTGAGCACTATCTTTGTAGACTGTCTCATGCCATGTTCCCCAAGACTATGTTCCTGTGCCCCATGTCCAGTGACTCATTCCCTTAAGGTGTTTGGTTATGACTAAGAAGTTTTCTTATAACTTTGCCTCCTTGTATGATCTAGTACATTCATGGATATATTTGTAGCACATATAAATACATAAGTAGAGATTTCCTATCAAACCTGTATTTGCTCATGGGTGTAGTTTCACTTATCTTCTCACACCTGTTCAGCTTGAGCATCTATGTGTCCACTTGTAGATTATGACTATTATTGTAGGATTATATATGTAACATTGTTCACTTTTGCTGCCTTTAATGCTTGTGCTCCTGCTTTTATCTTCCACTGCCTTGATAATTTTGTGCTGATGTGCCCCTTACTATACACTGCCTTTCCCTCCCTTAGGTTAATACATATCTACCTTCTAGTTAGTGATTTACCCTCTTTTCCCCTCCCACCCCTGGTAACCTTCAAACAATGATTCTTTCTGTGTGTAGTTGTTGATGGTAGTGCTGTTGTCTTTGACTCATAGCGACTCTATGCACAGCAGAATGAAACACCGCCCAGTCCTGAGCCAGCTCCATGATTCTAGCTATACTTGAGCCCACAGGCGCTGTGTGTAAACCTATTTTATGTGCTGTCCGGTCAGACATGACTCGTAGCTACCCCTCCTTGGGTTTCTGAGGCAGTATCACTATGGAAGTAGATTGCCCAACCTTCCTTCCGAGGACTGGCTGGTGAGTTTGAACTTCCAGCCTTCTAGTTAGCACTCAAGTGCCTTAGGCACTACACTACCAGAGCTCCCTTTACAGTAGTAGTTTATATATTTGTTCTTTTGTAATTGACTAATTTAACTCGGCATAACATCATCTAAGTTCATCCATGTTATGTGGCATTTCACAGATTCATCATTATTCTTTAACAAACGAAAAATATTGTCTTTGATATTTTGAGTAACTCAACACAGCCTTCTGACCTAATTTTGATCATCTTCCTTCTGTGGCAGAAGAAAGTAAGGCTCAGGGAAGCTGATGATCTTGCTAAGAGACGTGTGGCTTCCAAATTGTTGAGCTAATGCACAAATATAAGTTCAGTTGATGTCATGCTCTTTCCACCCTATGTGACTTGCCTTCTTAAAATCATTTCCTCGATGGTCTTTTTCCCTTCCTCTAAAAAGGATCTTTAAAGGGATCATTAAGATCAGACTTTCTGGTCTGATAAAGACTGGTAGGACATTTGGGACTGAAGTACTTACACATCCCTAAAACTTGCAACTGAACCTATTCCTGGAGATTACTTTTTAGCCAAACAATAGACAGGCCTATAAAGTGAATAGTAACACTGTGTGGAATGTGTTCCTCAGAACAATCAACCATATGAAACCAAAAGAGTAGCATTTCCCCAAAAACAAAGGTCAGAATGGAGGAAGAGGGCAGGAAAAATGTGTGAATGGAAATGGGGAACTCAGGGAGGAAGTGCGAAGAGTGCTGTTACATTGAGAGGATTTCAACTAATGTCACAAAACAAAATGTGTATAAATTGGTAAATGGGAAACAATTTGCTCTGTAAATTTTCACCTAAAACACAGTAAAATATTAAAAAAAAATCATTAATTATGCTTTAGCAGAAGTATATATAAACTGGGAAAAAAACTCCATTCCCTTTCTGGTCATTTAATATGCATAGGTTTAAAAGGCTTTGGTAAGCACTGGCCATCATTCCAGAGGAACAGAAGTGAAGAAAAAAAAGAAACACAAACATTCAAGCCAGATAACAATATTTTCACTTTATAGTCACTAGAAAGAATCCTGTAAGAGAGGAAGATAATTAATATAAAAGTGGATATACAGCAGGGTGAATTTATTGTGAAATAGGACAAATATGACAATTTAGTCAAGAGGGGTACTAGCACTATCATGTAAACTGGAACTATCTATTATTAAATTTAGCTGTTATGATAGAAGGTTTATGGCCTGATTTTGTACCATAACCAAGTTGTTTTGAGTTAAAATATAGGAGCTCTGATAGCATAGTGCCTAAGGCACTTGACTGCTAACGAGAAGGCTAGCGGTTCAAACCCACCAGCCACACCTCAGAAGGAAGGTTGGGCAATCTACTTCCGTAGAGAAACTGCCTCAGAAACCCAAGGAGGGGTCGCTATGAGTCAGGTCCGATTCGATGTCATATAACAACAACAACAACAAGGTAGTTTTGTAGTGAATAATTTAAAATACATCTTGTGACACACAAATATGTTTTATACAGTTGGGCTTCTTCATTCTGAGAACATAAGCTCAGAATAAAAACTGACCACTAGGCAGAGCTAAATTTGAGATGATACCCTAAAGGAGATTGAGTCATTATGCAGTCCCCAATCAAGTGGAATGTGTCAAATTACATACTGGATTTAGAGGAGGTCTTGATCTAATGAAGTCCAGGATGATTTCATGAGCACTCTTCTTTAACCGTGGTGGAATATCACCATTTACCTGAAAGGAGACAAAAAGTAGATTCATATGATTATAGGATTATCATTTTAGGTTTCTGGGTATAGCTGTTATCTTAATATATGTCACAAAATTGCTAAAGTATAATTTATCTCTACTAATGACATATTTTGGGAGCTCTGGTAGCATAGTGGCTAAGGCACTTGACTGCTAACCAGAAGGCTGGCGGTTCAAACCCACCAGCCACTCCTCGGAAGGAAGGTTGGGCAATCCTACTTCCGTAGTGATACTGCCTCGGAAACCCAAGGAGGGGTCTCTATGAGTCAGGGCTGACTCGATGGCACATAACAACAATGACATATTTAAAATTAATAAAGTGGGAAGCAAATGGTTGTGTGATTAAAAGAAAATACGTATGCAGAATTGAAGGAAAATCAAGTTTAGTTTAGTTGTTATCATTTTGGGAAATTATGTAATATCTTTTCCAACAAGAAATTTTGAAAGTTAAACTGAGTAAATAATATTTATGTGTATTAAGTATTTTATAATTTAAAAATTCTTTCACTAAATGCAGAACAGAATTTCAAATTCTCTTGGAATTCAGATATTCTGGAGCCATGGAGGCTGGATGAACCCCTAAAAGTACTGCTCTGAAATAATCTTTAAATATTAAACTTTAAGCTAAAAGTATCCCCTGAAGTTTTCTTAAAACTGAAAAACAGTATAGCTTAACTAGTGAAGCATGTCTCCCTTGAGCATTGTGCTCTTTTCAAAACTATGTATATGAGATCAAATTGACAAAAGCAATGTGGAAAATTAGATATAAACTTAGGGGGCAGAAAGGTTATGTTAATAGGGGAGGAACAACAGAGTGAGAATGGTTGCACAACTTGAAGAATGTAATCAATGTCAATGAATTGTACATATAGAAATTGTTGAAATGATGTATGTTCTCCTGTGTGTATTCTCAACAATGGCAAAAAAAAAAAAAAAAAAAAACATAAATCTTTCACCTCTCATTTCATCCTTGTAAAAATCTTAGGTAACAGGTAGGACAGGCAACAGCATCCACACTCTGTAACTAAAATTCAGAGTGGAGAAGGTATGTGACTACACTCACAGAGTGAAAAGAAGAGTTAGTGAAGGCCTGGGCTCCAGTTTCTATTCTAATGTTCTCTCTTTGAAAGTCAATGTGTTAAAAATGTTTTTCTTTGAGAAATTTAAAATGACTCAGAAAATCACAAAAATAACAACCTAAACACACATTCTGACCACCCAGAAGGAACAGCTATGAATATGTTGTCCTATTTGTTTTCCAATTTTGCTTGGGGGGAAAAAAAAAAAAAGGAACTTTAACTACCACTCTCAGTCCCCTTTCCGACCCCAGATGCAACTCCTCTCCCCTAAATTCAGTGTGTGAGACAAGTCAGCTGGCTGCTGATCTAGCATCCGAAGCTTGCTTACTCTCTGCTGGTAAGCATGGATTTGGATCAAGTGTCCCTAATTCCCAGACACAAGCTTTAGAAGTAAATGTTGGCTGACCTGAGCCAAGTACATGGTTGCTTGTAACTGGTTAATCAACCTAGAAGTGAAGTAGGTGATTCTATTTTGTAATTTCTATGAGAAACCCACTCCCTTCTTCCTTTGCTAAACCAAACATCCCTGAGAAACCCACCCTCCCCTTCCTTTTTCCTGAGAGCCCTACTAATCTCCCTTTCCCTGAGAGCCCTATTAATAGTAATTCCCAGAGTTAGGGGTCCACATCCTGCCAACAGAAATTCTCAGAATTGAGGACCCTCACTCTGGATTGTGTGTTTCTGTTCTGATAATAAGCTGACCACCAATCTTCCTTAAAATAGTAAGCTGACCATTAATCTTCCCTAAACAATAACCTGGCAATTTATCTCACTTCTGTAACACGCTTGCTTGCCTGCTTGCAGTCCTATGCTATATAAATCTGCCTGAAATCAGGCTTGGGTCTGCAGTTGAGAAGAACACTTTAGTGCCCTTCAGTCCGGCTATAGCTGAATAAAGACTCTGCCAAATTCTGGACATTATAGTGGTCATCAATTTCTTCTGAACCCACAACATTTTGGGGGCTCGTCCGGGATGACCACTGTGTCCTAGGGCCTCCTCCGGCTGCTCTTGGGAAGGAGGGACCTCAGAGGAGGTGCCACCTGAGACGTTCCAGGGCCCCAGACTCCTAACTCCCTGGTTGAGCAGCTGCTTGAAGATGCCTTCGCAATGAATTCAGCTAGAGTCACCTGGTTCCTCCGGAGGTAAGCCTGTAAGGCTGGTCTTTCTGTTGACTGGGAGAGGGGATCGGATGTGATCTAAATCCTGCCCCCCCAAATCTTTTCTCACCAGGATGCTGGGTTGAGAAACCTGTCCAGAGAAAACTTGTTTTTCTGGAGCCTGGTCTGGTAAAATGTTGGTGAACTGACTTTGTTTTACTAGAATCCTGTCCTGTCCTCTCAAGAGTGTCTGGTATTTCTAGAACGTAACGTGTTCGCTGTTTTATGTTATGTCATCTTCTCAGTGGTTTTGTCACCTGGTCCTCTTTTCTCTTTGTTTGCCTCTAATTAACCTTCTAACTTATGGACTTGTGACTGTTGCCCCGACTGACTGGACAGCTGGACAGAAAATGTCTCGTAGATTATGTTATCTACTTATATGTTTCCTTTTTGCAGGACTGTGCTGTTACTAACAGTAAATGAGTTTTAATTCTGAAATATTATATTGGATTGAAAGGTTTGAGCATTTTGTCCAAACTCTCTTAGAAGATCTTGATTGGTTTTATCCAAAAAAACTTGGAATTTTTATGGTTTAAATGAATGGATCATTAATTTGACTGCTCAAGCGACCCTACAAGAATTTGCACCCTGAGAAGCGAAATTTTACTTATTTTCATTATTATTCTAACTACCGTAAATATCTAATCTTGCTCTCAAATTCAGGATTAAAATTCTAGGATAAATAAATTGGCATTTTAGGATTTTGGGGTTAATATGTATTTTAATGTGTAAATGACTGTGTCTGACTAACTGAAACCCTAAAGATTTAAGAAGCTGGGAACAACATCAAAGGATTACTCTTAAGGATATTTGATTGACTGTTTTATATTGGCTCAATTATAATTTTAAGCAGTTTAAGAAAACGCTTTCAGATACATTACTACCATTTTGTGAAAATATGGGAAATTCATGTGTAAAGGACAAGGCCCCTCTCCAATATATATTAAATAACTTCAGACTAGCTTACAGGGGGGATTATGGAATTAAATTCAACCCCTGGTACCTCAGGGCTTTGTATAAGTTGGAGTAATTTTAATGACTGGCTAATCAATACTCTAATACTAGAAATTTCCATTGTTTTCAGTTTTTTTCTGTTACTGGTAGTGTGGGATAAAAATTTCTGGGCCTTCAGTTTACCCTTACTCTTGACTTCTATCATCACACTATTTTTGGATTGATTATGATATATAAAATTGTTAAATGAAGTGCTGTCATGGATTTTTAAAACTCTATATTCATTTTATTAAATTCTTACCCTAAAGTTATCAAATTACATTTTTACTAGTAATGCTTGATAGTTCCTGTTTAACCACATGCTTATTTCTTAAAAACAGATGAGCTAATTTTATGGGAAAATATTTTTATCTTTGTAAATTATTATTGAAACAACATAGACCATTTGAAATGTTTTTCTACATGTAAAATGCAGTAACACTGATTATATCCTTTGAGTGATATTTGGTTAAGCTTGGTCCAAACCCCCTCAATTCTAGTCTGGCTTCTAGCTGACAAGGAGGTTGAAATTTTGATCCTTAATAAATGACTTTTAAGATCACCTCCATAGCTGGGACATTGCTATTTTGGTCCGTTTTCGTTTGATTTGTTTGTGTGTAAAAAGTGTGTGTACATGGCACCGGTGCAACAATTTCGAGTGAATATAAGTGTGACTAAGTAAGTGTGATTGAGTGAATGTATGTGTGATTGGAAATTGAGTAACCAAGATTTTGTACCAGAATGGAGCCTCTTGGCTGTGTTCTGAGAAACTGAGCTCATTTTGGTTTTGAGCATATTAAATAATAATAATTGGTATTTTTCTGTTAACACTGTCTGACCACAGTATTGGTGAGTCTCAGCTGGATGATATCATAGTTGTGACTTCTGATGTGGTCAGAAAGTGGAGGTCTGAACTATAATAACATTCAGATAGATATCAAATGTGGGAAGAACTGTTTCATCTGAAGTTATTCTTCACCTTGTTTCAAAACAAGAGTTCAATAAAAACAGTAGGGTAAGGTTGCTATCTAGAGGAGAAACGTATTTTAAGAATGTCTTACAGGACTCTAAAGATCCTTACCTTAACTCCGTTCCTCCCCATCTGCTCTTCAGAAAATGATCTGCAAACACATACTCAGAATGGTGTAAAAATTTGGCCAGGGATCTAGACCAGATCCGTCAGGGCAATACCCATTATGGCAGATTCCAGCTGGTTAAAATCATGAAGAAAACCCTGGAGTTTTTGTTTAGACTCAGGTGCCATTCACCTTGGCTGATTTACATTAATCTGTTATTAACTATCTTGCCCCTGAAGAAAGGTGGATGGTATCAGAGGAAGCTAGAGCAGAATCCAACAGACTTCATAACCTCCAGCCTGAAAACCTAGCCAGGGGCCACAACCATCAGAATCATATCCAGAGTGGGATCCCAATAACCCAGAGGACAGAATAAGGCTGGAGTACATTGTCACAGGGCTCCAAAAAAGGGGCCCCAAAGCAAATTCAAAGGTTCAGGAAGTACAACAAAGCCTCAAGGAAAATCCTTCTGCTCTCCTCAAATGGGTATATAAAACTTACCATCAGTGTACTGACACAAACCCAAATGCCAAAACTAGAAGGGGACTGGGTATGAATACTTCTCAATTTGTAGAGGTTACTTTCAAGGTCTATAATAATGAGGACCAGAAGCAGGAGAAACAGAAGCAAAGAGACATGAAGCAACAGATTGCTTTGCTAGCTGCCGCCCAGGGAGACCTGTCATGAAGTCAATCATACTGGGTAAGTCCCCATGGGCCCCCAACAGACAGAAAGGGAGCGAACCAAGCTCCTACTCCAGGAGGCCAACCAACAACGTTGGGGCCTCAACAGTGTGATTACTGCAAGAAAAATGGGCACTGAAAAAGGGAGGGTCTAGAGCAAGCTACCAAAAGAGGCCCAACAGGTGATAAGCACAGCTAACAGCAATCAAGAATGACGGGGCCCAGGGGCTCCATTGCAGACTGAACAAATTCCTATCTTCTACTAGGAGCCTGGGTAGCAATAACTGGGAAAACAGCCCATCAAATCTCTACTGGATATAGAGGCAACCTCAGTCCTAAATGCCACCAAGGACCCTCAGTCCCAAAAGACTATGAGCATTACTGGAATTTCAGTAATGTATAAATTTTGTTCAACCTCTTGAATGCCAGATTGAGAGTACTGTACTAACATGAAGTTTTTATACATATCTGAATACCCTGTTCCTCTGCTGGAATAAGACTTAATAACCAAATTAAATACTCAAGTTACTTTCTCAACTAACAAACTCCAGGTGAATGTTAATTCTGAGCAGACATGGGCCTTATAGACAACCTCCTGCAATTACCTGCTGCTATGGACTACAGAAGCTACTAACAGAACTGTCACTACAACCAGCACTTGTTATGTGAAAAGATGCCCTGTATACTTGACTGAGTAAACTTATTGCAGGACTGGATCTGTACAAAATCATCCAAAAGGTTACACAAGAATACTTAACCTATACCAGAAAGAATCCAAAGTGCAGTCCGCCTCCAGTGATAAGAAGAATTCAAACAAGAGGACTGAACCTATGCAAGGACTGGCAGGTAAAATTTGTAACTCCTGAGAAATCAAGTATCTGTTAGTATTTATAGATACCTTCACTGCATGGGTGAAAACGTTTCCCTGCAGTACGGAAAAGCAGCAGAGGTGAGTACACCCTATTAAAATTATCCCCAGTGTAGTTTACTAGTTCAAAATAATTATGAGGGAACATTTACATCTCAAAAAATCCAACAAGTAACAGGACTAGCCTATTGACAAGAAAAATTGAGAAAATGAAACACACGTTTAAGGAGACACTGACTAAGATGTGCCAAGAGACCAACTTATCTTAGATAAAACTTTTACTTGTTGCTCCATTACGGATCTAGGTTGCCCCCAGAAACAGGCTTAAGTTAAGCCCATATTAAACATTATATGGGAGACCATTTTCTAGAGTGTTGGTATCCTAGTTATGCAGGAAAGGGAGACCTTTAAATCGTTAAAGAATTAAATATTTTAAAACATGTACAAACTTTGTCTGCAACACTACAAATTATTAACCAGTTTACTTCCAGCAGGTCGTTGTGTCCTACAGATACTCCCTTCATAACTTCCATCAAGGAGACTGGATCCTGACCTTTACATCATTATCAGCCAGCGGAACTGGTCCTTATGAAAGGACACATTGCTACAGGATTAACCCCACATTGGAAGGGACCTTGTACTGTAGTTTTGACTACATCCACAGCCATGGAAGTGGAAGACCTGGCCTCACACAGTGGATTCATCACACACATCTGAAGCTGGCACCTCCTGACTCCCAATGGAAGGCCTTCAAGGATCTGAAACATCCCCTCAAGCTAAGACTTTCGTGAACACGACCCCCCTCCATTAATCCTACTGATCATACGTGTTTTGAGACCCACTTGTTCCATTTATTGTCTAGCACCCTTGCTGTCTTAAACAACTCAAATCCCAAGTTAGCTCAGCATTGCTGGCTGTGCCTTAACCCAAAACCCCCCTTTCATGTGAGTTTAGGAGTCCAATCTATACCTTCCTTTTCTAACAGAGCGTATTTCTCGTAAGATGCACCTTACGTTAGTTAGGAGACTTACAGGGACTTGGAAATTGTTTTATTTCTCCACATTATGATGTCTCAATCCCGATTTACCTTTTGTAACCAGACCATTGTTATAACATACAATGGAACCTCTATGTATATCCATACCCCCCCTCAAGTGCTTGGTTTTCTTGCTCATTTGTCCTAGACACCTGTCTATCCTCTCATGCATCTAGTATTTCTGCAAAACTAGTGTTTTGCACCTTAGTATATGTGTTACCCTGAATTGATGTATAGGAAGGAGACGAAGGCCTAGCTTTATTAACGGTCCCAGAATACCCTAAGCATAAAAAAGTTCCAATATTAATTCCTCTACTTGTGAGATTGGGAATTGCAGGATCTGCAGCCACAGGAATCTCAGCCCTTATCACCCAAGATCAGGGCTTGAGAGGACTAACCCAAAGCATCAACACAGATTTAAGTTATAGATTTCTAGACTGTTGTTGTTGTTGTTATATGCCATCGAGTCGGCCCCGACTCATAGCGACCCCTCCTTGGGTTCCCGAGGTAGTATCACTATGGAAGTAGGATTGCCCAACCTTCCTTCCAAGAAGTGGCTGATGGGTTTGAACCGCCAGCCTTCTGGTTAGCAGTCAAGTGCCTTAGGCACTACGCTACCAGAGCTCCTAACTCAGAGCAAGTCGAATCCCTAGCTGAAGTAGCCTTACAAAATATAAGAGAACTAGACTTGCTATTCTTAAACCAGGGTGGACTATGTGCTACCCTAGGGGAAGAATGTTGTTTTTATACTAATAAAGCAGAAGTAATCAAAGAAACACTAGCCCTAGTATGGAAAAGTGTGAAAGAAAGACAAGATAATCTGGACTCAAACAAAGATTGGTACCAAAGTTTATCTGACTGGTCTCCATGGGCAACAACACTTGTCACCAGCCTAATAGGTCCACTAGTGTTACTTCTACTTGCCCTCATTGTAGGACCCTGCATACTCAATACCCTAATTAAGTTCATACAAAATAGGATTGGGGCTGTAAAACTCATGGTTCTTAGAACCCAGTACGAGGTCCTCAACACTCAGGAAATAAATAATGAATCAACGATTTGATTCCCAAACAAAAACAGTAGGGAATGAAGTAGATAATTCTATTTTGTAATTTCTGTGAGAAACCCACTTCCTTCTTCTTTTGCTAAACAAAACATCCCTGAGAAACCCACTCCTCCCTTCCTTTTTCCTGAGAGCCCTGCTAATCTTCTTTTCCCTGAGAGCCCTGTTAATAGTAATTCCCAGAGTTAGGAACCCACATCCTGCCAACAGAAATTCTCAGAATTGAGGACCCTCACTCCAGATTGTGTGTTTCTGTTTTGATAATAAGCTGACATAGTAAGCTGACCATTAATCTTCCCTAAACAATAACCTGGCAATTTATCTCTTTTCTGTAACACGCTTGCTTTTGCTTGCCTGCTTGCAGTCCTAAGCTATATAAACCTGCCTGAAATCAGGCTTGGGGCTGCAGTTGAGAAGAACCCTTTAGTTCCCTGCAGCCCAGCTATAGCTGAATAAAGACTCTTCCAAATTCTGGACATTACAGTGGTCATCAATTTCTTCTAAACCCACAACAGAAGCAGAGCCAGAGGCCTAATATAGCACCTCCCCACCTGTACATTTCACATTATGTAAGATTTTTAAAAATATTTTTATTGTATAAAACAAATTTAACCAGAATTTTCCATTACTTTCTATTTTACTACTGACCAGCATAGTACATTTCTAGGTACTTTTCATATGCTTTTAAAAAATTAAATTTATATTACATATTATTTTCACTGAAAGAGATGAACAATGTTATAGATAATTCACACTATCAAATACTCCAAAGCAATATCAACTTGGCAGTGGAATATATTTTAAAATGTGCTCTATTTAAGAAGCCCCACAACTCGATGGCAAATAACAACAACAACAACAAAACACACTGCCTGAGTCAATTCCAAATCATAGTAACCCTAAAGGACAGGGTAGAACTGGCCAATAGGGTTTCCAAAGCTGTAAATCTTTACAGAAGCAGGCTGCCACATCTTTGTCCTGCAGAGAAGCTGGTGAGTTTGAACCAACCTTTTAGTTAGCAGTCTAGAGCTTAGCCACTATGCCACCATAGCTCCTACTTTAAGAAAACCAAATATGTATAAAAATTCAAATTATAGCAGATAATATATGATTACTTGCAGTATAAAGAAGTTATTTGTTTTATAGCAAGTGTGGTTAGAATATGATTCTACTTACAACAATTCAACATATAAGCAATATTTTACATTTTTAAAATGTGTTTTATTTGATGGCGGTGGGTGGCAAGTAGGGATTAGAAGGGCTGTAAGTGGCTTTCTGGGATGATAAAAATGTTCTGTTTCCTGACTGGCTGCTCATTATATGGATGTGTTTTGTTTTTCTCTATGTATACTTCAGTAAGAACATTTTTTAAAAATGTAAGAATGGGGTAAAGTATACCAGGAAAATAACAACAAAACATACACACAACCAACCAAAAATAAACAATGCTATCATGTTACATTAAAAAAATAATAATAAATATTGTTTTATTGTGGTAATATATAACATTTGTCAATTCAACAATTTTTACATGTACAATGCAGTTGCATTACTTATGCTCATCAAGTCATGCAACCACCATCTCTATGCATTTCCAAATTATTCCACCACCATTACCAACAGAAACTCAGTGGGTGGCTCTATGCAAAGACTCTCTCCCACTTCCATCTTACCCATGTCCTATTTCCGTTGAGTCGGACCCGACTCATAGTGACTCCTCCTCGGGTTTCCGAGGTGGTATCATTACGGAAGTAGATTGCCCAACTGTCCTTCTGAGGAATAGCTGGTGGGTTTGAACTGCCAGCCTTCTGGTTGGCAGTCAAATGCCTTAGGCACTACACCACCAGAGTTCCTTTTCTTATCCATGGTAACTACTAATAAACTTGAGTCTCTACATATTTGCCTTTTCCATTTTTTTTAATATAAATTGAGGTCATATTGTATTTGTCCTTTTGTGACTGACTTATTTCACTCAGCATAATGTCTTTAAGCTCCATTTATATTTTAGCATGTATCAAGACTTTATGTTTCTTACTGGCTTAGTATTCCATTGTATATATGTGCCACATTTTACTTTTGTTTATCCATTCATTCATTGACAAGCATTCAGGTTGTTGGTGGTAGCTCTACTGGCATAGTAAATAATGCATTTGACTGCTAACCAGAAGGCTGGAAGTTCAAACCCACCAGCCACTCCTTGGAAGGAAGATGGGGCAGTCTACCTCCATAGAGATGCCGCCTTGGAAACCCAAGGTGGGGTTGCTATGAGTTGACTCCACTCAACAGCAGTGAGTTTGTTTTTTGGTTTGGTAGGTGTTTACCAACATTATGCTATTGTGAATAGTGCTCCAATGAAATAGTATACAAGCCTCTTAGTTTTTGCTTTCAAATCTTGGGTATGTATATATTTAAGATTGAGATTACTGGCTAATATGATAGATCTGTTTAACTTTTGAGCTGCCAAACCATTTTCCACAGGAGCTGTGCCATTTCAGATTACTACCAGCAATGAATGAAGGTTCCAATTTCACCATATTATTGCCAAGAAGTTATTTTCCCATTTTGTTAATCATTGCCATTCTACAGGAGATGAAGTGGTATCTCACTGTAGTTTTGATTGGTAATTCCCTATTAAGTACAATCAATGCCACAGGAAGCAGCAGTCAGGACATTAGACAACGTGTAGCACTGGGCAGGTTGGCTGCGAAGGAACTCTTTCAAGTGCTGAGGAGCAAGGATGTCTCCTTGAGGACTAAGGTGTGCCTGACACAGGCCATGATATTTCCAATCGCCTTGTATGCATGTGAAAGCTGGACAATGAATAAGGAAGACCGAAGAAGAGTTGATGCTTTTGAGTTGTGGTGCTGGTGAAGAATGCTGAAGTTACCATGGACTGCTAAAAGAACTAAAAGAACTGTCCTGGAGGAAGTGCGGCCAAGATGCTCCTTGGAAGTGAGGATGGCCAGACTTCATCTCACCTACTTTGGTCATGTTGTCAGAGGGGGCCATTCCCTGGAGAAGGATGTCATGCTTGGTAAGGTGTAGGGTCAATTAAAGAAGGGAAGGCCTTTGATGAGATGGACTGACACAGTGGTTGTGACAATGGGCTCAAGTATAGCAAGGATCATGGATAGGGATCGGGTGGAGTTTTGTTCTGCTGTGCATGGGGTTGCTATGAGTCGGAAATGACTCGATCGCACCTAACAACAACATGAAGTAATGACTCCTAACATCTTTCATGTGCTTTTTGGCTATTTGTATATCTTATTTGTTGAAATATCTATTCAGTTCCTTTGTTTACTTTTTGATTGGGCTGTTTGTCTTTTTGTTCTTAAGCTATAGTTGTTCCTTATATATTCTCGATGTTAAACATTTATGACAGATATGGCTCCTCAACATTTCTTCCCCTTGGTAAGTTATCTCTTCTACTTTTTCATATGCTTTTTCTTTAACTTTGTTTCCATTACAAAAGCAGGACTTAGAGAATGTATTAAATGATATCAAGGTTATAGATTCTAGTTCCAAAACATGCACATTAACTTCAACTTCCTCAGTAGTCAGAAACTGGATCCTAGATCCTAAATACAAAATGTGGATCAGTGCTCACAAGGAAATGGCATGGCACGATGAATGCAACTCAGAGGAAGTCCTCATCAGTATGAGCCAATCTATAGGTTGAATTCATAGTCAAATTTCAAAAATCAATGCAATTTTTTCCTATATAGAAAGAATGGTTACAAATTAGTAAGACAGACTAAAAATACCAAAGAAAAATGTGCAGAAGATGTAAAACTACCACTACTAGGAAAAATTACATGGTTCTTGTTGTTAGTTGCTGTCTTCATTATCACTGGCACATTTGAATGAGTCCACTGTTGCAGACATTGTGTATTCTGAGTGTCTTCCAACTTAGGAGTCCATTTTCCAGAACTATTTCGGACAGTATTCCACAAGGTTCTCAGTGGCTACTTTTCAGAAGGAGCTCTCCATGGCTTTCTTCCCAATCTGTCTTTGTATGGAAGCTCTACTAAAACCTGTCTACCATGGGTGACACGGCTGGTAATTGAAATATAACACAGCTTCCAGCATCACCACCAACACATAAGCTACTACAGTATGATATACTGATAGTTTATATACAAAGCATGTCTTACGACTTTTTAATTGTAGCACCTTTTTAGTATTATCTCATTTGATATACACAGCAATCCTATAAGATAGTTATTATTAACTCCATTTCACAGATGAAACATCTAAAGTCACAGAAGTGAAGTAACATAAAAAAAAAAAATCACATTGGTAAGTGGCAGAACTAAGACTTCAACACAGGCACCCTACTTGGAGAGTCAATGCTCTTAAGCACCACACATATTGCTTAAAACAGATTTAAAAGATGCCCAACCCTGCTCATAAAGAAATATGCTTTCTTTTGTGTTTGGCTTCTAGTGCTCACCACTGTGTCTGTGAGATTCAATTATGCTGCTGCATGTAGAAGCAGTTCATTTTCACTGCTATTATTCCATTTATGAACATACCACAATTTATTTATTCCTTTTACTGTTTATGGACATTAGGGTTATGTACATATCATGGCTATTACAAATAATGCTAGTAGGTATATTCTTGCACATGTCTTTTGGAGAACCTACATACACCTGTCCTATTTAAGAAATCTTTGTCTAACTCAAGGTCATGGAGATATTCTCCTATGTAACCTTTTAAAGTTTTATTGTCATAATTATATCTAAAAACCTGCAGAAGTGTTATTTTCAGTATATATAAGATGTGAAGGGTACAATGGCATTTTTCTCCCCCACATAAGGAAATCCAATTGACTATATAGCCTTTATTTAAAAGATCATCCTTCCTCTACTGTTTTACAGTGTCAAATTTATCATCAACCAAGTGAACATGTCTGTGTTGGTCTATTTCTGAGCTTCTATGCTGTTCCATTCTCTATTTGATTGTCCTTAGACCAATAATATACTATCTTAACCAGTATTGCTATGTAATAAGTCTTGATAATACAGCATTCTTTCAACTTGGTTTTTTTAAGATTGTCTTGGTTATTCTGCATTTCCATATACATTTTAGAATCAGCTTGTCAATTCCACCTTACTCCACATTCTGTAGAATTACTGAGTTTGTATTAAATTTATAGATTGGGGAGAACTGGTATCTTTATTATCAGTTTTTCATTCTATGATCATGGTATATCCTTCCATTTCTTTAGATCTTCCTTAGTTTCTACTAATAACTTGTAGTTTCTAAGTAGAAGTTGTGTATAACTTTCATTAGATTTACACCCAGTTACACCCAGATGTGTTATTTTTTGATGCTAATGTAACAGTTTTTTCTTTTTCATTATATAAAAATTTAAATAGTGTTAACATTTCATTTTCTATGTCTATCAAAAGACAGTATATTAAGAAAATGATTTAGGCAAGCCACAGACTGAGAAAGTATTCACAAAAACATGTATCTCACAGAGAACTAGCATCCAGAATATATAAAAAAATTCCAATAACTCAACTGAAAAAAATAAACAGCACAATTAAGAAAGAGAAGATTTCAACAGACCTGATATAAAGGAAAAGTGCTCAACATTATTAGACATCAGGGAAATTTGAATTAAAACCACAAAGAGATACCACTATAGGCCCATCAGAATGGCTAAACTGAAAAGACATACAATATTAATTATGTTCTGAAAAGTTGTGGGGCAACTAAAACTCCCACACATTGTTAACAGGAATGTGAAATGTTACAAGTTGGGAAAAAGGTCTAACAGATTCTTTACAGAAATATACACTTCATCTATTACCTAGCATTTCCACATTTGTATTCAAAAGAAATGAAAAATATATATTTACAAAGATATTTGTAAGAGAAAATTCATAAGGTATTTATTATTATAGTTAAAAATGGAAATAGTTCAAACATCCATAAATAACAGAATGGCTAAACAAACTGGAACATATTCATAAAATGGAACATGACTTAGCAAAATAAATGAATTACTGTTAACATGCAGCACTATAGATGAATGTCAAAAGCATTATGATGTGTCAAACAAGCCTTACAATAAAAGAACACAGAGTGTACGAGTCCATTTATATGAAATTCTAGAAGAGATGAAACTAACTTATGATGGAAAAAAATCAGAAGAGTGGTTGCCTCTAATAAAGTGAGGGTAAGGATTGACTAAGACACATGAGGAATCTTTCTGTAGTTAATGTTTTGAATCTTGAGAGAGGTTTGGGTTACACAGGTGCGTAATTTTTTTTTTTTTTTAAATCATCAAATGTACCCTTAAGATTTCCACATGCCTATTTATGTAAATTTTATCTCGAAAGAAAAAACTATACACAAATAATAATCTCTAGTTAATTATATGCATGCTGAAATATTTATAGGGAAGTAGCCTGATGCCTATATTTACTATAAAATGAATAAAAATAAGATGGATGAAGGGATATGTAGAAGGATGGATAGATAGATATGTGATAATGCAGAATAAAATGTTAATGATAAAATCTAGGTAGTGGGTACAAGGGTGTTTATACATTCAACTTTGCTGTATGTTTGAAAAATTTCAATATGACGTGTTAGCTCTGGTGGCATAGTGCTAAGATATTTGACTGCTAACCAGCCAATCCTCACAAGGAAGGTTGGGCAACCTACTTCCATAGTGATACTGCCTCAGAAACCCAAGGAGGCATCACTATGAGTTGGGTTTGACATGACGGCAGTGAGTTTGTTTTTTTTGGTTTAATTGTTGCTAGAATTGAAAAAACTACCTTACTTAAAGTCAACTGATTATATACTTTAACCATATCTACAAAATACTTTCAGAACAATACCTAGATTAAATTTGACTGAGTAACTGGGACCCTTGCCTAGCCATGCTGGCACATCAAAAAAACCATCACAATATAATCAAATCACAAATGACAGTTTTATTTCCTCCTTGCCTATGATCAGATAATATTTCTTTTTCTTAACGTGTAGTACTGGCTAGGATTTCAATTTTAATGTTGAACACAACTGGTGTTTACTCACATCCTGATATCAGAGGGAAACTTTCAATATTTCACCATGAAGTATGAGGAATGCTGTAGAATTTTTTTAGATATCCATCAATAGATTTAAGAAATTCTGGGTGTTGGCTTTTTTTAACAGCTTTATTTAGGTGTAATTTACATATGATAAAATTCTTTAAATGATTTATAGTAAATTTACAGAGCTGTGCAGTAGTCATTACAATACAATTTTAGAACATTTCCATCATTCCAACAAAGATCCTTTGTGCCCATCTGCAGTTACTGTCCATTCCTACTCTGAGCCTCAGACAACTATCAATCTAGGCTGGGTCTTTATATTGGACTTTCTGTATATTTCATATATATAGAATCAAATAATTTGTGTTCTTTTGCATCTATTCCCTGTTTGCACAAAATTTTTTCCACCTTTTTATTTTCAATCTCTTGTAGACAATATATAGTTATATCTTGTTATGTTTGTTTTTCTTTTTTAAGATTCAGTCTAAAAATCTCTGCCTTTTGATGGTCTAATCAATCCACACTTAATACCTTTAGTAAGATGGCTGACTTTACATCCACTATTTTTGCTATTCACTTGTTAGGTCTTTTTGGTTCTTCTATTCCTCCTTTACTACTTTCTTTTATATTGAGTATATAATTTCTAATATATCGTTTTATTTATCTTGTTGATTTTTAAAATTAATTTTTTTGAAATAATTTTCTTAGTGATTTCTCTAGGGATTACAAAATACATCTCAATTTACCACAATATACTTCAGATTAATACTAACTTAATTTCACTACAATAGAAAAATGTTATCTTAAAGTAACTCCATTTGGTCCCCATCTTTTTGAGCTGTTACAACGTAGTACATGTTGCTGTTAGGTGCTCATAGTAACTCTATGTACAACAGAACAAAGACTGCCTGGTTCTGTGCCATCCCCACAATCTTTGCTATGCTTGAGGTCATGACTGCAGCCACTGTGTCAATACATCTTGTTGAGAGCCTTCCCCATTTTTGCTGACCCTCTACTTTACCAAGTTTGATATCCTTCTCCAGACTGATCCCTTCTGACAACATGACCAAAGTCAGTGAGAAGAAGTCTGGCTATTTTCCCTTCCAAAAAGCATTTCAGCTGCATTTCTTCTAGGATAGATTTGTTTGTTTTTCTGGCAGTCCATGGTGTTTTCAATATTTTTCATCAACACAACAAATCAAAAGCTTCAATTCTTCTTTGATGTTCCTTATCCACTGTCCAGCTTTCACATGCATATGAGGCTATTGAAAATACCATGACTTGGGTTAGGCAGACTATAACTTTAGTCTTCAAAGTGACATCTTTGCTCTTCAACACTTTAAAGAGGTCTTTTGCAGTAGATTTGCCTAATGCAATATGACGTCTGATTTCTTGACTGCTGTGGCTAAGACTGTTGATTGTGGATCCAAGTAAAATGGAAATCTTTGACAACTTCAATTTTTTCTCCATTTACTATGCTGTTGCTTACTAGTCCAGTTGTGAGGATTTTTGTTTTCTTTATGCTTAAGTGTAATACAATAAATAAAACTTACTCCCCATCTGAGAAGTAGAAAAGCAGAAATCTCCTCTGATTTTCATCAGTTTTTACCTCTGGGTACCTGATGTTTCATCCTCTTCTCCCATCCTGGTTGAGGCTCCCTTGCTCTCAGGTCAAATATGTGATGGCCTATTGTGTGTCTATAGCCCAAGGCTTATTCCTGTGAGGTCAGACATGCTGCTTCCCTCCAGCCCTTTCATCAACCTTAACATGAACCGCTCCTCCCATGGCACCCACCACCTTTCTGCTGGGTTCGATAATTTGCTGTAGTGGCCACACAGAACTCACAGATTATGGGATTTATCAGGGAAGCAACAGGCTACAATTGAAGTTCAGGAACATGTTCAGTCTCTCTCAGCCCACCATCTCTAACCACACAGTCTCTCTCAGTCCCTCTCCCAGCAGTGTATGTCTCTCAGTGTGTCTCTCCCAGCAATGCATTGTCTCTCAGGAGCATGTTTCTCTCAGTAGCATGTCTTTCTCTCCCAGCAGTCAGAGAGACTCCTTTTGCCTCTAGGAGGGCTCCTTTTGAGCCTGGCAGAGAGGCCAAATTAACCAATCATAACATCAGAATTCTAAACACCTGAGAGAGAGCGAACTTCCCAGAACACTGCTTTGTGCCACTTGCAACAGAAATACCCAGGTATTTAAATTTAACAGTTAGAAGCTCCTCAGTTGCTCATGGCAAATTCCACCACGGAGTTTATAAAGACTTATGGCTAGAAAATCCATAACAGGTAATTTACTACACCACAGTTTCTTAGAGACTTTGGTCAAAACTTTGTCTATCCCTCTTTTATTTTATAGACCATGGTTGTTTCACTTTTGAGAAATGACATTTATATAAACTTATTTAAAATGAACAATTAATTTTTGGTTCTGTGCAAGTCTCTTAAACTCTGCACACTGTACTTATTGCTTGGGTTCTACATCCACACATACATATTGGGCTACTCCCGCCACTCCCCAAAGGATTCATGCAAGTTTTAACCCCAACCATGTAGCTTCATCTTTTGGGTATTGGTTTCCTGTAGCAAGATGCTGAATAATTTTATAAGGTTTGTAATACCTGTAAATAGAACTATTTCATGATATTTAAAGAAAGATGCTGTTTCACTCATGATAAGGGGGACTTGAGGAGTCAGTGTTTCTGTATTTAATGGCAGGTATCTTTCTTATTTTAAATATTATTATTATTTTTGCAGGGGTGAGAGTTGTCAATTTTTGGGGTAAACTTTTTTAATGAAGTATAAGATGTGTATAGTAAAATGTACAAACCTTCAGTGTACCTAAGTGAACAAAATCCAGTTGAAGATACAGAATATAAAAATGGAACAAGATCCATACCTCACACCATACACAAAAACGAATTCAAGATGGATCAAAGACCTAAATGTAAATCTGAAAACTATAAAGTTCTTAAAAGATAAAATGAGGGCAAACTTAGGAGTTCTAATTTATGGCATAAATAGACCACCAAGCACAGCCCAAAATGCACAAACAGCAGATAAGAAATTAGAGGACTGGGACTTTCTAAAAATTAAATTCTTGCACACATCAAAAGACTTCTCCAAAAGAGTAAAAAGAGAACCTACAGGCTGGTAAAAATATTTGGCAATGACATATCTGACAAGGGACTTATCTCTAAAATTTATATAAAACTTCAACACTTCAACATAAAAATGACTAACAGTCCACTTGAAAAATGGGCAAAGGACATGAACAGGCACTTCACCAAAAAAAGATATTCAAGCAGCCAACAAACACATGAAGAAATGTTTGGTAGTCATTAACCATTAAAAAGAAAAAAAAAGTCACTGCCGTTGAGTCAGTCCTGACTCATATCGACCCCTCCTTGGGTTTCTGAGGCGGTATCTTCCTGGAAGTAGATTGCCTAGTCTTTTTCTGAGGAGTGGCTGGTGGATTTGAACCACCAGCCTTCTGGTTAGCAGTCAAATGCCTTAGGTACTATGCCACCACAGAGAGATACAAATAAAAAACAACAATGAGGTATCATCTTACCCCTGCAACAACAACAGCAAAGTTTAACGAGACAGGTAACAACAAATGCTGGTGGGGTTGCAGAGAGATTGGAACTCTCATACACTGCTGGTGGGACTGTAAAATGGTACAAGTGAGGAAAACAGAATGGCACTTCCTTAAAAAGTTGGAAATAGAAACACCATTTAATCCAGCAATCCCAATACAAGGAATATAGCCTGAAGAGGTGAGATCCAGGACATGAATAGATCTATGCACATCCATATTTGCTGCAGCACTATTTACAAAGCAAAGAGATGGAAACTACCTAAATGCCCACCAACAGATAAGCAGATTACCAAACTATTGTAACATACACACAGTGGAATACTATACAACATTAAAGAACAATGAAGAATCAGCAAATACCTCATAACATAGATGAACCTGGAGGACATTATGTGGAGTGAAATAAGTCAATCACAGAAGGACAAATATTATATGAGTCCATTATTATAAAAAGGTAAGGAAGTGTTTACACAGGGAAGAAAATTTTCTTTGTTGGTTACCAAGGATGTGAGAGGAGGAAAAAGGTGGGAAAATAGATAGGTAGTTAGAGACAAGTTTGATACGGGTGAAGGGAAAAGCAATATAACAAAAGCATGTGACCAACACAATATCACTAAGGAAAAGAAAGACATGGAGAGGTGCAAGAGGTACAGGCAATAAGGGCAAATACTATTGCATATGCAATACTGCATTATCAGTAACAGCAAACACTAATCTATGGGTGGATACTTAGGTACACATGCAAGATCAGGTATGAATAGGTGAATGGGAATACATACATAAAGTCTGGCAGGTGAGATTCCAACATATTTATTTGTATGTGCTATAGAAATGGCTACATTGCAGTTTAAATCCAACAGGAGGCAAAGTTAGGATAACTTCCTAGCCACAACTAAGCATCTCAAAAGAGAGAGAGTTGCTGGGCCTGTGGGTTGGGGCCCATGGTCATGGGGGACTGCCAAAAGGGCAGGGAGGCTGCATCTTCTGACAGCCTCTAACCCCACCACAGGAAGACAAAATCACCATCAGAAGCCCAAGGCCTATTCCTGCAAGGCCAGACATGCTGCCTCCCTCTAGCCCTTTCACCAACCCTGACACCAACAGTTCCTCCCGCAGCACCCACCACCTCTCTGCTGGGTTCAATAATTTGCTACAGTGGCCACACAGAACTCACACATGGTGGGGTTTATTAGGGAAGCACCAGGCTACAATTCAAGTTCAGGAACAATGCTCAGTCTCTCTCAGCCCATCATCTCTCAGCCCAGCAGTGTGTGTCTCTCAGTGTTTCTCTCTCTCAGCAGTGCATGTCTCTCAAGTGTCTCTTTCTCAGCAGCATGTGTCTCTCAGGAGCATGTCTTTCTCAGCCAGCAGTCAGAGAAACTTCTTTTTGCCTCTAGAAGCGCTCCTTTTGAGCCTTGCAGAGTGACCACTAACCAATCCCAACATCAGAATTCTATACACCTGAGAGAGTGAACTTCCCAGACGATTGCTTCGTGCTGGTTCAACACAAATAACTCAGGTGGATAACTAGCAATTAGGATCTACGCAGTTGCTCACAGCAAACTCCATCATGGAGTTTACAAAGACTTATGGCTAGAAAAGCTACACTATGTAATTTACTACACTACAGGGACATAAAGCTCAATTGGCACAATATGGTATACAAAAATACTGTTGTACGTCTTACTTTGGTGAGTAATGACTAGGGTCTTAAAAGCTTATGAGCAGCCATCTAAGATGCAACTATTGGTTTGTCTTCATCCAGAGCAAAGGGTGAAGAAAATCAAAGAAAATGATTAGCCAACATCACAATCAATAGCTGT
This sequence comes from Orycteropus afer afer, assembly GCF_000298275.1. Lineage (NCBI taxonomy): Eukaryota > Metazoa > Chordata > Mammalia > Tubulidentata > Orycteropodidae > Orycteropus > Orycteropus afer. Next base: position 3,534,693 of record NW_006921894.1, on the reverse strand, counting down.
ATTTTTGCTGCCAAAGATTCTCCTTTGAAAAATATACATTAATTTCAGAATGAATGTAATATAATCAATTCTTTTCCTCTTCTTATATGTAAGTATATAAGTACAAGGTAATATTATATTAACTTGGGAAATAAAGGTAAGTGTAATAGTTTTCTTTTAAAAGGAGAGTGAAATAAAAAAGTTAAAGAATATAGTTTTTAAAGGATAGCAAGGAGAATAAATGCATCATGCTCACATTTATATAATAGACTCCTGGCACAGGGGCTTATTTCATTAGAAACAGTCTAAAGGACTAATGGACCATGAGAAGCTCAGCATATGGCCCTGAAACCACAAGAACTAGATGGTGCCTGGCTATCAATGCCAACCACTTAGAAAGGGATCAAAATTGGAGATCCTGGATAGAGTGGGGGAGAAATGTGGGACAAAACTCAAAATCAAAAAAGACCAGGCTTACTGGTCTGATGGAGACTTGTGAAACAACAGGACTCTGGCTCTCAGTCACCCTTCAGGCCTGGAAGTGAACTCACTCCCATGGCTTATTTTAGTCAAACAATATACAGGCCTACAAGCTGAACATCTACTTCAGGGAGATGCACTCTTTGGAACAACCTACCACAGAAGATCAGAAGGGCAGCATTTGTACAGGGAGAAAGGTAGGCAGGCAGGAATGTATAGGCAAGAAGGACAAAGGGAAATACAGAACATAACCAGTTCCCCACAACCAATCCTTAATACCTTGTCCCCATTGTTAGTCCATCCCCTAAACATTATTCTGACTTTTATCATCAAAAATATTCTTTGCCAGTTTCAAAACAGGCCTATTCTAGTCATTTACACTCATTTGCTTAACTCTACAAACGATTTTAATTTGTTACCTGTTGTATCCTGTAAATTGACTGGCTTGGGAAAACTCAGGTTATATCCATAATATTTTCATCTTTCAAGAGAGATTTTGCTTTGCTTGTTGTAAGTTAAAATGAAATTATAGATATTTTTTACAAATTTTATTTTAAAAAGCCAACATCACAATCAATAGCTGTATTTTTTCTGCCAAAAGATTCTCCTTTGAAAAACATACATTAATTACAGAATGAATGTAATATAATCAATTCTTTTCTTCTTCTTATATGTAAATATATAATATTTCATTAACTTAGGAAATAATGGTAAGTGAATTAATAGTTTTCTTTTAAAAGGAGAGTGAAATAAAAAAGTTAAAGAATGTAGTTTTTAAAGGATAGTAAAGAGAATAAATGCATCACGCTCACATTTATACAAATATACTCCTGACACAGGGGCTTATTTCATATAGGCTTGAGATATCTGGCAAATGGGACCAAGTATGAGTCTTTATGGAATTACATTTAAATCACATTTTCATTATTGATCTCTTATCCCTAATTATTAAGCATAAAAATCATTTTAAGCATCCAAGATAACAGTATGTTTTAAGAAAGAGATTAGGTGAAACTGATATTGCTTTTTTGTGATAACCACTCCACTAATAAACCCTACAGCCTTTGCCTTAACACTGTCATGAAAATGAAATACATTTTTATAATTCAATGATATTTTTGCAACAATATTTGTTTTAAGCATTAGGAATCTGAGGTAAGATTTATGTTTATTTATTAATGTCAAAAGACCAGTTGTTGTTGTTTGTTGTTTTTGCCGTCGAGTCGGCCCCAACTCATAGCGACCCCTCCTTGGGTTTCCGAGGCAGTATCACTACGGAAGTAGGATTGCCCAACCTTCCTTCCGAGGAGTGGCTGGTGGGTTTGAACCGCCAGCCTTCTGGTGAGCAGTCAAGTGCCTTAGGCACTATGCTACCAGAGCTCCCAAAAGACCAGTGGAATTACATAAAACATGTAACCTACCACATTTTTGCCAACGTCCCATAACATATGCTTTAACAAAGTATAAAGTTTTTATTCAAGAAGTATGTGAAGTTACAATTTCAGTACTGAAACTTCCTTCAAATATAATCAACTTTAAAACCACAAGGTGGTTTACTAGTGCTTTTGACAACTTGGTACTTTTTACCTAAGTTAAAAACATACATACTCACTACCCAATAATTACATAGCTATGAATTATCCTAAGAAAATTAACACAGCTTTGTTTAAAATAGTAAAAAATGGAAAATCTCAACAAAAGGAGATTAGTTAATTAAGGCATACTTGTCCATTCCATAGATTATCTTGTAGCCATCAAAGCTAATGCAGTACAGAATAGAACAAACATGTAACAAATAATTAGAAGGCATTTAATATGCTTAATTGTCAAGATAGATAAAGTGATAAATGAGATATAAAAGGCGGTGGTCTGGTAGCGTAGTGCTCAAGGCATTTAACTGTTAACCAGAAGGCTGGTGGTTCAAACCCACCAGCCGTTCCTCGGAAGGAAGATTGAGTGATCTACTTCCATAGTAATACCACTTCGGAAACCCAAGGAGGGGTTGTTATGAGTTGGCTCTGACTCCACAGCATTGAGTCAGTATAATATGTTAACAATGGATACATATTTGCATATATATGTACACAGACCCATACACACATAAAAATACCACAGGAAGGCTACACAGAAACTAATAAACATTGGCTACATCTAGAAAAGGTAATTGTGCACTTGGGGGAAGGAGACTTCACACTGTACATCTTAATTCCTTTTGAATTCAGAACCAGGAAATCATATCACCTACTCAGAAGTAAACTGCTCTTAAACCAAAAATATCCCCTGCGATCTTCTTAAAAACAAACAATAGTTCAGCTTAACTAAGAATGTCTGTTTTAAGCATTATGTTCTTTTAAGATCTATCTTTATGGCATCAAAATGAGAGCAGCAATTCAAAGATTAGATAGGAAACTTAGGGGGGCAGTGAGTTTATATTAATGGGAGAGGAATACTCAGAAAAGGAGGGTGAGAATGGTTGTACAACATGAAGAATGTAATCAGTGTCACTGAATTGTACATGAAGAAACTGCTAAATTGTGCATGTATATTCTGCTGTGTATAT
>NW_006921894.1:3498032-3531508 GCF_000298275.1 Orycteropus afer afer | reverse complement strand
GAGTTTCCAAGGCTGTAAATCGTTACAGAAGTAGATTGCCCATCCTTCCTCCCATGAAGCAGCTGGTGGGTTCCTTAATACATTAAGGAGCTCTAGTGGTATAGTGGTTAAGGCATTTGAATGGTAACCAAAAGATCAGTGGTTCAAACCCACCAGTTGCTCTGCAGAAGAAAGATGAGGCAGTCTGCTTCCATAAAAATTTACAGCCTTGGAAACCCAATGGGTCACTATGATTTGAAATAAAGTTGACGGCAGTGGGACGTGTGTGTGTGTGTGTGTGTGTGTGTGTGTGTAAGCCTCATTGCTGTTGAGTCGGATCTGACTTCTAGCATCCTATGTTGTCATAGAATAAATTTATTTTTGTAAAAACCATCCACTTGTGGTATTTCTGTCATAGCAGCATTAGATAACTAAGAAAACATATATACGTATACATATTTATACATAAATATATGTATATATATATACATATATATGTATATGTATGTATTTACATACGTATGGATCACTATGAGTTGGATCCGACTCCAGGGGAAGGTTTTCTCTCTGTCTATTCTGGGGTAAGGTCCTTGTCTCCTTTCAATATATGTGGGCCCAGCATCCCTTGGAGATCTCCATGTATCTTGGCATTCCCCTGGGTCTAGGAACTTCTCAGCACAGGGACACTGGGTCCAATGGATGTGCTCCATTCCCAGTTCTTCTTTCTTGATGGTAATGAGGTCCTTCTCTGCTCACTTCTCTTTTTATCTCTTAGAAGTAAAAAGTGATTCAGGCCACACTTCCCCTAAATCTGCTCAGGTCTGTGACTTGATTAAGGGTGTTGCATCTCACCGTAATTCTCTTACACTGGATCAGAGCTGATAATATCAGATCACATCATGGGTGATGATTATGGACTAGAGAAATGATCCCTCAAAGTAGTCTTATGGGGGATGATGGGAGATGATTACATCATTACATAACTGGCATATAACATCATTATGTAACTGTCAAACTACTGAGACTCATGTCCCAGCCAAGTTGACACATATTTTCTAGGGACATAATTCAATCCATAACTGACATACATACATACAAACATACACATGTGTGTATGCATGCACACACACACACACACATATAATGATTGAACAAGCAATTAAAAAAATGAAGTAAATTGTTAATATTTTAAGTGGTATAGAGTTATAGTAATATGAAACCAAGTTTACAAATATATTAATAAGCAGTGGTTAAAGAGTTAAAAAGTCATACATACAACTTAACCCCATTTTCATAATTAAAAATTAGACAAAGAGACAGAATTTTTTTTAAAAGTATTTCACAGTTTTATAATTTTTGTTGTCTTCTGGTTTTGACTTTTTTTTTTTTTTTAATTTTGATTGGAGTGAAAGTTTACAGAGAAAATTCATTTTCCATACAGCAGTTCATACACATTTTGTTATATGACACTGACTTCAATTCCCACCTCCTCCCTTTAATTACCTCTTCCTTGTATCCTTCCTTTCCCATGCACTCCCGCCTCCTGGAGCTGTCTCCCCATGTAAACACTGCTCTTCTGTTCTCCCCCAACTGATCATTCCAAGGAGTGTATCTACCTGATGTTCACCCCATCCACCTATTTATACTTTGTCTGGAAGCCACAGGAGTTAATTCAGTTACAGACCTGAAAGGTAACTAGGGGCTATAGTCTCAGGGCTCTCACCAAGCTCTAAAAGACTAGCAAACCTGGTGTTTTTTGTTTTTTTTTTAAATGATTTTGAGTTTTGTTCCACATTGTTCTCCCACTCTATCCAAGATCTCCTGCACAGATCCTCCTCTGAGAGGTTGATAGTGATAGCTGGGCACCATCTAGTTCTTCTGGTATCAAGGTCATTTAGGCTGAGGATCATATGGTCTACTAGTCCTCTGGACTACCTGTTTCCACGCGCATTTGATTTTCTTCATTCTGCTTTGCTCTAGACGAGAAGAGAACCATTGTTGCAACCAGATGGCTGCTAATAAGCTTTTAAGACCACAGTGGCTAATCATCAAAATAGGATGTAGAACAATGTTTTTGAGTAGTATGTTATGCCAGTTGAGCTTGATGTCCCTGTCAACCACTGTCCCGAGCCCACATGTCCAACTATTCGTTCCCTTAGGATAGCTGGGTGTGGTCAAGAAGTCACTACAAACTTATCCCTTGACAGCTCTACTATACACCTGGACATTCTTTCAGCACATACAAGTACGCTTATAGAAACATCATCTGCCAACCCTATACATGGTCATGGGCACACTTTCCCATACCTAGGCATATGTGATCATTCAACCTGCCCACTCATCTATCTACCCAGAGATCAATGCTTGCCATCAGTGACAACGCATGCAAAAGGGTTCATCTCTGCTTGTCAAGAAAGAAAACTTCTGGATGCAAAGGTCCTAAAAAAAAATAATGGTAGAGGTGGTCTTAAAGTATAGGGATTGTGGTCCCCCCACTTTCTATCCACATTTTCTAAGTTTTCTACAATGAGAATGTTGTTGCTGTTGTTAGGTGCTGTCGAGTCAACTCCAACTCATACTGACTCTATGTACAACAGAATGAAAACAGTGCTTGGTGCTGTGCCATCCTCACAATCTTTGCTGTTTCAGCCCATCATTGCAGCCACTGTGTCAATCCATCTCGTTGAGGGTCTTCCCCTTTTTCTCTGACCTCTCACTTTACCAAACATGATACTTCCTCCAGGGAATGGTCCCTTCTGACAACATGACCAAAGTAGGTGAGATGAAGTCTGGCCATTCTTGCTTCCAGGAAGCATTCTGGCTGCATTTCTTCCAGGATACATTTGTTCATTCATCTGGAAGTCCATGGTACTTTCAGTATTTTTTGCCAATATAACAATTCAAAGGCATCAACTCTTCTTTGGTCTTCCTTATTCACTGTCCAGCTTTCATGTACATACGATGGCTTGGGTTAATCTTTAATTTTCAAAGTGATATCTTTGCTTTTTAACACTTTAAAAAAACCCACTGCCTTCGAGTAGGGTCTGACTCAAAGAGACCCCTCCTTGGGTTTCTGATGAAGTATCATTTCAGAAGTAGATCACCCAATCTTCCTTCCGAGGAGTGGCTGATGGGTTTGAACTGCCAGCTTTCTGGTTAATAGTCAAATGCTTTAGGCACTACGCTACCAGAGCTCCTAAACCAAACTCACTGCCGTTGAGTCAGTTTCGACTCATAGCAACTCCTCCTTGGGTTTCTGAGGCAGTATATCTATGGAAGTGGATCGCCCAATCTTCTTTCCAAGGAGTGGCTGGTAGGTGTGAACCACCAGCCTTCTGGTTAGCAGTCATATGACCTAGGTACTACGCCACCAGAGCTCCCACTTTAAAGAGGTATTTTGTAGCAGATTTGCCCAGTGCAATATGACGCCTGATTTCTTGACTGTTGCTTCCATGGGTGTTGACTGTGGATTCAAGTAAAATGAAATCCCTGACAATTTCAAACTTTTCTCCCTTTATCGTGATGTTGCTTATTCATCACGATATTACTTTTATATGCATTACTTATAAAATACGTATTACTTTCACATGTCTTACTTATAAAATACATATTACTTTTATATGTATTACTTTTATATTAAGATAAAAAATTAAAATGAAAATTTTAGGAAGGAAGTAAGACACCAAAAATGGAGGGGTATGTCTTTCCATAAAAATATTAAGATGTAAAAATCAACTTTTGCAGAATTCTAACATATAGTGTAAAACTTAGAACAATTAGGAGATAGGCTAATGTAGAAAAAAGCTGCTACACTGAGGTAAAAGCACTACGGCACTTTAAATTGCCTATCATATCCCACTCCATTAAATTAGCAGTAACAAGTAAAACAGCAGCCTGTCCTCCTGGGATAGTGTGAAAGTAATCAATATAGACTTTACCCTTAAAAGAGTGTGGTTGAGTTTTTCAACCTTCTTAGTGGCTTTTGTAAGGACAGATACAAGGGCTTCTTTTTGTTTTACCTATCTCAGAGTATTCCCAAGGCTGGAGAAGCTTCTCAAGAAGTATTTGAAAAAAGCATTTAAAGGCAAAAGTATGCCCACAGCAGACTGGGGAGTAGGGAGAACAATGGTATATTAAAACAACTGAAAATGCTGGTTTGGAAAAGGCTGAGAAAAGATACACATGGGGAAATAGCACATTGTAAAATCTCTTGTGTATATTGGGGAATCAAGAAGATCATGTACATATCCTGTGTTGAATTATGCTCTGAAAAGGCCTTGCTTTTAACAAATTATCTAATATAATTACAAAAGCATGAAGTATAAAAGAGAAGAAATAAATGGTACCTCACACAAATAATAGGGAGCTCTGGTAGCATAGTGGCTAAGGCACTTGACTGCTAACCAGAAGGCTGGCGGTTCAAACCCACAAGCCACTCCTCAGAAGGAAGGTTGGGCAATCCTACTTCCATAGTGATACTGCCTCAGAAACCCAAGGAGGGGTCGCTATGAGTCGGGGCTGACTCGACGACAGATAACAACAACAACACACAAATAAAAAACCTGTTTATCAAGTTTACTTAAAAAAAAAGGTATACTTTAACAAGACAGTGAAAAGAGAAGCTATTGATTTGAAGTTAGAGAGTGAAATCATATATATATATATATATATATATATATATATATATATATATATATATATATATATATGAATCTCCAGTAAGAATTTAATAGGAGCTGTGGTAGAGTAGTGCCTAAAGCAATTGACTGCTAACCAGAAGGCTGGTAGTTCAAACCCACCAGCCACTCCTTGGAAGGAAGGTTGGGTGATCTACTTCCGTAGTGGTACTGCATTGGAAATCCAAGGAGGGGTCGCTATGAGTGGGGGCCAACTTGATGGCAAATAACAACAAGAATTTAATAATTAAAATATATACAAAATTTTGACAACTCAATAGCAGGATGAGAAGCCAATATAAAAATCGGCAAAGGACTGAAATAGGTATTTCACCAAAGAGGACATTCAAATGAACACCAAACACATGAGAAGATATTCAAAAGTTATTAGTCATTCACTATCTGCTCGCCTCTCCCTTACTGCCTGCAGAGACCCAGCTGAACAGTAGAAGACCACTCAACTAGGCACTGCCACTTGCCCCAGCCCTCTCCCTGCTGACCCAGCTGAACTCCTTCCTCCTTCTCCTCATTGAGAAGAGGTGGCAGCAGTGTGACCACCTGCTGCTCCCTCCCCCATTCCTACACCCACCACTCACACCCCCAACTATGCCTTGCTCAGCAAGGGGTGGCAAATGCACAACCATGAGCAGGATGTCCTACCAATGCCCTACACTGTGTGAGAGGTGGCAGCAGCGTGATCATCTAAACACCTACCTGCCACTCTCTCCTTCTATTTGGTGGGAGGAGGTGACCATGGCTCACTCACCAGCCCCATCTACCATACCTGCTCTCCCACATACTCAGTGCCACTGCCTGCTCTTGGGTCACTGGATCAAAAATAGAAAGTAGTAAATACTTATTCAACCTTCACTCAGCTGTTCCACAAACCCAGCAAACAGAGACCCCTGCTCACACAATAAACTACCACCCCACCCACCTGGACACAGTATGGCCGGACTAGCAACAAGAGTAGCATTATCATCCCCCCACCCAGATAAATCTAAAGAAAATATAACAAAAAATCAGGATACACCAAAAATAAATAAATAAATACAATTAAGAAATATAATAACATCTTCATGTTTTGGAAACAACAGACAATATGAAATTACCTAAAAAAGTCAGACAAGATGGCTCTATTAACTTAGCAATAGAACCAGGAAACTTAGAACTTAGAACCAGGAAACCTCCTTGAGCAAGAAATGATAATGGAACTAACTGATAAGGAACTCACAAAACATTTACATAGATCTATCCAAGAAAAACAAAGACAAAACTCTAGAAGAATTCAGGAAAACAATACAAAAACAAAATAGATAGACAAGACAATTAGAAACACTAAAATTTCAGAAACAGAAAATGTATTGGAAGGACAAAGGAGTAAAACTGAATTGATAGAAGTAAAAAAACCTAACCAAACTCACTGCCGTCAACTCAGATCTGACTCATAGCGACCCCTCCTTGGGTTTCTGAGGCAGTATCACTACAGAAGTAGACAGCCAAATCTTCCTTTTTAGGAGTAGTTGGTGGATTTGAATCTCCAGCCTTCTGGTTAGCAGTCAAATGCCTTAGGCAGTATGCCACCAGGACAAATCCCTTGATTTCAATCTGTTGCAGGAAAATCAGAAAAAAGAATGAAGGAAAACAAAGAGGGTCTAAGGAGGAATAATTTATGTCTGATTGGAATTTCAGAACAGGAAAAGACAAAGAGGAAAAAAAGAGAAAAATTTCAAAAATTTGCTGGAAGAAAACTAACCTAACATCATAAATGATGGGAAGATATGCAATCAAAATGCTGAATGAACTCCAAAAGAAAATCACCAAGCTATATCATAATCAACTTTCCAAAACCGAAGCAAATGAAAGAATTCTGACAGCAGCTCAGGAACAACAAAAAGTCACCTAATAATAATGGGAACTAATAAGACTAAGTTCTGATTTCTTGGCAGAAACCATGCAGGCAAAAAGGCGATGGGATGACATATGCAAAACTCAGAAAAATAGTGGAGCTGACAGGGAGCAAGGTTGTGGTGGCTACTTAGCCACATCCAACTACCCAGAGGAAGCAAGTAGCTGGACTTGTGGGCTCAGGACCATGGTAACGGAGGACATCAAGCTCAACTGGCATAGCATACTACACAAAAACTTTGTTCTGCATCCTACTTTGGTGAGTAGCAACTGGGGTCTTGAAAGTTTGCAAATGCCCATCTAGATACAATGATGGGTCTCTCCTCAACCACAGCAAAGAAGAACGAAGAAAACCAAAGACCCACGGAAATAATTAGTCCAAGGGATTAGTAGACCATGTGATCCTCAGCCTATATGACCATGAGACCAGAAGAATTAGATGGTGCCTGGCTACCACTGTCAACCACTTGGAAAGGGATCAGTGTTGGAGATGCTGGAGAGAGTGGGAGAATAATGTAGAACAAAATACAAAATCATTAAAAAAAAAAAAAGATAATACTAGGTTTGCTGGTCTGACAGAGGCTGGTGAGACCCTTGACACTATGGCCCCTAGTTACCCTTCAGGTCTGGAAATAAATTCATTCACGTGGCTTCCAGCCAAATAATAGACAGGCATATGGGGTAAACATTTACATCAGGTAGATACACTCCTTGGAGTGATCAATTATGGGAGAACAGAAGGGCAGCGTTTGCATAGGGAGATAGCTTGGGTGGTGGGAGTGCATGGGAAGGAAGGACACACGGAAGAGGTAACTACAGGGAGAAGTGGGAAGAGAGCTGTTACACTGTGGGGAATTGCAGTCAATGTCATGAAACAAAGTGTGTATGAACTGCTGTATGGAAAATGAATTTGCTCTGTAAACGTTCACCCATATCATAATTAAAAACAATAAAACTTGGAAAGAAAAAACTGCCAACCAAGAATGATATATATCCAGCAAAATGGTCCCTCAAATACACTGGTGAAATCATTTCCAGACACACAGAAATTAAGGGAATTTGTGAAAACTAGACTAAGCTTGGTGTAGTGCCTAAGGCATTTAACTACCAAACCCACCGGCTGCTTCAGGGAAGTAAGAAAGATAGGGCAATCTACTTCCATGAAGATTTACTGCCTCGGAAACCCAATGTAGGTAACAATGAGTTGGAACTGACTTGATGGCAGTGAGTTTGGGTATTTAATTATTTTTTTTATTTATGTTCAGATCAGCCTTACAAAAAATGCTAAAGGGAGTCCTTCAGTCAGAATAACAACAATGGTGGACAACCACCTGAGATTACGACAAACAATAACATCACCCAGAAACTGACCCAAATATAGAAGTATCAAAAATAAAATAAATCTACAAGACTAAAAATAGAAAACCAGAGACATCAATCTGTAAACAATAACAACTTCAAAACAGAAAGAGGTAATAAATGATATAGTTACAGAACTTCCATATGGAGAGTTTAAGGTGATATCAAGATAGAATAGATTGTTTTAAACTTAAGAAGATAAAAGTAAACTTTTGGGTAACCACATGCTGGTTACCTAGTGCTGGTCTGACAGGAATATACCACAAATGGGATGGCCTTAACAAACAGGAGCTTATTTTCTTTTCTCTTATAGTTTGGAGGCTTTAAGTCCAAGTTCAAAGTGCCAAGCTCTAGGGGCTGGGTGAAAGCCCCTCAACCTTGGGCTTCAGCTCTGCCTCCACCTCCTGGCCCACTGAAGCTAGAAGGCTTTTCTTCACTCAGACAGCTGCTGGCTGCTGAGGTTGCCAAGCCCAAGGTTGACAAGTAAAAAGGCACAGTCCCAATGTTACCAAACCACACAGCAGGCCATTAATTTAAGTCCATTGTAAGTCTCCAGGTCGGCAGAGCATGGTAGGCTGCTGAAAACAACATGGGTACATGCATGGTCCAAGCGTGCCATAAGCTAGGGATGATTCCCAAAGCTGCTTCTTATATACGGGAAGCAAACCACATACCCAAAGCAGCTACTCAGTTGCTTGTGGTAGATCTCACCATGGAGCTGACTGCCAGTCTCATCATGGGGAATAACTACCACCAGCTGCCCAGTCACTCAACCAGGCCCAGCCAAGTTGACACACAAACATAACCACCACAAACACTAAGAAAATTAATGAACTTTCTCACCAAAATAAAAAAGAAGAAAGTCACAAAGACTCAGTAAAGACAAAATCAACAGCAACAAAGGAAATGAAAAAAAAAAAAAAAATCCATAAACAAAAAGAACTCAGCATAGAAAAGTATATGGAACAGAGAAATCACCAGCACCACACACGCATATACAAAGGCACAACAAAATGACATCAGTAAATTCATACTTATTGATAGATACACACCATAGACACCAAGACAAAAATAAGCTAAAAATCAAAGGCTGGAATAAAATATACCAAATATGGTAGTTAAGGCTGTGTGCCAACTTGGCTGGGCCTAGTTTTGAGTGGTGGCCAACTGGATGCAGTTATTCCCCATGATGAGATTGAATGTGGTGTAATCAACTCCATGGTGGAATCTGCTGTGAGCAGCTAGGGAGCTGCCTTTGGTGTGTGGCCTGCTTCCAGTATATGAAGAGATGCTATCAGAAAGGTCTTGAGCTTTTTGGAATGCTTGGATCCTGCATTTAGCAGCAGTCTTCCATGTTGCTTGCTGATCTTGGGACTGTCTCTGGACTTGAACTAGTGGCCTACCATGTTGCTTGACAACCTTGGGACTGTGCCATTTTACTTGTTGACCTTGGGTTTGTCAGCCTCAGCAGCCAGCAGCTGCCTGAGTTAAGAGACACCTCCAGCTCCAGTGGGCTGGAAGCAAGAGGTAGAGCTGAAGCCCAAAGTCAGGTGGCCTTCACTCAGCTCCTAAAGCTGGCACTTAGAACTCGGACTTCCAGCATCCTAAACTGTAAGAGAGTAAATCCCTGTTTGTTAAAACCATCTACCTGTGGTATGTGGTAATCCTGTTAGGGCAGCACTAGACAACCAAAACACCAAGCAAATGGCAACTAAAAAAGAGCAGGAGTGGCAACATTAACCTGTGAATTTAAGTCAAAAATCAGGATAACAGACAAGGAAGGTTATTATACAAAGAAATAAGAGTCAATCCAACAAGAGAACATAACCATAATAAGTATATATGTACTAAATGAAAACCTCCAAAATACATAAAACAAAGATTAACAGAACTGAAAAGAAAAACAGACAATTCTACAATAATAGTAGGAGACTTTAACATATCAACTTTTTATGAGGACAGAGCAAATAGAAAAAATTCAACAAAGACACAGAAGATCTTAACAACTGAATCAACCAACTAGACCTAACAGACATATATAGAACACTCCACCCAACAAAAACATAATACACATTATTTTCCAGTATACATGTATCATTGTCCAGAATAGACTGTGTATGATGCCATAAAGTGAGAATCAATAAATTTAAAAGCAACAACATACAAAGTATCTTTTCAGTTCACAATTACTATAATATTAGAAATTTGTTAACAGAAAGAACAAGGAAAAAAAATACATGGAAACTGAATAATAAATATCCTGCTTAAAAATCACTGTGTAAGAAAAGAAAGAATTTCTAGAATAAAAAAAAAACAACTTTTTTTTTTAATGAAAACACAACACACTAAAATCCTCAGAACACAGCAAAAACAACAACAACAACAAAATGCAGATATCATAAAGGAAGAAAGCTAAACAACATTCTAACCCAACAACTTAAAGAAATAGAAAAAGAGGAGCCAGAAAAAAAGAAAAAACAAAAAACAAAACACCCTCACAGTCATCAGAAGAAAGCAAAGATTAGAGCACTGGTGGTGCAGAGCCTGAGGCATCTGACTGCTAACCAAAAGGTTGGCTGTTCAAACCTACTAGCTGCTCTGTGGAAGAAAGACAGGGCAGTCTACTTCTGTAAAGATTTACCACCTTGGAAATCTCATGGGGGTTGCTATGAGTTGGTATTGACTCAACAGCAGTGGGTTAAAGCAAAAATAAATGAAACAGAAAAAGTCAACAAGACTAGAAATTGGTTCTTTGAGAGGATTAAATATACTGACAGATCACTGGCCAAATTAACAAAGGAAAAGAGGAGAAGATGGAAAGAACACATAAGAAAGAGGTGAAATTACAACAGACAACTGAAATAAAAAGGACAATAACAGAATACTATGAAGAACTGTTCTGTAAAATATTTGAAAACCTGAAAATCTGTTCCAGAAATGGACATATTTCAAGAAACATACTACTTACTTAAACTAAGTTACTGAGGTAGAAAATGTGAACAGATCCATAATAAAAGAAGAAATTGAACAAGTCATAAAAAAATTACCAACCAAAAAAAAAGTCTTAGTCCAGATGGCTTCACTGGAGAATTCTACCAAACATTTAGAGAAGAGCTGACACTAATACTAAAACTTTATCAGAACACAGAAAAAAAATGAAAAACTCCCAAATTCCTTACATGAATCAAAGATTATTCTGTTACAAAGCTAGGCAAAGATACCACTATGAAAGAAAATTATAGATCAATATTCCTCAGGAACATAGATGTAAAAATTCAAAACAAAATCCGAGCTAATAGAATCTAAAATCATATAAAAAATAATACATCATGTCCAACTGAGATTCATACCAGGTATACAAGGTATACAACATTAGAAAAACAATCAGTATAACCCACCACATAAATAAAACATTGGAAAAGAATATGATCATATGTATCAATGCAGAAAAGTCACTTGATAAAATCCAATATCCTTTCCAATAAAACTCTCAGCAAAATAGGAATTGAAGGGAAATTATGCAACATATCTAAGGGCACATATACAAAACCAGCAGCCAACAATACTGTTAATGGAGACAGGGGAAAAAACATTCCCTTAGAGTACAGGAACCAGATAAAGAATGTCCTTTATCACCACTCTTCTTTAATATTGTACTGGAAGTACTAGCCAGAACAACAAGGCAAGAAAGTGAAACAAAAGACCAAATTGGAAAGGAAGAAGTAAAACTATCCTTATTCTATGGACCCTATACATAGAAAATCCCAAAGGTTCTACAAGAAAGCTATTGTCACTAACAGAAGGATTCAACAAGGTGGCACAGTAGAAGATTAACACACAAAATTCAGTCAGATTCCTCTACACTAACAAAGAGAACTCTGCAAAGGAAATCAGAAAAACAATACCATTTAAATAGCTACAAAAAAAGAGGACATATTTAGGAATAAATCTAGCCAGAGTTATAAAAGACATACAAGAAAACTACAAAATACTACGGCAAGAAACTAAGAGAGACCTACATAAATGGAAGAACATACTAAGCTCATGGACAGGAAGATTTAACGTTTTGAAGATGTTAATACTACCCAAAGTGATCTATAAGATATAATACAATCCTGATCCAGACTTCATCAGCATTCTTTAAAGAGATGAAGATTTCAAACGTTACTTACATTTGAAGAATCACCAACTTGATATGGAAACGAAAGAGACCCTAGATAAGCAAAGTACTACTGAAGCTCAACAAAGTAGGTGGTCTCACACTTTCTAATCTCAGAACCTACTATAAAACTGGGGAGTCAAAACAGCTTGGCACAAGTATAAAGATAGACACACAAACCAATGGAACAGAATTGAGACTCCAGAAGTAAATTCATCCCAAGGATGGCTAATCTTTGACAAAAGGCTGAAATGGGGGAAGAGACAGTTTCTTTCACAGATGGTGCTGGCAAAACTGGATATCCATTTGTAGAAAAATATAACAGTACCCTTATTTCTCATCATATACAAAAACTAACTTATTATGGATCAAAGACCTAAATGTAAAATCTAAAACTATAAAGATCCTGGAAGAAAAAAAACAGGGGGCTAATTTAGGGGCCCTAGTTTATGGCATAAGTGGTCCATGAAACATAACTAAAAATTCATGAACAGTAGAAGGTAAGTAAGATGACTGGGTAGCGCAGTGCCTAAGGCACTTGACTGCTAACCAGAAGGCTGGATGTTCAAACCCACCAGCCACTCCTCAGAAGAAAGATGGGGCAATCTATTTCCATAATGATACCACCTCAAGAACGGGTCACTATGAGTCGAATCTGACTCAATGGCAGTACGATGCATCTGCGTTTTTTTTTTTTTTTGCCTTTACATAATCATCTTCAGAGACAGTTTCTGTGCCCCCTCCCCTTTTTTTTTGTTTTGGTCATTTGTTTGATGGTTCCATTCCTGTCTCTTCATATGCTTTATAATTGTCTGCTGTCTTTTTAACATTAAGGTGTTTTTTTTTTTTTTTTTTACAGTTTTTCCTTTGATAATTGAAAGCTCAACATTTTCTCTTTGGCTGCATCCCTTCTTGTGTACTGTTTTTGTTATTACTATTTTGTAATAGAGGGATATCTGTCTTTGGAGCTACTGGTTGGCTAGGGGTGATTTCTCCTTGTAAAGTTAACAGTGATAGGTAGGAGTCTCAAAAGAGTTTGTTGTTGTTATGTGCCATAGAGTTGGACCCGACTCATAACGACCCCTTCTGGGGTTTCCGAGGCGGTATCACTGTGGAAGTAGATTGCCCAACCTTCCTTCTGAGGAGTGGCCGGTGGATTTGAACCGCCAGTCTTCTGGTTAGCAGTCAAGTGCTTTAGGCACTATGCTACCAGAGCTCCTCAAAAGGGTTTATGGCATCGCAAATATAAGACTTCCTGCAGTAGGCTGCCTGCGGGTGGAAGGACAAAATCACTTACCCATTGTGAGGTGTGCTGTGATGTTGATAGACAGGGTCACTCCTCAGTGCTTGAGGGATGGCAGGGCCTTTCTGTGCAAATGTCAATGGGTGATATGGCCCCAGAAGGCAGGGTGGGTGCTCTCTGGAGGTGTAGGCAGGCAGTGTGGCTAAAGGGCGCAAGGTGTGTGGCTGTGAAGGGAGCACTGTATCCTCCATGTGAGCATGCATGGGAGATGGAGCTAAGGGGGCAGTGTGGTCTCTGTGCATGGGTGGACAGACACAGCTCTGGGAATACGCTTTGTGGAGCAGGCTTCTGTGGTGGTGGGCTTGCTCTGAAAACGACCAGAGATAGGCAACAAGCCTTCAAGGAGGTGAGGCTCACCTACTGAGGGAGTGCAGGCAGGTAGTATGGCTAAGGGAGGCCTGGACTTGTCCTCTGCACAGTGTGGGAGAGTGGCATAATTTGGGGAGTGTTGCAGAACAAGTGTTTAGGGGTGAGACTCCCATTGTATGGAGCTGGACCTGCTCTGAAAGGGGCACCTTGCTATTTTTCTCAATGAGTTGCCTGAGCAATGGGTATCTCCAGTCTTCTTGTTGTTGTTGTTATTTGCCATCGAGTCAGCTGACTCCTAGCAACCCCTCCTTGGGTTTCCGAGGCAGTTATCACTACGGAAGTAGGATTGCCCAACCTTCCTTCCGAGGTGTGGCTGGTAGGTTTGAACCGCCAGCCTCCTGGTTAGCAGTCAAGTGCCTTAGGCACTATGCTACCAGAACTCCATTTCAGGTCTGCTGAGGGGTCCTGGGTAAAATTTCTGGCTCCCTCCCTTTCTTGCACTCACCAGGAATATAGGAACTGAATCCTCCACTCCGGTACTTTCCCTGTGCTCCTCCTCACTTGTGTACAAGAGTTTTATCTATCCCTTGTCCTTAAGTTCCTAGAGACCAATCTGTACTGCTTTACTCCAGCAGTACTTCCCTGCAGTTTTCCAGTCATAAAGTTATGTTGCTCCCTTTTGTTTCTCTTTTTGCAGTGTGCCCAAGCCAGGTATGCAACTTGCCCACCTCAAGTGCTCTTCTGAGGCTGTTTACACAGTACTTCTGTCTCAGGCTGTTTTCTATGCTGTCCCTTTCTGGACTCAACTGAATAATGCCTGCAGCCATCCCAGTATGGTCACATTATGCCAGACTGACAGGTAGGATATGGAAGATCCTGAATTCCATTCTCCAGCTGCTCTTGTTCTCTCTCTCTTCTGATTTGTTATCTAGACCGTTTCTTGAATCCCTTATTTGTTTTCAGAGTTGCAAAGTGATAGTTGGTGTAGATTCTTACTTGTTTTCTCTAGATAGTATTGCAGGGGGACATTAAAGTGTGTCTGTCCAAGCTGCCACGGCTTCTCCTGCCCATTACTGTATATTTTGATTAAAAAGTATATAGATGAATCCTGATAAAAAGGGGGGACATACAGAACAGAATTTTAAATTATCATAGAATCCAGACTTTCTGGAGCCATTGAAACTAGATAAACCTCTAAAGTAATTGCCCCAAGATAACCTTTAAACTTTAAACCAAAAATATCAGAAAGTCTTCTTTAAACCAAACAACAGTGCAGTGTAGTAACATTACATAGTGTGGCTTTTCTAGCCATAGTCTTTATAAACTTGGTAGTGGAATTTGCCATGAGCAACTGAGAAGCTCTTGATCATTAAAGTTATCCACCTGGGGTATTTCTCTTGAGAGAGGCAGAAGCAATCTTCTGGGAAGTTCTCTCTCTCTCAGGTGTATAGAACTCTGATGTTGAGATTGGTTAGTTTGGCCATTCTGCCAGGCTCAAAAGGAGCCCTCCTAGAGGCAGAAGGAATCTCTCACTGATGGCTGAGAGACACACTACTGAGAGACAAGCATTTGCTGAGAGACAGATGCGAGAGACGTGCTACTGAGAGGCAGACATGAGAGACACACTGCTGAGAGAGAGAAAGACTGCTGGTTGCTAAGTGAGATAGCTGGCTGCGAGAGACTGAGTGCATTTCTGAACTTGAATTGTAGCCTGCTACTTCCCTAATAAACGCCATGATCTGTGAGTTCTGTGTGGTCACTGCAGTGAATTATTGAATCCAGCAGAGGTGGTGGGTGCTGTGGGAGGAACGGTTAGTGTCAGAGATGGTGAAAGGGCTGGAGGGAGGCAGCATGTCTGCCCTCATAGGAATAGGGCTTGGGCTACTGATGGTGATTCTGTCTTCCTCTTGTGGGGTTAGAGGAAGTTAGAAGATGTGGCCTGCTTACCCCTTCAGCAAACAGTTTAGCTTAATTAGTAAAGAATGTCTGCCTTGAGCTTTTTTAAAAACTACCTATATGGGGTCAAACTGACAACAACAACTCAAACAATTAAATGGGAAATTTAGGGAGGTAGTGAGTATATGCTGATATAGGAGGAACAATTTAGAAAAGGAGGGTGAGAGTGGTTGTATAACATAAAGAACACAATAAATGTCACAGAATTGTACATGTAGAAATTGCTGAACTGGTCCATGTTCTGCTGTGTATATTTTAAACAATAACAAAGAGTAATCCTGAACAGTCAGTGGTAGGTATGTTCCTGAAAGATGATTTTAAAACCAACTGCAATAAACGGAGTAACCAAAAACAACAGAAAAAGTTCCCTTGTTACTTACCATCACCTTTCGCAAAGTGTATCTTTTAGACCGAATGTCATCCATTAACATTTCGTAAGGAGTGAGCTGATATTCAATGGGCAAAGGATTGTACTGCCGCTCTTGGACCTTCTTAAGTTTTACACCATTCCGTAAATCTTTCATCACTTGTACCCAGAATCGAGCCTGAAAGAACCAAGGGTAGAGAGACATCAATGAGTAATCAACTAGTAATCAATTTACTAGTTTCCTATAAGCAACCATAGTCATACAGAATAAATGAAAACTTGGACTGTAAAACAATGAGACTATCAAACAAAAAGAATTTTAAAAATTAGATTTTAGGATACTAAAAGATGGCTAAATAGGCAGTTGAGAATCCACAGGTTTTACAAGCTGAGGGCCCTGAATTTAGATTCTAGTTCTTCCATTGTGGAAGATTTCATTAATGGCCTCATTCTTCACATAGACACCCCCAATGTCTACTCCCTGCTATGTGACTTTGTTCACTACAAATGAGAATTATACTCCTGAAACCTGGACTTTGGGTTTTCCTATATGATTTGCTTGACCAGTGGAGAAGCAGTGGACATGGCACGACTAACGCTTCCAAAGCAATGTACAAATAGGCCTCTGTTACCACCAAGAGAAGAAAATGCCTAGATTACCCTGTTGTACCCAGGATAAGGAAAAGAGACATGTAGAGTAGAGCTACCAAACTAATCCATATGGTCATGACTGAAATAAATGCTTTAAAAAAAAACCTTTTTATTGTGATTTGGTGAAAACAGCCTAACTAACCTTTGCACAAAAGAAAATGGTACTTTTAACTTGATAAGAGATCAAAGTTGCTATATAATGCTTTGTACACAGGAAAGGCTCAAAATATTCCAATTTATAAACTGTTACGTTTGAAGAAAATACTTAACCTCAGTTTTCTTATCTACAAAAACAAAAACAAAACAAAACAAAACAAAAACGGGCAAGTTGCATTGTCTACTTTCAAGAGTTCTGAGAATAAAATGAGATATGTATGGAAGTATTTATGAGAATATACTTTGGTCATGTTGTCAGAAGGGACTAGTCCTTGGAGAAGGATATCATGCTTAGTAAAGTGGATGGCAGCAAAGAAGGGGCCCTTAACAAGATGATTGACATAGTGGCTGTGACAACAGGCTCAAGCACAGCAAATCTTCTGAGGATGGTGCAGGATTTGGCAGTGTTTCATTCTGTTGTACACAGGGTCGCTATGAGTTGAAGTCAACTCAATGGCACTTAGTAACAACAACAACATATTATTATAACTGTTTTTCTCCTGACTGTATAATTGAAGCATCTTCTTTAGTGAAAAGTAAATCAATATGATAATTCCACCAGAGTTCCCATTAACTGAAATATTATAGTTTATTAAAATTAACAAGTTGTTTAAACTACTTAAAGCAATTATAAATCAAGTCATATGTTTCATAAGATTCTTGTATGTGTAACTCTAAATTTCTCAAAAATATCTTTAATAACAATTTGTGATTTTTAAAAAATGTACATGATTTATTGTTCTAAAAAGGGTAAGATGATGTTAGCTACTACTGATTTGGTTCTGACTCAGCAACTCTATGTACACAGAATGAAACTGTGCCAGGTTCTGTGCCATTTTCACAATCATTATAATTTTTTTAGTGATGCAGCAGCCACTGTGTCAATTCACCTCATTAAGAGTGTTCTTCTTTTTCTTTGACCCTCTAACTTTACCAAGCATGATGTCCTTCATCAAGCAATTGGTCCCCTCTGATAACATCCCATTTACACCTACAAGGTAAACCAGTTATTACAAATATTATTCAAATTTATGCATCTATTAATAATACTGAATATTTTTACCAACTTCTGCAGTCTGAAATTGATCAAACATACAATCAAGATGCTTTGATAATTATTGGTGATTGAATGTGAAAGTTGTAAACAAAGGAGGAGGATTGGTAGCTGGAATACATGGGCTTGGTGATAGGAAAAAAGCGTATCATATAAAATTGTGATATATCCATTAGAACACCTTCTAAAATATTTATATTTTAAAATATTCTTTACTTATGCCAATAAAAATATCCCACTTTCCCTAAAACATTTCTTTCTTGGTACTGTTTTTGTCTTTCTACTTCTTCTACTAATTCTTTTAAGATCCAGCTCAAATATTATCTCATCTTTTAAAATATTGTCTCTTCTCTTCATCTGTTCACCAATAGGTGAATGTTGCTGCAGTTAGGTGCTATTGAGTCAACTGCAACTCCTAGTTACCCTATGTATGAATGAATGAAAAATAGGTGAAGAGATAAATTATGGTACATCAACACAATGGAATACTCTTCAGCATAAAAAGAAATGAACTATTGATTGAGGCAACAACATGGCTGCAATCTCAAAATAATTATGCAGCCAGAAAGAAGCTAAATATGCATGTGTGAGAGTGTGTGTGTGTGTGTATACACACACACATACACATGGGAGCTCTGGTAGCATAGCACCTAAGGCACTTGACTGCTAACCAGAAGGTTGGTGGTGCAAACCCACCAGCCACTCCTCGGAAGGAAGGTTGGGCAATTTACTTCTGTAGTGATACTGCCTCAGAAACCCAAGGAGGGGTCGCTATGAGTTGGGTCTCACTCGACGGCATACAAGAACAACATATATACATACATATATATATATACACTTTATTATTATATTTATATAAAATTTTAGAAAGTTCAAACTAATGTATACTGTCAGAAGGAGATCAATAGTTGTCTGGGTACTGAGGAGGAGAGAAGAAGTAAAGAGGGATTATAATGGGGTATGAAGAAATTATAAAAAAGACCACACTTAATGGTCTGACAGAGACTAGGGAAATCCCTGAGACTATGGTCCCAGTCACCCTTCAGTCCTGGAACTGAACTTGTTCCCATAGCTTCCAACCAAACAACAGACATTCATATACAGTGAACATTACCACCAGGTAGCTACACTCTTTAGAACAATCAATGATGAGAGATTAGAGGGCAGCATTTGCACAGGGAGATAGCTCAGAGGAGAGGAATATACAGGAAGAAATGACACAGAGGTGTCCTTACACTTGGTGTCATTAACTACAGGGGAGGAAGTGGGAAGAGAGCTGTTACATTCTGGGGATTGCAATCAATGTTATGAAGCAAAATGTGTATGACTGCTGCTTGGAAAAGAAATTTGCTCTCTAAACTTTCCTAAGGAAAAAAAAATCTGTCCTCTGTTTTGGAATGTGAATTTTATGAAGAGATGTTCTATTACTCCAGGACCTAACCAAGTAACTGTTTACTGGAAAAAGAAATGCACTACACTATTTTTTCAGACATTATCCTGAAAATAGAACTTTAACTTACAAAAAATACCAAGAAGGGGTATGTCATAGTATTAATATAATGGAAATTTTAACCTTTAGTTTTTACTATGGTAAAATTTATATAACATGAAGCTTGCACTGTAACCATTTTAATGTACACAGCTCAGTGAGCTTCAGTACATTCAAAATTTTGCACAATCACCACCTCTATTCTAGTTTCAGAATATTTTTATCAACCCCAAAAGAGACTTTATATGCATTAGCTGTTGTTGTTATTGTTAGTTTTTGTCTAGTTGATTCCGACTCATGTGTGCAGAATAGAAGCTCCATAGTGCTTACAATACTGTGACATTTTGGAAGCAGATCACCAGGTCTACCTTGTTGTTGTTATGTGCCGTCAAGTCGGACCCAACTCATAGCAACCCCTCCCTGGGTTTCCAAGGCAGTATCACTATAGAAGTAGATTGCCAACCTTCCTTCCGAGGAGTGGCTGGTGGGTTTGAACTGCCAGCCTTCTGGTTAGCAGTCAAGTGCCTTAGGCACTATGTTACCAGAGCTCCGAGGTGCTTTAAACCCAGGGTGGGTTTTAATAGCCAACCTTTCAGTTAGTCTAGCACTCAACCCTTTGGACCACTACTGTTTATTAATAGTCACTCTCATTTTTCCTTACCTCCTGGCCCCCAATCTTTCTGTCTCTGGATTTAGCTATTCTGGATATTTCATTTAAGTGCTATCATACAACATGTGATCTTTTATGTATGGCTTCTTTTACTATGCATGTTTTCAAGGCTAATCTATGTCATAGCACTTCATTCCTTTCTATGGCTGAATAATATTCCATTGTATGCCTATACCACATTTTGTTTATTCATTTATCTATTGATGAACACTTAGGTTTGTGGTAGTTAAGGTTGTATATCAAATTGGCTGGGCCTCGTTGAGTGGCTGGGCAGCAGGATATAGTTATTCACCATGGTGAGATTGAACTTAACTCTATGGTGGAATCTACTGTGAGTAGTTGAGTAGCTGCCAGACGTGTGGTCTGCTTCCAGTATATAAGAAGCAACTTTGAGGAGGGTCACCAGCTGGTGGCATGCTTGAACCCTGCATATAAGTTGAGTCGTTGTTCAGCAGCCTGCCATGTTGTCTGCTGATCTTGGGATGTTTAATGGACTTGAATAAATGGCCTGCCTTGTGATTTGGTATTATTGGGACTAGTCGACCTTGGGTTTGTCAGCCTCAGCAGCTAGCAGCTGCCTGAGTGAAGAGATGCCTCTGTCTTCAATGCACTGGGAGCAAGAGGCGGAGCTGAAGCCCAAAGTTGAAGGGCACATCCAATCCCTAGAGAGCCTGGCACTTAGAACTTGGACTTCTAACCTCCAAAACTGTAAGAGAATAAACTCCTGTTTGTTAAAGCCATCCCATTTGTGGTATATTCCTGTCAGAATGGCATTAGGTAACCAAAATAGGTTGTTCCCACCTTTTGGTTATTGTGAACAGTGCTGCAATGAACGCTGGTGCACAGGTTTCTGTTAGCATTCCTGTTTTCAATTCTTTTGGGTATATACTTAGGAGAGTAAATGCTGGGTCATACGATAGTTCTCTGTTTAACCTTTGGAGGAACCATCAACCTGTGGAAACACAGCACCTGTATCATTTTACATACCCACCAGCAACTGATGTTGTTGTTGTTGTTATGTGCCGTCGAGTCGGCCCCGACTCATAGCGACCCCTCCTTGGGTTTCCGAGGCAGTATCACTACGGAAGTAGGATTGCCCAACCTTCCTTCCGAGGACCAGCAACTGATAGGGTTCCAATTTTTCCACATCCATGTTGTTGTTGTTGTTGTTGTTGTTATGTGCCATCGAGTCAGCCCCGACTCATAGCGACCACTCCTTGGGTTTCCGAGGCAGTATCACTACGGAAGTAGGATTGCCCAAATTCCACATCCATACCAACGCTTATTATTATCCTTTTTATTTTTTTTTAACGTTGGCCATTTAGTGGGTATCAGTTTGAGGCTCTTCTTTCAAGTATTTGGGGGTATATACTACAATGGAACTGCTGGGTCATATGCTAATTCTGTGGCACTGTTAAGTGGGTTCACGCCTCCAACCTTTAGGCTAGCAGTAATTGTAAACCACTTGTACCTTATGATAATCATGTATTTTACATTTTAAGCAACTTTGTTGCTGTTATGTGCCACTGAGTCAAACCTCATAGAGACCCCTCCTTGGATTTCTATGTGCCATTGAGTCAGACCTCATAGCGACCCCTCCTTGGATTTCTGAGGTGGTAGCACTACGAAAGTAGATTGCCGAAGCTTCCTTTCAAGGAGAGGCTGGTGGGTTTGAACCGCCAGCCTTCTGGTTAGCAGTGAAGTGCCTTATGCACTACGCTACCAGAGCTCCTTTTAAGCAACTACCAAACTGTTTTCCGTAGGGCTATACCATTTTGCACAATCACTGGCAGTGAAGGAGGGTTTCTATTTCTCCAGATCCTTGCCAGCACCTGCTATTTTCTGTTTTATTGATCACAGCCTTCCTCAGTGGTGGTGAGGTAGTATCTCACTATTTAATTTGCTTTTCCTTAACGACTAAGAATATTGAGCATCTTTTCATATTCTTGTCGGCTATTTAAATATCTTCTTTGGTGGAATGTCTATTCAAGCCCTTGTTCATTTTTCAATTGAGTTGTTTGTCTTTTTGTTGTTGAGTTGTAGGTGTTCTTTGTATATTTTGGATATTAAACCTTTATTAGACATATGGTTCCCAAAATTTTCCCCCTAATCTACAGGTCATCTCTTCACTTTGTTTATAAAGTCCTTTGATAAAGAGAAGTTTTTAATTTTGATGAGGTCCCATTAATGTATTTTGTCTTTTGCTGTATGTGCCTTTGGTATTGTATCTAAGTATCCAAGTTAAACACAATGTCTCAAAGCAATGCCCCTATATTTTCTAAGAATTTTATTCTTCTAGTTCTCACATTTAGGTCTTTCAAACATTTTGAATCAATTTTCATATATTATGTGAGGTATGTGTTCAGCTTCATTCCTTTGCATGTCCAAATCCAGTTTTCCCAGCAATATTTATTAAAGAAACTTTTTGGTTAATCTTTATTAAAGAATTTTTATTAAAGACTGAATGGAGATTGAATGGATACTAGAATCAGTTGACCAAAGAGTATTGGTTTATTTCTGGATTCTCACTTCTATTCCAATGGTCTACATGTATATCATTATACCAGAACCAGACTGTTTTTTTTAGTCACTGTAGTTTTATAGTAGACTTTGATATCAACCAGTGTGAATCCTCCTAATTTTCTTTTTCAAAATCACTTTGGGTATTGAGGACCCTTGCTGTTCCGTATAAACTTGAGGACAGGTGTTCTGTTTACTTAGTGCCGCTCTGACAAGAATATACCACAAATGGGATGGCTTGAACATACAGGAGTTTATTCTCCCACAGTTTGGAGGCTTTAAGTCCAAGTTCAAAGTGTCAAGTTCTAGGGGTTGGGCTTTAGCTCTGCCTCCAGGTTCTGGTCCCCTGAAGCTAGAGACTCTTCTTTACTCAGACAGCTGCTGGCTGCTGAGGCTGCCAAGCCCAAGGTTAACAAGTAAAAAGGCACAGTCCTGATGTTACCAAACCACACAGCAGGCCATTAATTTAAGTCTATTGCAAGTCTCAAGGTCAGCAGAGCATGGCAGGCTGAACAACAACATGGCTACATGGCAGGATCCAAGCGTGCCATAAGCTAGAGACCATTCCCAAGGCTTTTCCTTATTTACAGGAAGCAGACCATGTCCCCAAGGCAGCTATTCAGCTGCTTGTGGTAGATCCCAACATGGATTTGATTGCTAGTCTCATCATGGGGAATAACTACCACCAGATGCCCAACCACTCAACCAGGCCCAGCCAAGGTGACACACAAACATAACTACCATATCAGGCTTTTCCATTTCTTCAAAATTAGTTAAATTTTAATGGAGATGGAATTGAATTTATAGATTGTTTTGGGTCGTGCTGACATCTTAATAATATTACACCTTCTAATCCATGATCGTGGAATGTTTTTCCATTTGTTTGTTGTTGTTGCTGAGTGTTGTCAACTCAGAGCCAACTCATAGTGACTCTATGTACAACAGAACAAAACATGCCTGCTCTTGCATCACCTTCATATTTGTTACTATGCTTGAGTTCATTGTTGCAGACACTGCGTCAATCCATCTAGTTGAGGGTCATCCTCTTTTTTGCTGACCTTCTACTATACCAACCATGGTCTCTTTCTCTAGGGAGTCATTCCTACTAGTAACATGACCAAAGTATGAGAAACAGAGTCTGGCTGTTCTAGCTTCTAAGCAGCATTATGGCTGTACTTCTTCCAAGACAGACTTGTTCATTCTTCTAATATATTCTGGGTATATTTGATATTCTTTGCAAATACCATAACTGAAATGCATCAATCCTTCTGCAGTCTTCCTTACTCACTGTTAAGCTTCCACATACATATGACTCAATTGAAAATACCATAGCTTGGGTTGGGCACACCTTAGTCTTCAAAGTGAGAACTTTGCTTTAAAGACACTTTAATGAGGTCTTTTGCACCAGAAAATTTCAAAGAGCTGAACATAAAATTTCAAAGAGCAGCTCAAGAAGACAGAGCCCATAACTACAGCTGAAATGTGCAAAGATCTGGAGTCAGAAAATCAAACAGGAAGAACACGCTCAGCATTTCTCAAGCTGAAAGAACTGAGGAAAAAAAAAATTAAGCCTTAAGTTGCAATACTGAAATATTCTAAGGGGAAAATATTGAATGCTGCAGAAAACATCAAAAGAAGATGGAAGGAATACACATGGTCACTGTACCAAAAATAATTGGTCAATGTTCATCAATTTTGGAAAGTGGCATATGATCAAGAACCAATGGTATTGAAAGAAGAAGTCAGAGCTGCAGAATTGAAGGAAGTGGTGAAGAACAAGGCTCCAGGAATTGATGGAATACCCACTGAGATGTTTCAGCAAATGGATGTCTCACTGGAGGCAATCACTTGGCTATGCCAAGGGATTTGGAACACAGCTACCTGGCCAACTGACTTGAAGGGATCCATATCTGAACCCATTTCAAAGAAAGGTGACCCCACAGAATGTGGAAATTATCAAACAATATCATTAATATCACATGCAAGTAAAATCTTACTGAATAAAATAAAAAAAATGGTTGCAGCAGTATATTGATAGAGAGCTTCCAGAAATGTAAGCTGGATTCAGAAGAGGACATGGAACGAGGGATATCACTGCTGATGTCAGATGGATCTCAGCCCAAAGCAAAGAATACCAGAAAGGTGTCTACTGATGCTTTATTGACTATGCAAAAGCATTCTATTATGTGGATCATAAAAAACTATGGATAACATTGAGAAGAATGGGAATTCCAAAACTCTTCATTGTACTCATAAGGAACCTGTACATAGACCAGGAGGCTGTTGTTTGAACAGAACAAGGGGATATTGCAAGCTTCAGAATCAAAAAGGGGGTGTGTCAAGGTTGAATCCTTTCACCATACTTATTCAAGTTATATGCTGAGCAAGTAATGTGAGAAGCTGAATTATATCAAGAACATGGCATCAAGATGGGAAGAAGACTCATTAACAACCTGCAGTAAGCAGATGACACAACTTTGCTTGCTGAAAGTGAGGATGACTTGAAGCATGTACTGATGAAGATTAAGACTGTAGTCTGCAATCCTCACAACTGGACCAAGAAACAGCTTCATGATAAATGGAGAAAAAGTTGAAGTTGTCATTTTACTTGGTTCTACAATAAACACCAATGGAAGCAGCAGTCAAGACATCAGACGACATAATGCATTGGGCAAATCTGCTGCAAAAGACCTCTTTCAAATGATGAAGAGCAAAGATGTCTCCTTGAAGACTAAGGAGCACCTAACCCAAGCCATGGTATATTCAATGGCCTCTTGTGCATGTGAGAGCTGGACAATGAATAAGGAAGATCAAAGAAGAGTTGATGCTTTTGAGTTATGGTATTGGAGAAGAATGCTAAGAGTACCATGGACTGCTAAAAAGACTAAAAGATCTGTCCTGGAAGAAGTGCAGCTGGAATGATCCTTGGAAGTGAGAATGGCCAGACTTTGTCTAACCTACTTTGGTCATGATGTCAGAAGGTACCATTCCCTGGAGAAGGATATCATGCTTGGTAAAGTGGGGTCAACAAAGAAGGGGAAGATCCTCAATGAGATGGACTGACACAGTGGCTGCAATGATGGGCTCAGGTATAGCAAGGATCTTGAGGCTGGAATAGGACTGGACAGTATTTTGTTTTGCTGTGCACAGGGTCACTATGAGTCAAAGATCACTCGATGGTACCTGACAACATTTGCAGATTTTCCCAGTGCACCATATTTTGTGATTTCCTGCCTGCTACTTTCATGGGATTTACTAGGATTGTGGGTCCTAGTAAAAGGAAATCATTCACAACTTCAATCTCTTCTCTATCA
Source organism: Orycteropus afer afer (assembly GCF_000298275.1). Classification (NCBI taxonomy): domain Eukaryota; kingdom Metazoa; phylum Chordata; class Mammalia; order Tubulidentata; family Orycteropodidae; genus Orycteropus; species Orycteropus afer. Next base: position 3,505,638 of record NW_006921894.1, on the reverse strand, counting down.
TGATGGCGCTTACTGGATCAATTGTGAGGAATTTTGTTTTCTTTATGTTGAGGTATAATCCATACAGAAGACTGTAGTCTTTGATTTTCCTCAGTTAATACTTCAAATCTTCTTTACTTTCAGCAAGCAAGGCTGTGTCTTCTTCATACTGCAGGATGTTAATGAGCCTTCCTCCAGTTCTGATGTCACCTTCCTCATACAATCCAGCTTCTTGGATTACTTGCTCAACTCAACATACAGGTTGAATAAGAATGGTGAAAAGATACAACCCTGACACACATCTTTTCTGATTTTTAAACCATGTAAAATGAAAACAAACACAACACACTGCCATAGAGTTGGATCCGACTCATAGCGACCCCTCCCTGGGTTTCCCAGGTGATATCACTACAGAAGTAGATTGCCCAACCTTCCTTCTGAGGAGTGGCTGGTGGGTTTGAACCACCAGGCCTCTGGTTAGCAGTCAAATGCCTTAGGCACTACACAACCAGAGCTCACTTAAACCATGCAGTATATCCTTATTATGTTTGAAGGCCTGCTTCTTCATCTCTGAACAGGTTGCTCACGAGCACAATGAAGTGTTCTGAAATTCCCATTCTTTAAAATGTTATCCATAATTTGTTATGAGCTACATGGTCAAATGTCTTTGCACAGTCAATAAAACACAGGTATTCTTTCTGATATTCTCTGTTTTCAGCCAAGACTCATATGAAATCAGCAATGATATCTCATGCTCCATGTCCTCTTCCATGTCTTCCACCCAGCTTTAATTTCTGGCACTTCCCTATGTTCTGGGGCAACTGTTTTTGAATTATTTTCAGCAGTTATATGTGTGTGTGATATTAATATTATTGTTCACTAACATTTATTTAGAACTTCTTTAATTTTTCAGTAATGCTTTAGAGCTTTCAGTATCATGTTCTTCTTTTTCAAGATCATTTTGGCTTTTAGGGGTAATTTGCAATTGTATATGAATGTGAGGATAGGTTTTTTCCCAAAAAAGGAAGTCATGATTTTGATAAAGATTGCATGAAATTTGTGGATCTCTTTGGATAGTATTGTCATCTTAATATTATTAAATCTTCCAATCCATGAAAACAAGGTATCTTTCCATTATGTAGGCCTTTTTAAAAATTTTTCAACAATATTTTATAGTTTTCAGTTCTCAAATCTTATTTCTTTTTGGTTAAATTTGGTCCTAAGAATTTTATTCTTTTTAAAGCCATTGTAAATTAAACTGTTTTCTTAATTTGCTTTTTGTTGCTAGTGTATAAACATAGAACTTATTTTTTTATGCTGACTTTGTATACGGACACTGTGCTGAATTCCTTTATTAACTGTAATAGTGTTTTTTAAAATACGTTTTATTGAAATATAATTAATGTACAGTGTAATACACAAAATTAAAGTGACATGGGTCAAAGGATTTTTTTTTCAGTGTTCCCTCTCCTCCCCTCCCACCCCTGGTAACCAAAAAAGAAAGTTTACTTCTATATATAAACCTTTCCTTGACTTTTTACAATGATGAACTAATACTATATTTGTCCTTCTATGATTGACTTATTTCATTCACATAATGTTCTCCAAGTTCATCCATCTTACGCATTGTTTCGCAGATTCCAAATTATTCTTTAGTGTTGCACAGTATTCCATTGTGTGTGTGTACCAGTTTGCTTATCCATTCCTCAGTTGATGGACACCTAGGTTGTTTCCATCTTTTTGCTATTGTAACTAGTGATGCGATGAACATGAGTGTGCATGTATCTGTTCTTGTCCTGGTTCGCACTTCATTAGGCTATGTTGTTGTTGTTGTTGTTGTTGTTATGTGCCGTCAAGTCAGCCCTGACTCATAGCGACCCCTCCTTGGGTTTCCGAGGCAGTATCACTACGGAAGTAGGATTGCCCAACCTTCCTTCTGAGGAGTGGCTGGTGGGTTTGAACCACCAGCCTTCTGGTTAGCAGTCAAGTGCCTTAGCCACTATGCTACCAGAGCTCCCCATTAGGCTATATACCTAGTAATGAGATTGCTGGGTCATATGGTATTTTTAATTCTGACTTTTTAAGGAATCACTATACTGCTGTCCACAGTGGTTTTATCATTCATAGTCCTACCAGCAGTGTACTAGAGTCTCAATCTCTCCACAGCCTTGCCAGCATTTGTTATTTTCTGTCTTATTGAACTATGCTATCAGTGCTGGGGTGAGATGGTATCTCATTGTTGTTTTGATTTCCATCTCTCTGATGGCTAAAGACTGTGAGCATTTCTTCATGTATTTGCTGGCCACCTGAATATCCTCTTTGATGAAGTGTCTATTCATGTCTTCTGCCCATTCTTTAATTGTATTAACCTTTTTTTTTCTTGAGGTGTTACAGTTTTCCATAAATTTTGCAGATAAGTCACTAGTCATATACACCATTGCCAAATATTTTTTTTCCCAATCTGTAAGTTCTCTTTTTACTCTTTTAGAGAAGTCTTTTGAAAGACATAAAAAATTCATTTTTAGAAGGTCCCATTCATCTAGTTTATCTTCCGCTGTTTGTGCATTTTGGAATATGCTTAACAGTCTATTTAGGCCTTAAATGAAGGGCCTAATTGCCCCTATTTTTTCCTTGAGAAACTTGATAGTTTTAGGCTTCACATTTAAGTCTTTGATCCATCTCGTGTTAGTTTTTTGTGTATGGTGTGAGGTACGGATCTTGTTTCATTTTTCTGCAAATGGATAACTAGTTTTGGTATCACCATTTGTAAAAGAGACCGTCTCTTCCCCATGTAATGGATTTCAGCCTTTTGCCAAAAATCAGCTCGCCATAGGTCGATGGATTTATTTATTTCTGCGTTCTCAATTCCATCCCAGTGGTCTGTGTGTCTGTTGCTGTACCAATACCAGGCGGTTTTGACTACTGTGGCTGTATAGTAGGTTTTGAGATCTGGGAATGTGAGACCTCTTCAATAGTGCTTTGCTTATTCAAGTTCTCTCCCTTTTCTATATAAAATTAGTGATTGGTTTTTCCATATCCTTAAAGAATGCTGATCGGATCTGGATGGTGATTGCACTGAACATATACATTGCTCTGGGTAGTATTGGCATTTTGACAATTTTCAATGTTCTTATCCATGAGCCTGGTATGTTCTTCCATTTATGTAGCTCTCTTATGGTTTCTTTGAGTAGTGTTTTGTGTCCCTTGTGAGATTTATTCCCAAGTATTTTATTTTATTTTTTTTTGGTAGTTATTTTAAATGGTATTAATTTCTTTCTTTCCTTTTCAGCAATCTCTTTGCTGGTGTAGAGGAATCCAACTGATTTTTGTATGCTGATATTGTGTCCTGCCATTATGTTAAATCTCTCAATTACTTCCAGTAGTTTTTTTGCCAAGTCTCTTGGGTTTTCTCTGTATAAGATCATACCATCAGCAAATAGGCATAGTTTTACTTCCTCCTTAACAATCTGGATGGCTTTGATTTCCTTTTCTTGCCTCATTGCACTGCCTGGGACCTCCAATACAATGCTGAATAGAAATGGTGACGGAGGCCATTCTTATCTGGTTTCTATTCGCAAGCGGAATGAATGGTTTCAGTCTGTCTTCATTGAGAACAATGTTGGTTATTGATTTGCCTGTATGCCCTTTATTATGTTGAGAAATTTCCCTTCTATTCCTATTTCACTGAGAGTTTTTCTTAAAAAATCAGGAATGGGTGGTGGATTTTATTGAATGCCTTTTCTGCTTTGACTGATATGCTCATGTGGTTCTTTTCCTTTCTTTTATTTATGTGGTGGATGACGTTGATTGTTTTACTAATGTTGAACCACCCTTGCATACCTAGTATGAATCTCACTTGGTCACAGAATATTATTTTTTGGATATGTTGTTGGTCCATTGGCTAGGATTTTGTTGAAGATTTTTGCATGTACATTCATGAAGGATATTGGTCTGTAGTTTTCCTTTTTAGTGATGCCTTTGCCTGATTTTGGTATCAAGGTTATGATTGCTTCATAAAATGAATTTGGGAGGATTCCATCCTTTTCTATGTTCTGGAATAGTTTGAGTAGGATTGGTGTCAGTTCTCTGAACATTTGGTAGAATCCACCAGTGAAACTATCTGGGCCAGGACTTTTTTTTTTTTTTATGATTTGTTCAATTTCTTTTGTTATGGGTCTGATTAAATTTTCCACTTCAGTCTGTGTTAGTTAAGTAGTATGTTTCAAAAAATCTGTCCATTTCTTCTAGATGTTTGAATTTCTTGGTGGTAATCAGTTTTCATGTGTTTGCTCTTTTTCTGTTCATTTTCCTATTGTTAATATCTAATTTTACAGCATTGTGATCTGAGAAGATGGTTTGGAGTATTTCAAGGTTTTTAAATTTATTTAGGCTCGTTTTGTGGCCTAACATATGGTGTATCCTGGAGAATGTTCCATGTGCACTGGAAAAGAATATATATTATGCTATTGTTGGGTGAAGTGCTCTATAGAAGTCTGTAGGTTAAGCTGGTGGATTGTATTGTTTAGTTCTTCTGCGTCTTTATTGAGTTTCTTTCCAATTATTCTACCTTTGATTGAAAGTACTGTACTAAAGTCTCTTACTATGACTGTGGAGTCATCTATTTATTTGTCTTTTCAGTTCTGTTAGAGTCTGGGTTATGTATTTTGGGGCACAGATATTTATTATTTTGTCCTCGTGTTCAATTGATCCTTAAACATTATATAATGTCCTTCCTTGTCTCTTATGATGGTTTTTGTCTTAAAGTCAATTTTATCAGAAATTAATATTGTCACTCCTGCTTTTTTATGGTTGTCATTTACTTGATATATGCTTTTCCAACATTTGATATGTAGTCTATTTTTGTCTTTCTCTCTAAAATGTGTCTTTTTTAAACAGCGTATTGATGGATTATGTTTTCTTATCCAGTCAGCAACTTTCCATCTCTTGAGAGATGCATTTAATACATTGACATTCAGTGTATGTATCAACAAGTATGAATTTGTTGCTGTTATTTTGTTATGGGCTTTTCTGTGGTGTTGCTGATTTCTTCGTTGCATATAAATTTCTGTGCTGAGCTAATTTTCTTTATGAAGCATATTATCATTTCCGTAGATGCTACTATTTTAGTATTTGCTAAATATTTGTGCTTGTCCTCTTTTTTTATTTTGATGTGAACGTTTATCATTTTTCTTTGAGGTTACTCTGTGATTTATAATTTTGAAGTTTAGAATAGTCCTCTCTATCTTGAAGTTGTCTTGACTTCCCTACCATTTAGAAGTTCTGTAACTACACAATTTTTTCCCTCTTTTTGGATTGTAGTTGTCTTCATTTCTCAATTGATGTCTCTAGTTCCCTGTTTACAATCTCTAGGCTTATTTACTTTGGATTCTTTTATAACTGGGTTGGTTTCTGGGTTATGTCATCACATGTGTTAATGGTCGATGGCTGTTTGCTGTTGTTGGTTCTTTGTCTAAAGGACTCCTTTTAGCATCTTTTGCAAGGCTTGTCTGCTTTTAACAAATTCCCTTAACTTCTGCTTATTTAGGAATGTCCTAATTTCACCACCATATTTGAGGCACTATTTTGCTGTATATAATTCTTGGTTGGAAATTTTCTTCTTTCAGTGTTATATATACCACTTGGGAGAAGATAAAGGCATGAAGTCACTGGCTTACATGCTTTCTTGGGTGTGGTTATTCTTCTTAAACTGATGGTGAAGGGGATGTTAATTTTTGAAGTATAAAAGGGATAATGGCCAGAAAAGCCAGAGGGTGGCCTGTGGTGTAGTAAATTACATAGTGTAGCTTATCTACCCATAAGCCTTTGTAAACTCCATAGTGGAATTTGCTGTGAGCAACTGAGTAGCTCCTGACTGTTAAAGTTATCCACCTGGAGTATTTCTGTTGAAAGTGACATGAAGCAATCTTCTGGGAAGTTCTCTCCCTCTTGGTGTACATGCTCTCCCTCTTGGTGTCCCATTGTCTTCTCGCCTGCATGGCTTTTGCAGAGAAGTCCAAGCTTAGACTTATTGGTTGCCCCTTGTAGGTAACTTTTTGTTTTTCTGATGCTGCTTTCAGGATTCTTTCTTTGTCATTAGTTTCAGTAAGTTTGATGATGATATGTCTTGGTGATTTCCTTTTGTAGTCTATCCTGTTTGGGGTTCATTGAACTTCTTGAACAAACTTTCATTTTATTAGGCAAATTCTCTTCCAACAAATGTTTGACAATTTTCTCTATGGTTTTGTATGTCTCTTCCTGTTCTGGAATTCCGATGACACGTAGGTCATTTCTTTTGATGGTATCCCACAGGAACCTTAGGTTTTTCTTCATTTTGTTTTGATCTTTTTTCCTGACTGCCCCCTTTCCAAAAAGTATTCAGGTATTTGTCTTCAATCTCACTAATTCTGTCTTCCATTGATTCAACTGTACTCCTCTGCCCATTCAATGTGTTATCTATTTCTGAAAATTTAGTGTTAATCCTCTGTATTTATATCTCCAGATTTTGTATAATTTCTAATTTTTCATTTGCTTTGTCATTTTGTTTTTGTATTGTCTTAAATTGTTGTAGGGTTTTCTCTGTTTTTTCCTCAAGTTTTTCAGTGTTTTCCTTGTGGCCTTTCTTGCCGTAAGTCTTTGTAACCTACATAGTGGAATTTATCATCAGCAAGTCAGTATTCCTTGATTGTTAAAATTATCAATCTGGGGTATTTCTATTGAGAGTGGCATGAAGCAATCTTCTGGGAAGTTCTCTCCCTCTCAGATGTATAGAATTCTGATATTGGGATTGGTTACTTTGGCCACTCTGCCAGGATCAGTAGGAGCCCTCCTAGAGGCAGAAGAAGTCTCTCTGACTGCTGGCTGAGAGAAACAAGCTCCTGAGAAACACGCACTTGCAGAGCGAGAGATGTGAGGGACATGCAATGCTGAGAGACACAAGAGACATGTGCTGCTGAGAGATGCGAGAGACACGCACTGAGAGAACGATGCGAGAGACACACACTGCTGAGAGAGAGACGTGAGAGATGCAAGAGACATGCGCTGCTTATAGAGAGTCTGCTAGCTGCTAAGTGAGACGGCTGATTGCGAGAGACCGAGTGCATTTCTGAACTTGAATTGTAACCTGTTGTTGTTGTTGTTGTTGTTAGGTGCCATCGAGTCACTTCCAACTCATAGCAACCCCATGCACAGCAGAACGAAACACCATCCAATCCCAAGCCAGCTCCATAATCCTTGTCATACCTGAGCCCATTGTCAGAGCCATCCTGTCAATCCATCTTGTCAAAGGCCTTCCCCTCTTTCGTCGACCCTTCACCCTACCAAGCATGACATCCTTCTCCAGGGAATGGTCCCCTCTGACAACATGACCAAAGTAGGTCAGATGAAGTCTCGCCATCCTTGCTTCCAAGGAGCATCTTGGCTGCACTTCTTCCAGGACAGATCTGTTAGTTCTTTTGGGAGTCCATGATACTTTCAGCATTCTTCGCCAGCACCACAACTCAAAAGCATCAACTCTTCTTCGGTCTTCCTTATTCATTGTTCAGCTCTCACATGCATATTAGGCGATTGGAAATATCATGGCCTGTGTCAGGCGCACCTAAGTCCTGAAGGAGACATCCTTGCTCCTCAG
>NW_006921894.1:3479255-3497932 GCF_000298275.1 Orycteropus afer afer | reverse complement strand
TTACCCAGTGCTACACGTTGTCTAATGTCCTGACTGCTGCTTCCGTTGGCCTTGACTGTAGAACCAAGCAACGTGAATTCTTTGACAACCTCAATCTTTTCTCCATTTATCATGATGCTGCTTATTGGTCCAGTTGTGAGGATTTTTGTCTTCTTTATATTGAGATGTAATCCATACTTCAGACTATGTTCCTCAATCTTCATCAGTAAGTGCCTCAAGTCATCCTCATTTTCAGCAAGCAAAGTTGTATCATCAGCATATCTCAGGTTGCTAATGATTCTTCCTCCAATCCTGATGCCACGTTTTTCTTCATATACGCCAGGTACTCGGATTATTTGCTCAGCATATAGATTGAATAAGTATGGGGAAAGGATACAACGCTGACACACTCCTTTCCTGATTTTAAACCATGCAGTGTCCTCTTGTTCCATTCCAATGACAGCTTCCTGGTCCAGGTCCAGGTTCCTCATGAGTATAATCAAGTGTTCAGGAATTCCCATTCTTCTCAATGTTATCCATAATTTTTCATGATCCACACAATCAAATGCCTTTGCATAGTCAATAAAGCACAAGTAAACACCTTTCTGGTATTCTTTGTCTTGAGCCAAGATCCATCTGACAACAGCTATGATATCCCTTGTTCCACATCCTCTTCTGAATGCAGCTTGCAACTCTGGAAATTCTCTATCAATATACTGCTGCAAACGTTTTTGAATTATCTTCAGTAAGATCTTACTGGCATGCGATATTAATTATATTGTTTGATAATTTCCACATTCTGTGGAATCACTTTTCTTTGGAATGGGTACAAATTTTGATCTCTTCCAGTCAGTTGGCCAGGTAGCTGTCTTCCAAATCTCTTGGCATAATCGAGTGAGGGCTTCCAGTGCAGCATCCATTTGTTGAAATATCTCAATGGGTATTCCGTCAATTCCTGGAGCCTTGTTCTTCTCCAATTCCTTCATTGCAGCTTTGACTTCCTCCTTTAGTACCGTTGGTTCTAGATCATATGCCACCTCCTGAAATGGATGAAGATCGACCAGTTCTTCTTGGTACAGTGACTCTGTGTATTCCTTCCATCTTCTTTTGATGTTCCCTGCATCATTCAAGGTTTTGCCTTTAGAATCTTTCAATATTGCAACTCGAGGCTTAAATATTTTCCTCAATTCTTTCAGCTTGAGAAATGTTGAGCATGTTCTTCCCTTTTGGTCTTCTAACTCCAGGTCTTTGCACATTTCATTACAGTAATTGGTTTTGTCTTCTTGAGCTGGTCTTTGAAATCTTAGGTTCACTTCTTTTATCTTGTCATTTCTTCCATTTGCTTTAGCTACTCTCCACTCTAGGGCAAGTTTCAGAGTCTCTTCTGTCATCCATTTTGGTCTTTTCTTCTGTTGTCTTTTTAGTGACCTCTTGCTTTCTTCATGGATGATGCTCTTGATGTCATCCCACAATTGTTCTGGTTTCCGGTCATTGGTGCTCAATGCATCAAATCTATCCTTTAGATGATCTCTACATTCAGGAGGGATATATTCTAGATCACATTTTGGTTTTTGTGGCCTTGTTTAATTGTTTTTAACTTCAAGTTGAACTTGCACATGAGCAGTTGATGGTTTGTTCTACAATCAGCTCCTGGCCTGGTTTTGGCTGAAGATACTGAGCTTTTCCATCGCCTCTTGTCACAGATGTAGTCAATCTGATTCCTGTGTGTTCCATCTGGTGAAGTCCATGTGTAGAGCCGCCACTTGTGTTGTTGAAAAAGGGTGTTTGCAATGAACAAGTCGTTGGTCTTGCAAAATTCTACCATGTGAATTCCAGCATTATTTCTGTAGTCAAGGCCAAATTTTCCAACTACTGGTGATTCTTCTTTGTTTCCAACTTTTGCATTCCAGCCACCAGTGATAATTAACACATCCTGATTGCATGTTCGGTCAATTTCAGACTGCAGAAGTTGATAAAAGTCTTCAATTTCCTCATCGTTGGCCTTGGTGGTTGGTGCATAAATTTGAATAATAGTCGTATTAACGGGTCTTCTGTGTAGGCGTATGGATATTATCCTATCACTGACAGCATTGTACTTCAGGACAGATCTTGAAACATCCTTTGTGATGATGAATGCCACACCATTCGTCTATAAACTGTCATTCCCAGGATAGTAGATCATATGATTGTCTGATTCAAAATGTCCAAAACCAGTCCATTTGAGCTCATTAATGCCTAGGATATCAATCTTTATGCGTTTCATTTCACTTTTGAAAATTTCCAATTTTCCTAGTTTAACACTTCATATATTCCATATTCTAATTAAATGGATGTTTGCAGCTATTTCTCCTCAATTTGAGTGGTGCCACACAAGCAAATGGAGGTCTCAAAAGCTTTACCTAATCCATATGAGGAAGGCTGATTTTACTCTGATAATGCAGCTCTTTCCCAGTCCTACTTTGAGAGCTTTCTAAGCTAAGTGACTCATCTTCCTCCTCTGTATTGGACAATGTTTCTGGACTATTCATAAAGTTGCACAGTAATGTATCAGACAGTGTTTCTCTGCTATTCATAAGGTATTCCCTGGCCAATTGTTTGAGAAGTGGATGGCCTCCTCCTTCCTAGTCTTTCTCAGTCTGCAAGCCAGGCTGGTACCTGTGCAACAGGTACAACCCAGTGGGTTTGAAACACCAGTGGCACAGCCTGAAGACTCACAGCAACACGTCACCACAGTAGGACACACCGACAGACAAGTCTGTCGCCCTTAGCTGTTGGAAACCCCTCCAACCACCCTTACCTGGATCCCTGCGGCTAACTCCTCAATCTGTTCTAGTCCCCTTTGCCTTTTCTGTCCTCTCCCTCCTTCCCATCTCACTGCTTGTGCGGGGTGGCCTGGGTTCCCTCTCCTCACCTGGCTCCCTGTGGTTGAATCCTCAATCTGTTCCTACCCCCTTTGCCTTTTCTGTCCTCTCCCTGCCTTCCCACCTTGCTCCTTGTGGGGCATGGCCTGGGTTCTCTCTCTTCACCTGGGTCCCTGCAGCTGACTCCTCGATCTGTTCCGGTCCCCTTTGCCTTTTTTGTCCTCTCCCTGCTTCCTGCCTCACTGCCTGTTCTTAGGTCCCTGAAATCCAAATGAGAATGCTATCACTAAACTGTTGCTTCCCTAATAAACTCCATAATCTGTGAGTTTATGTGGCCACTTCAGTAAAATAGTGAACCCACCAGAGGGGTGGTGGATATCGTGGGAGGAACTGTTGGTGCCAGGGTTGGTGACAGGGCTGGAGGGAGGCAGCAAGTCTGGCCTTGCAGGAACAGGCCTTGGGCTGCTGGTAGTGATTCTGTCTTCCTCTTGTGGGGTTAGATGAGGTCAGAAGATGCAGCCTCCTGGCCCCTTTGGCAGTTGGTGTCAGAAGCAGTAGGATTCATTGCAGTAGCTCCAGACTCAAAGAAGCATGGGACTTTGTAAAAGAAAGAAGGAAGGGGCCTGGGAAGTAAAATTTTGGATTCTTAGATGGCTACTTTGGTTGGTGTTACCGATTAAAGGAGATAATTGATTCAGATGTTAGGGCTTTTAGTAACATCCAGTAAAAGGCCTAAGGCCACACACATAGAATGGGAAGGCAATCAAGGTGAAGAGATGAAACTGGAATGTCTTAAAAAAAGGATATGTGTTTTGGATTATGTGTTTATCTGAATGTACTATGAGTACTGAAGGTTCTCTTACCTGCTTGTATATTAGAAATGATTGTGGGGTATAGATAACAGAGAGTGTGTAAGTCTGCTTTCAGCTGATACTTGATTGGATATGTTAAAAGGGCAAATAGAATTTTCCTGGCAGAAACACAGGCTTTTGTTTCAAGGCCTATGTGTAGAGTATTAGGGGCTTAGGTAGAAAACCTGAGCCCCAACCAGAACTACAGAGAGAACAGATGATGTACATTTGAAGACAGGACCTACAAAAAGGCTGCTTGGCTTTTTTTAATTTCAAGCAAGCAGATAGGCTTTGGGTGCATTGAGGCAGGAAAGTCACAGTCCATGAGAGAAACCCCTTCCAGGACTGACAGTTAAAGTAAGCCAGTGAGTAGCAGGCTTCTATGCTACTGGCTTGTGACTATCTGGGTCCACTTGAGTGGAAATGAGGGAAGAGCGGCAATGTAGAAATGAGCTGAGTTTAGTACCCTTTGACCTAGGCCACATAGGCTGAGAATGAAAGGAAGGACTGGCTGATCTGAAATGCAAGGAGTTGTGAGCACTGAAATAGTCCCTGAGGACTGAGGATGAGGGAGAGAAAGTGCTGGCTGGTCTGAAGGGAAAGGAAGAATGTGACTCCCAAACTTGGCAGCTGGAACCCATGACCTAGCTGAGATAGCTAGAACTGAGCTGACCAGAATCTGACCAAATGAAGAGGAAGATGTCTGACACTGAGCTGGTGTTAAGTTGCTGCAATTTGATGGCTTGTGCTAGGCTGGACTTTTCCTTGTTTATGGATGCACATACCCAAAGTTTATAAGCAGAACAGAAGATTCTCCAGAGAGAAAGGAACATGTTTGTCTCCTCAGAGTACTAGTTTGATAGGGATAGGCAAATTAGAAATTGGCTATCTAAAATGGGAGGTTAAGGCATGAAGTCACTGGCTTACATGCTTTCTTGGGTGTGGTTATTCTTCTTAAACTGATGGTGAAGGGGATGTTAATTTTTGAAGTATAAAAGGGATAATGGCTAGAAAAGCCAAGGGGTGGCCTGTGGCATAATAAATACATAGTATGGCTTTTCTAGCCATAAGTCTTTGCAAGCTCCGTAGTGGAATTTGCTGTGAGCAACTGAGTAGCTCCTGATTGTTAAAGTTATCCACCTGGAGTATTTCTGTCGAGAATGACATGAAGCAATCTTCTTGGAAGTTTTCTCCCTCTTGGTGTACAGAATTCTGATGTTGGGATCACTCAGTTTGGCCACTCTACCAGGCTCAAAAGGAGCCCTTCTAGAGGCAGGAGTCTCTCTGCTGGCTGAGAAAGACATGCTGCTGATAGAATCATGCTCCTGAGAGAGACACACTTGCTATGAGACAGACATGAGATATGTGGTGCTGAGAGACGCAAGAGTTATGTGCTGCTGACAGACACGAGAGACACGTGTTGCTGAGAGAGAGTCTGCCAACTGCTAACTGAGACAGCTGGCTGTGAGAGATGGAGTGCATTTCTGAACTTGAATTGTAGCCTATTGCTTCCCTAATAAACCTCATAATCTGTGAGTTCTCTGGGCCAATGCAGTGAATTGGCGAATCCAGCAGAGAGGTGATGGGTGCTGTGGGAGCAACACTTGGTGCCAGGATTGGGAGCAACGGCTGGTGCCAGGATTGGTGAAAGTGCTGGAGGGAGGTAGCATGTCTAGTCTTGCAGGAATAGGCCATGGGCTGCTGGTGGTGATTCTGTCTTCTTCTTGTGGGGTTAGAGGAGGTAAGAAGATGTGGCCTCCTTGCCCCTTACCTGGATCCTGCCACTTTTTGTGGTCCCCAGTGCTCCCTCACAGCCCTCTAACTAAATATAACTCTTTTCAAGTCCTTATTAGGGAGTGCCCTGCTTCTTCCTCAGGATGTGTTCTAGGTCTGTATCCTGGTCCTTTCTTTCTCCTGTTTTATCTTGCTTCTTTGTGGGCACTGTGATACTTTGTTGTCTCCAAGACATTGTCATGTTTTTGTGTTTGTATTTAATTGGTGATTGTATGTTAGAGTGATTTGCCCAAGATTTTAATTTTCTTTGTTTTGTTTGGATGTTATCTAAGTAAGCAGGGTATTGTGCTCCTCTCTTCGATAGTTTGCAGCATACTTATACACTCACCACCTGTCTCGTTCCCTGTTGTCAGTCACCTATATGCCCCTGCTGTCCTTGGCAAGCGGAGCCTATTCTTAGGTCCGTGGAATCCTAATGAGAATGCTGTCACTTTAAATATACAAAATGGCTATGCAAAAACATCTGAGAAGATCAGATGAGGGTCAGTGAGCGGGAGTATACTCTAGACCACGGATAGATTCGGTGGAGGCTAATCTTGCACAGATACCAGTGATATAAAATACCCCCAGTCCTTACAGAAACAACAGAAGACAGACATAGAGTAATCCCTCACAGACAGCCAGACATTGAGGGGAAAAAAACAACAACAACAACAAAAAAACCAGCTACCTCTGGTAGCATAGTGGCTAAAGCACTTGACTGCTAACCAGAAGGCTGGCGGTTCAAACCCACCAGCCACTCCTCGGAAGGAAGGTTGGGCATTCCTACTTCCGTAGTGATACTGCCTCGGAAACCCAAGGAGGGATCGCTATGAGTCGGGGCTGACTCGACAGCACATAACAACAACAACAACAACCTCTTACAAACATTCAAAATGGATGCACCCTCAGTCATTTTGTTGTTTTTTGTTAGGTGCTGTTGTGTTGTCTCTGACTCATAGTGATCCTATATAAAGCACAATGAAACAATGCCTTGTCCTGTGCCAGGTCCATGATCCTTGACATACCAGGGCCCATTATTGTAGTTACTGTGTCAATCCATCTTGTTGACAGCCTTCCCTCTTCTGTTGACCCTCCACTTTACAAAGCATGATTTCCTTCTCCAGGGACTGGTTCCTTCTGAGAACATCCCCAATGTAGGTGAGACAAAGTCTGGCCATTCTTGCTTCCAAGGAGCATTCTGGCTGCACTTCTACCAGGACAGATTTGTTAATTCTATTAACAGATCCATGGTACTTTCAGTAGTCTTTGTCAACACCACAACTCAAAAGCATCGACTCTTCTTCAGGCTTCCTTATTCATTGTCCAGCTCTCACATGCATAGGCCACTGAAAATACCATGGCTTGTGTAAGGCTCACTTTAGTCTTCAAGGAGACATCTTTGCTCTTCAGCACTGCAAAGAGGTCTTTTGCAGCACATCTGCCCACTGCTGTACATCATCTGATATCTTGACTGCTGCTTACATTGGTATTGAGTGTAGGAGAAAGTAATATGTATTTGACAACTTCAATCTTTTCTCCATTTATCGTGATGCTGCTTATTGGTCCAGTTGTGAGAATGATTGTTTTCTTTATAATGTGGTGTAATCCATACTGCAGACTGTATTCTTCAATCTTCCTCAGTAAGTGCTTCAAGTCATCCTCACTTTCAGCAAGCACAGTTGTGTTGTCTGTGTATCGAAGGTTGTTAACGATTCTTCCTTGAATCCTGATGACATGTTCTTCTTCATATAGTCAACCTTCTCAGATTATCTGCTCAGCATACAGTTTGAATTAAGTATGGTGAAAGGATAAAATCCTGATGCACTCCCTTCTTGATTTTAAACTATGCAGTGTTCCCCTGTTCTGTTCTAATGACAGTCTCCTTCTGTATGTACAGGTTCCTCATGAGTACAATGAAGTGTTCTGGAATTCCCATTCTTCTCAATGTTATCCATAATTTGTTATGATCCACACACTCAAATGTTTTTGCATAGTCAATAAAACACAAGTAAACATTTTTCTGGTATTCTTTGCTTCTGAATCCAGCTTGCATTTCTGGATGTTCTCTGTCAATATACTGCTGCAACCTGTTTTGAAATATCTTCAGTAAGATTTTACCTGTGTGTGATATCAGTGATATTGTTTGATAATTTCTGCATTCTGTGGGATCATGTTTCTTTGGAATGGGTACAAATATGGATCTCTTCCAGTCAGTTAGCCAGGTAGCTGTCTTCCCAATCTCTTGGCATAGCCAAGTGAGTGCCTCCAGCATGGCATCCATTTGTTGAAACATCTCAATGGGTATTCCATCAATTCCTGAAGCCTTGCTCTTCACGAATTCATTTACTACAGCTTTGACTTCTTCCTTTGATACCATTGGTTCTTATCATATGACACCTACTGAAATGGATGAACATTGACCAATTCTTTTTGGTATGGTGACTCTGTGTATTCCTTCCATCTTCTTATGTTTCCTGCAACATTCAATATTTTGTCCATAGAATATTTCAATATTGCAACTTGAGGCTTAAATTTTTTCTTCAATTCTTTCAGCTGGAGAAATGCTGAGCATGTTCTTCCCTTTTGGTTTTCTAAATCCAGCTCTTTGCACATTTTGTTATAATAACTGACTTTGTCTTCTTGAGCCGCTCTTTGAAATCTTCTGTTCATCTCTTTTATCCTGTCAATTTATCCATTTGCTTTTGCTGCTCTCCATTTAAGGGCAAGTTTCAGAGTCTCTTATGACATCCATTTTTTCTTTTCTTCCTTTCCTGTCTTTTTAACAATCTTTTGCTTTCTTCAATGGTGACCTTTTTGATGTCATCCCACAATTTCTCTGGTATTCAGTCACTGGTGTTCAATGTATCAAATCTGTTTATTAAATGGTATCTAAATCCAGGAGGGATATATTCAAGGTCACATTTTGGCTCTCATGAACTTATTTTAAATGTCTTCAACTTCAAATTGAACTTGCATATGAGCCACTGATGGTCTGTTCACAATCAGCTCCTGGCCTTGTTTTGGCTGAAGATATTGAGCCTTCCCATCTCCTCTCGCCACAGATGTAGTCAATCTGATTCCTGTGTACTTCATCTGGCAAAGTCCACATGTATAGCCATCATTTGTATGTTGAAAAAAGGTATTTGTAATGAATAAATGGTTGGTCTTATAAAATTCTATGATGTAATCTCCAGCATTATTTCTGTCACCAAGGCCAAATTTTCCAACTACTGGTGATTCTTTGTTTCCAACTTTTGCATTCCAATCACCAGTGATAATCAACACATCTTGATTGCATGTTTGGTCAATTTCAGACTGGAGAAGTTGGTAAAAATCTTCAATTTCCTCATCCTTGACTATGGTTATTAGTGTGTAAATTTGAATAATATTAGTATTAACTGGACTTCCTTGTAGGCATATGGATGTTACCCTGTCACTGACAGCATTGTACTTCAGGAGAGATCTTGAAACATTCTTTGTGGTGATGAATGCCATGCTATTCCTCTTTAATTTGTCATTCCCAGGATAGCAGATCATATGGTTGTCTGATCCAAAATGGCCAAAACTGGTCCATTTCAGCTCACTAATGCCTAGGATATTAATCTTTATGCATTCCATTTCATTTTTGACAACTTCCAATTTTCCTAGATTCATACTTCGTACAATCCATGTTCTGATTATTAATGAATGTCTGTAGCTGTTTCTCCTCAGTTTGAGTCGTGGCACGTCAGTAAATGGAGGTCCTGAAAAGCTTTACTTTATCTGTATCATTAAGGTTTGTTCTACTTGGATGAGGCAACGCTTTCTCAGTCATACTTTGAGTGTCTTCTAACCTGAGGGGCTCATCTTCCGACACTGTACTGGACAATGTTTCAGGGCTATTCATAAAGTTGTCCAGTAATGTAACAGACAGTGTTTCTCTGCTATTCATAAGGTTTTCCCTGGTGAATTCTTTGAAAAATTGATGGCCTCTTCCTTCTTCTGGAGTCTCTCTAAGTCTGGAAGCTCCAACACATCCACCATGGGCATTTTAACTATCCAAAATGGCCACTGCTTGTGAACATTCATAATGGCTGCACTTTTAGTCACTTTAAATATCCAAGATGGCCACCACTTGTATATAATGAGGAGCTCTGGTGGTGTAGTGCGTAAGGCATCTGACTGATAACCAGAAGGCTGGCAGTTCAAACCCACCAGTTACTCCTTGGAAGAAAGGTTGGGCAACGACTTCCATAGTGATCCCATCTCAGAAACCCAAGGAAGTGTCGCTATGGGTTGGATCTGACTCCACAGCTGTGCGTTTGGTTTTGGTTTGGTCTGTATATAGTGAAATTGGCTGCAGCCTCTGGGTACCCAAAAATGCACAGCTTGCGTTGTCTCCTCATTGCTCTTTCCCTTCCCAGTCACTGGCCACCAGCACAGTAGTCTCTGCAGGCCTTGGTGATCAGGGCTGATCTTTAGGTCAATTTTCAGGTGCCAACATGACTTGGAAATGTTAAGGCTGTTGGTGCCATCAGAGTACCTGGCAGTCCGCAGCTCCATCTGTCTCCGTACTCACTGTTTTCATTCAGGTTCTTCCATTAGTTGGTGCCTAATCCACTTTTGTATACTTCCTATCAAAGCTCAGGGCTCCAGGATTATCTTCTGTGTCTCTGTCAACTGGTTTCTCTTTTCTTTGTTGAAGAGGCTCTGTGTAGTCTGTCTGCTTATTCCACCATTTTACTGGAAGAAGTGTAATAGTGTTTTGTTTCCTAATTCTTTGCTGTTGTTCTTTGTTGCTATCAAATTGATTCAAATTCATGGTGACCCCATGCGTGCAGAGTAGAACTGCTCCATAGGGTTTTCAAAGCTGTGACTATTTAGAAGCAGACTATAAGTTCTGTCTTCCAAGGTGACTCAGGGTGACTTTAAACTACCAAACTTTCACCTAGTAGTCAAGCACTTAACCGTTGGTACCACTTTGCCTTTTGAATTGTTCAGTTTTCTGAAACTTTAAAATTTTAGAATGTATGAATATAGTTTTATTCCTTCCTTTCCAATAGGGATATCTTATGTTTCTTTTTCTGGCTAGAACTTCCAGTATTATGTTAAAGAGAATTGGCAAAAGTGGGCATCCTTGCATTGTTCCTGATCTGACAGGGAAAGATTTCAGTATTTCACCATTGAGAATGATGCTAGTATTTGGTTTTCATACATGGCTCTTTTCATGTTGAGGGAGTTATCACCCATTCCTAGTTTATTGAGTGTTTTTATGAAAGAATTTTAGATTCTGTCAAGGGAATTTTTTCTCCCAATCAATTCGGATGATCATGTGGTTTCCCTTCCCCTTTAATCTATTAATGTGGTATATAACATTGACTGGTTTTAATATGTTGAACCACTCTGGCATTCCTGAGATAAATCTCACCTGGTCATATTATACAATTCTTTGCAATGTGTTGCTGAATTTTGTTTGCTAGTATTTTGTTGACAATTTTTATATGTATATTCATGTGGGATGTTGATTTGTAGTTTTATTCTTGTAGTGTCTCTGTCTGCTATCTGGGTAATTGTAGTATCATTAAATGAATTAAGAAGTGTTCCCTCCTCTTCTATTTTCTGTAAGAGTTTAAAAAAGGATTGCTGAGTTCCAGTGAGATGGTGGAACAGGCAGAAAGATGGCACAGACCCTCTTCAACAAAGGAAAGGGGAATGAATTAACACAGATACAGAAGATAATCCTGGATTCCTAAGCTTTGAAGGGAAGGATATAGAAGTGGATTAAACTCCAAATAGCAGAAAAATTTGCATGAAAACACCAAAAAAGGAGACATACGGAGCTGTGGTCTGGCAGCAATCCTGATGGAACAGACAGTGTGGGTATTGCTGAGTGGTGGTAGGACCTAAGAATTAACCTAAAAATTAGCCCTGCTAGCCAGAGACTGCATGGAGGACCGCTCTGGTGGCTGGGGAATGAAAGGGGAAGCAGTGAGGATGACAGAGGGCTGAGCTGTGGAGTTTTGCCAGTCCTGAGGGTGCAGCCATTTTGAATGTTTACAAGCAGCCTGACCATTCTCAATATTTAAAGCAACAGAATTCTCCCAGATTTCAGGGACTTAAGAACAGGCGCCACTTGCCAGTAACCCCAAGGACATTCCAAACCTGGACAACTGGAAAGGTGCAACATTCCCCTTGTTACCCTTATACCCCACCCTCTTGGTGAACGGACGTATGGTCATCCCTCACTCCCACCCACCTTCTGGGCTAGTAGGAATTCCATCCCAGTCTGTGTGCTTGGACAGAGCCAGCAATTCCCCTGCCCTGTCCTGATGTTTTTTTTTTTCTTTTCTTTTTTCTGGTTTTTAGTTTGTTTGTTTTTGTCTGTTTTAAAACTACTACTACTATTATTATTATTATTACTTTTGTCTTCTGTACTATTAGTCTTTATTTTTCACTCCCAGGTTCTAGTTTTCAGCTTTTTTTCTTTTCACTGTTTTTCTTTTCCCTGGTCCTGGTTGTATTTTTTTTTTTTTTTTTAAATCTTTCTCATGATTAACACTGTTCCTTGTTCTTATTTTTGTGTCATTACTATTTTTTCTTCATTACTCTCTTTCTCTACTTTTCTTCTCTTATTGCCCTCTCCCCAGATATTGCAAGCATATTTTTTTCTTCTTTTTCCGTTTTTTTCTTTTTTTAGTTCCTGTGTGATTACAAGGTATATATTTTGTCCATTTGCTTTTACTTTTTTGATGGTTATTCAACTGTTACTTTTATCTACCTGAGTGTAAGAAAGCAACAGTCCCCATATGACACAACTACACCAACACCTCCTACAGTTTCACCTATTGAGAGCTACCACTTCCTTCTCCACCAATGAGCCAATGATAAACAACCACAAAAAAGAGTCTGATTCACTCTTGGCTGCTCTTCACAAACAGTTAACAGAGATCTAAATACAACAGTACCACCATGATGTCTTGGAGACAACAGACAATTACAGTCCACACAAAGAAGCAAGACAAAGTGGTAGAGACAAGGGAACAGGATACAAACCCAGAACACATCCCGGAGAAAGCAGCAGCATTGGAATTCTCTGATGAGGAATTCCAAAGAATAATATTTAGGTGTCTTCAAAGGACTGAGAGACAGATCAAAGAAAACACAGAAAAACCCCTAGAAAAATTTTGGAAGAAAGTACAAGAACAAAATGACAAAATAATGAAAAATTAGAAATGATTCTAAATTTACAGATAGAAAACCAGAAGATTAATACTAAATTGTCAGATATAGATAACACATTGGAAGTGCAAAGGAGTACAACTGATGCAATGAAAGACAGAATTAATGAGATTGAAGAGAAATACCTGACTACTTCTGTAGAAAGGGATCAATCAGAAAAAAGATCAAAACAAAATGTAGAAAACCTAAGGTTGATGCGGGATACCATCAAAAGGAATAACCTGTGTCATTGGAATCCCAGAAGAAGAAGAGAAAAATAAAACCATTGAGAAAATTGTTCAAGATTTGTTGGAGGAGAACTTCCCTGATATGATGAAAGATGAGAATGTATCCATTCAGGAAGTCCAACGAACCCCAACAGGATAGACTCCAAAAGAAAATCACCAAAACATATCATCAACAAACTCATAAAAACCAAAGACAGAGAAAGAATCCTGAAAGCAGCATGGGAAAAACAAAAAGTTACTTACAAACTAAGTTACTTACAACCAGTAATAATAAGCTCTGATTTCTCAACAGAAACCATGCAAGTGAGAAGGCTATATATATATACTATCCACCAGATGTTCAGTGGATACTAGAGCAGAGGGAATGGGGGAGATGATAGCACAATTTGTGGACATGATGAGATCAGCACAGCAAATACTATGGAACAAAGAGACTAGGGGCACCATGAGGAAACACATGGCAAAATGACACCAATACATACTTGTCAATAATTACACTGAATGATAATGGATTAAATGCACCACTCAAGAGATGGAGAGTTGCAGACTGAAAAAGAAAACAAAACCTGTCAATATATGTCTACAAGAGACATACCTTAGAGACAAAAACAAAAATAGACTAAAAAAATCAAAGTTTAGAAAAAGATATATCAAGCAAATGGGAACTGTACGAGAGCAGGAGTAGGAATATTAATTTCTGATCAAACTGACTTTAAGAAAAAAGCCACAATACGAGACAAGGAAGGACATTATATAACGGTTAAAGGAACAATTGAACATGAAGATAAAACGATAATAAATGTCTATGAACTCAATGAAAGAGCCCAAAAATATATACATCAGACTTTAAAAGAGTTGAAAAGTCAAAAATAGATGACTCCACAGTCATAGTGGGAAACTTTAACACACCACTTTCAATGAAAGATAGAACAACTGGAAAGAAACTCAGCAAAGATGCAGAAGAGCTAAACAATATAATCTACCATCTAGACCTTATAGATATATACAGAGCACTTCACCCAACAACAGCATAATATACATTCTTTCCCAGTGCACAATGAACATTTTCCATGATAGACCATATGTCAGGCCATAAAGCAAGCCTTCATAAATTTAAAATCATTGAAATAATGCAAAGCATCTACTCAGATCATAATGCTATCAAATTAGAAATCAACAATACGAAGATCAACAGAAGTAAAACACATGGGACATGTGTAAGCACATGGGCCATGTGTAAGCACATGGAAACTGAATAACACGCTCCTTGACAAAGAGTGGGTAAGAGAAGAAATAAAAACTGAAATTCAAAAATTCCTTGAATCAAACGAAAATGAAAACACAACATACCAAAATCTTTGGGAAACAGCAAAAGCAGTGATCAGAGGCCAATTTATAGCTATAACAGCACACAACAAAAAAGAAGAAAGAGCCAAAATCAACTCTTTAAACCAACATCTCCAACAATTAGAAAAAGAACAGCAAGAAAAGCCTACAGTCACCAGAAGAAAGGAAATAATCAAAATACGAGCAGAAATCAATGAAACAGAAAATAGAAAAGCAATAGAAAAAAATCAACAAGACCAGAACTTGGTTTTTTTTTTTTTTAAAAGATCAATAAAATTGACACATTAATGGCAAATTTAACAAAAGAAAAGAGGGAGAGAATACAAATAACACAAATAAGAAATTAAATGGGTGACATCACAACAGAACCAACTGAAATAAAAAGGATAATATCACAATACTATGAATAAAGGTGGGAGCTCTGGTAGCATAGTGGCTAAGACACTTGTGCTAACCAGAAGGCTGGCGGTTCAAACCCACGAGCCATTCCTCAGAAGGAAGATGGACAATCTACTTCTATAGTGATACTGCCTCGGAAACCCAAGGAGGGGTTGCTATAAGTCAGGTCCGACTCGACGGCACATAACAACAACAACAACAACAACATGAAGATATGTACTCAAACAAATTTGAAAATCTGGAAGAAACAGACAGATTTCTAGAAACACACTACTTACCTAAACTAACACAGACTGATGTGGACAATTTGAACAGGTTCATAATAAAAGAAGAAATTGAACAGGTCATAGAAAAATTACCAACAAAAAAAGTCCTGGACCAGATAAATTCACAGGAGAATTCTACCAAACATTCAGAGAAGAACTGACACCATTCCTACTCAAACAATTCAAAACATAGAAAAGGTACTCATTTTATGAAGCATTCATAACCTTATTACCAAAACCAAGCAAAGACTTCAAAAGGAAAACTACAGACCAATATCCCTCATGAATACACATGTAAAAATCTTCAACAAAATCAGAGCAACAGCCTCCAACAACATATCAAGAAAATCATTCATTATGACCAATTGGGGTTCACATCAGGTATGCAAGAATGGTTCAACATCAGAAAAACACTCGTCATCCAGCACATCAATAAAATAAAGAAAAAGAACCACATGACCATATCAATTGATAAAGAAATGGCATTTGATAAAATCCAACACCCATTCCTGATTAAAACTCTCAGCAAAATAGAAGGTTTAATGGAAGAGTTTAATAGAAGGGGCATTCCTGAACATAAGACAGGGCACCCATGTAAAACCAACAGCACACATTACACTTAATGGAAAGGGATTGAAACCATTTCCCTTGCAAACAGGAACCAGACAAGGACGACCTCTATTACCATTTCTATTCAACATTGTACTGTAAGTCCTAGCCAGGGCCATGAGGCAAGAAAGGGAAATCAAAGGCATCCAAACTGGTAAGGAAGAAGTCAAACTAGCCTTATTTGCTGATGATATGATCCTATACCTAGAAAACCCAAGAGACTCAGTCAAAAGTCTACTGGAACTAATTGAGAGATTTAGCATCATGCCAGGATACAAGATCGAAATCCAAAAATCAGTTAGATTCCTCAACACCAGCAAAGAGATTGCTGAAAAAGAAATAAGGAAATCAATATCATTTACAATAGCTACCAAAAAAAATAAAATACTTGGGAATAAATCTTACCAGGGACACAAAAGACCTGTACAAAGAAAACTATAAAAAACTACTTCAAGAAATCGTAAGAGAGCTATATAAATGGAAGAACATCCCATGCTCATGGACTGAAAGATTGAACACTGTGAAAATGTAAGTTCTACCCAAAACAATCTATACATTCAATATAATCCCAATCCAGATCCTATCAACATATTTAGGGATATGGAAAAACCAATCACTAACTCTATACGGAAAGGAAAGAGACCTCGGATAAGCAAAGCACTATTGAAGAAGAACAACAAAGTAGGAGGTCTCACACTGCCGGATCTCAAAACTTACTATACAGCCACAGTAGTCAAAACTGCCTGGTATTGGTTTAATGACAGATACATAGACCAATGGAATAGAATTGAGAACCCAGAAATAGATCCATCAACCTATAGTCAGCTTATCTTTGATAAAGGGCCAAAATCCATTAAATGGGGAAGAGAATGTTTGTTTAATAAATGGTGCTGGCAAAACTGGACATCCATTTGCAGAAATATGAAACAAGATCTGTACCTCACCCCATACACAAAAACTAATGGATCAAAGACTTAAAAAAGACTTTAAAAAGAAAAAGACATAAATGTATAGAGTTCCTAAAGGAAAAACTAGGGGCAAATTTAGGGGCCTTAGTATATGGTATAAATAGACTATCAAGTATAACCCAAAGTGCACAAACAGTAGAAGATAAACTAGATGAATGGGACCTTCTAAAAATCAAATTTTTATGTGTTTCTAAAGACTTCTCCAAAAGAGTCCAAAGAGAACCTACAGATCGGGAAAAATTATTTGGTAATGACTTATCTGACAAGGGACTTATCTCTAGAATTTATAGAAAACTCCAACACCTCAATAACAAAAAGAAAAATAATCCAATTAAAAAATGGGCAGAAGACATGAATAGACATTTCACCCAGGAGGATATTCAGGCAGCTAACAATCATATGAAGAAATTCTCACAATCATTAGCCATTAGAGAGATGCAAATTAAAAAAAAACAGTAAGGTACCATCTTGCTCCAGTGGGCACTAGTAGCAAAGTTCAACAAGACACAAAATAACAAATGTTAGCAAGGATGTGGAGAGATTAGGACTCTCATTATACTGCCGAAAGGACTTTAGAATGGTACAACCACTGTGGAAAGCAGTTTGGTGATTCTTTCAAAAGTTGGAATTAGAAATACCATTTGACCTAGCCATTCCGTTGCTAGGTATATATCCTAAAGAAGTGAGAGCCATGACAAAAACAGACACATGCACACCTATGTTCATCGCAGCACTATTTACAATAGCCGAAAGATGGAAACAACCTAGGTGTCCATCAGCTGAGGAGTGGATGGCCAAGCTCTGGTGCATACACAGAATGGAATGCTTTGCCACCCTGGGGAATGACCTAGAGTCTGCAGGACACCACATAATGTCGATGAACCTAGAGAACACTGTGTTGGGTGAGATAAGTCAATCAAAGAGGGACAAGTATTGTATTGGTCCGTTGTTGTAAAAGTCAAGGGGAGGTTTGGAAGGAAATTATCTTTGTTGGTTGCCAGGGGTGGGAGGGTAGGGTAGGGAACACTGTGAGATAGGTAGAGATAAGTATTGATTTGGGTGAAGAGAACGGCAATGTACCAAATGTGAGTATCAACTGGTGGCACTGAGGAAGAAGAAAACATAGAGAGGTACATGGGAGGTACAGACAACAAAGATGAACTCATTTGCACACACAGTGCATTGTCAGTGAAGTGAAACGTGGGTATATGGGTGGATAGATGGGTGGACAAGCTGAACTATTAGGTATGCTATGAAGCAGGGAATGTACCCACGACCATGTACAGGGTTGGCAGACAATGGTCCTATAAGTGTATTTGTATGATCTGAATTTCCAGGTGTATAGTAGAGGTGACAAGGGACAAGGCTGTAGTCAGTTCTTGCTCACAGCCAGCTACCCAGAGAGACTGAATAGTTGAACCTATGGGCTTGGGACCATAGTCACAGGGGACATCAAGCTCAATTGTCATAACATACTACACAAAACATTGTTCCACATCCTACTTTGGCGAGTAGTGACTTGGATCTTAAAAGCTTATAAGCAGCTATCTAGATACAATGATGGGTCTCTCCTCATCCAGAGCAAAGAAGAATGATGAAAACCAAATATTAATGGAAACAATTAGTCCTAGTGACTTCTGCAGCCTATATGACTATGAGATTAGAACTAGATGGTGCCCAGCTACCAATGTCAACCACTCAGAGGGGTATCTTATGTAGGAGATCCTGGATAGAGAGGGAGAACAATGCAGAACAAAACTCAAAAGCATTTGGGAAAAAAAAGGGGGGGTGGGAGGGGACCAGGTTTTCTGGTTTGATAGAGCCTGGTGGAACCACTGAGACTATGGCCCCTAGCTGCCCTTCAGGTCTAGAAATGAATCCACACCTGTGGGTTCCAGCCAAGCAAAAGACAGGCACAGGAGTTGAACATTTACCTGAGGTAGATACACTCCTTGGAGAGAACAACCATGGGAGAAAGATCGGGTGTTTATGCAAAGGGAGATATCTTAGGGGGCAGGGGTGCATGGAGGGATGGATACAGGGAAAAGGGACTTTCAGGAGGAAGTGGGAGGGGAGCTGTTATATTGTGATAAATTGTGGTCAATGTCATGAGACAAAGTGTATGTGAACTGCTGTATGGAAAGTGAATATGCTCTGTAAATTTTCAGCCAAATCA
>NW_006921894.1:3474963-3479155 GCF_000298275.1 Orycteropus afer afer | reverse complement strand
AAAAAAAAAAAAAAAAGGATTGCTGTTAGTTCTTCTTAATAGAGTGAACTAAAAGTCATCTGGTTCTGGGTTTTCTTGGTTGGGACATTCTGATTATTGATTCAATCTCCTTACTTATTGTATGTCTTTTCATTTTATGTATCTTTTTGAGTCATTTTTGTAGTTTGCATGTTAATAGTAATTTGCCCATTTCATCTGTACTGTACAGTTTGTTGGTATAAACTGTGGACAGTACTATTTTATGATCCTTTTTATTTCTGTAAAATTAGTAGTAATGTCCCCTATCACATTTGTGTACTATAATTCTTTTCTGTCAGTCTAGCGAAATGTTTGTCATTTTATTGCTTTTCTTCCAAAGAACCAACTTTTCATGTTGATTCTTCTCTATGGTTTTTATATTTTCTGTTTTGTTTATGTCTGTTCTACTGTGCTCACTATTTCCTTCTTTCTGCTAGCCAGGGGTTTAACTTGCTCTCCTTTTTCTAGTTCCTTAAGGGTATTAGAGTTCTAGTTAGGTTACTGTTTAGAGATCTTTCTTATTTTTCAACATAGGAATTCAAAGCTGTGAATTTCCCTATTAGAACAGCTTTCATTGTGTCCAATACGTTTTTGTATGTTGTGTTTTGTATTCATTCACTTCAAAGTATTATTTTCTTATTTCAATTGTTATTTCTTCCTTGACCCATTGGCTATTTTAAGAGTGTATTGAAGGCACTCAATACAAGGGTGTAGTCACTTCTAAAAAAAAAAAACCCAGTGTATTGTTTAAATTCCATTTATTTGTAAGTTTTCCTTCTGTTATTGATTTCTAATATCATTCTGTTTTGGTTGGAGAAAATTCTTTGTATGATTTCAATCTTTTTAAATTTATTGAGACTTGTTTTCTGGCCTAAGATGTGATCTGTCTTTGGAAAATTTTGCATGTATACTTGAAAAGAATGTGATAATTCTGATGCTGGTTGAATGTTTCATGTAACTGTGCTAGATCTGACTGGTGTATAGTATTGTTCAAGTTTATTTCCTTATTGATCTTCTGTCTTATTGTTCTATTCATTACTGAAAGTATGATATTGTAGGCCCCATCTGTTACTGTAGAACTGTTTATTCATCCCTCCATGCTGTCAATTTCTGCTTCCTGTATTTTCGGATTTTGTTTTTAATTGTGTATATGTTTTCAACTGTTACATGTTCTTGATGGATTGAATCTTTTGTCAACATATAATAGCTCTGTTTATGTCTTATAAACTTCATTGACTTAAAATTTGTTTTCTGATAATAATATAAGCCACTTCAGTTCTCTTTTGGTTACTATTTTCATTTAATATCTTTTTCTTTTTACTTGCCACCTCTTTGTGTCTTAGCATCTGAAGTATATAAAGACTTGTAAGCTGCAAACAAGTGGATCGTGTTTTTATTATTATTTTTAAAATATTCAATCTGTCAATTTCTGTCTTTTAATAGAAGAGCTTATCCATTTACATTGAAAGTAATTACTGACAAGAAAGGACTTATTTCTATTAGTTACCTTTTTCCTAAATATATGAAATATGCTGTCTGTTCTTCAATTCCTCCATTACTGGATTTTTTTTGGTATTCAGTCAATTTTTTAGTAGTGTACTATTTTTTTGGGGAGCTCTGGTAGCATAGTGGCTAAGACACTTGCCTGCTAACCAGAAGGCTGGTGGTTCAAACCCACCAGCCACTCCTCGGAAGGAAGGTTGGGCAATCCTACTTCCGTAGTGATACTGCCTCGGAAACCCAAGGAGGGGTAGCTATGAGTCGGGGCCGACTCGATGGCACATAACAACAACAACAACAATTTTGATTTTTTTCTTTTCTATATACATTTATTTATTTTCTCAGATTTTTCTTGAGGATTGCAATTAATAGTTTAACTTCATAAGAATCATGTTTGAATTAATACTGACTTAGTTTTAATAATATTCAAAATCTCTCCTCTTTTATGACTTGTCCATCATTCCCCACTTTATGCTGTGGTTGGGCAATCCTACTTCTGTAGTGATACTGCCTTGGAAACCCAAGGAGGGGACGCTATGAGTCGGGGCCAACTCGACGGCACATAACAATAACAACAAAATGACAAAATTATATATTTAAATACTGTATACTCACCAACATGGATTTATAATTGTTGTTTTATGTATTTTTCTTTTGAATCATAAAGAATAAAGAAGAGGAGTTACCAACCAAATACGCTATAAGAAGAGTTTTTGTATTTACCTATGTAGCTATGTTTACCAATCGTGGTGATGAAGTTTGTGTGTCAACTTGGTTGGGCTTGGTTGAGTGGCTGGGCAGCTGAATGTAGTATTCCCCATGATAAGACTGGTAATCAACTCCATGGTGGAATCTACTGTGAGCAGCTGAGAAGTTGCCTTTGGGTTATGTGGTCTGCTTCCTGTATATTAGAAAGAACTCCAGGAATGATCTCTAGCTTATGGCATGCTTGAACCCTGAATGTAGCCATGTCATTATTCAGCAGCCTGCCATGCTCTCCGAACCTTGGGACTTTCAATAGACTTAAACTAATGGCCTGCCGTGTGGTTTGGTAACATCAGGACTGTACCTTATTACTTGTCAACCTTGGCTTTGTCAGTCTCAGCAGCCAGCAGCTGTCTGAGTGAAGAAAATCCTCTAGTTCCAGTGGGCCAGGAGCAGGAGGCAGAGCTGAAGTCCAAGGCTGAGGGTCTTTCACCCAACCCATAAATCCTGGCACTTCGAACTCAGACTTTTAGCTTCCTGAACTGTAAGAGAATAAACTCCTGTTTGTTAAGGGCATCCCACTGGTGAAATATTTTTCTCAGAACGGCACCAGGTAAGCAGAACACCATTGTTCTTTGTTTCCTTGTATGGCTAAAAGTTACTGTCCTTTTGTTTCAGCCTGAATGACTCTGTTTAGGATTTCTGTAGGACAGGTCTATTAGTGAGGAACTTGTTTAGACTTTGCTTCTGAGAATATCTCAATTTTGTATTAATTCTTGAAGGATAGTTTTTCTATATACAGAATTGTTAGCTGACAGGTTTTTTCCTTTCAGCACTTTCAATACATCATCCTACCATCTTCTAGCCTCTGTGGTTTCATAGGAGAAACTGGATGTTATTCTTATTGAAGATCACTGTACATGATAGATGTTTTTCTGCTGATGCTTGTAAGTTTCTCATTTTCTTTTGAAAATTTGACTATAATTAAATGAGATCAGTTTGAATCTCTTTCAGTTTACTCTTCCTGGAGTTTCTTGAGGTTCTTGGATGTGTAGATTCATGTCTTCCACTAAATTTGAGGGATTTTCTGTCATTAGCTCTTCACATGAACCCTGCAGCTGACATTATTACGTCAGCCGCAGGGGTCCAGGTAAGGAGAGAGAACCCAGGCATGCCCAAAGCAGCAGGATGGGAGAGTGGGAGAAAGGGGATTAAAAGGCCCAGGAATCCAGACAGAGGAGGAGTTAGCCGCAGGGACCCAGGGAAGGGTGGTATGAGAGGTTTCCAACAGTGAGACAAACTTGTCTGTCAGTTTGTCCTACCATGGTGATGTGTTGATGTGAGTTTTGGGGCTGAGTGACTGGTGTTTCAAACACAGAGAGATGCACATGGTGCACAGGTATCAGCCCAGCTTACAGACTGAGACAGACTAGGAAGAAGGAAGAGGCCGTCCACTTCTCAAAGAATTGGCCAGGGAAAACCTTATGAATAGCAAAGAAACACTGTTTGATACATTACCGCACAACTTTATGAATAGTCTGGTTAGGTTAGAAGGCTCTCAAAATAGGACTGGGAAAGAGCTGCATCATCTGAGTAAACCCAGCCTTACTCATATGAATAAGGTAAAGCTTTCGAGACCTCTATTTGCTGATGTGGCACCACTCAAATTGAGCAGAAACAGCTGCAGACATCCATTAATCATCGGAACATGGAATGTATGAAGTATGAATCTAGGAAAACTGGAAGTTGTCAAAAAGGAAATAAAACTCATAAAGATTGATATCCTTGGCATAGGTGAGCTGAAGTGGACTGGTTTTGGCCATTCTGAATCAGACACCATGTGATCTACTATGCCAAGAATGACAGTCTGAAGAGGAATGGCATGGCATTCATCATCACAAAGGATGTTTTAAGATCTGTCCTGAAGTACAGTGCTGTCAGTGATAGGATAATATCCATATGCCTACAA
>NW_006921894.1:3451794-3466633 GCF_000298275.1 Orycteropus afer afer | reverse complement strand
TTCACCCAAATCACAATTAATAATAATAATAATAAACTCCTGTTTGTTAAGGGCATCCCATTTGTGGTATATTCTTGTCAGAACATACCCATTTTTTAAAAAAAAAAAAAAAAATGCCACAAAGCTTTCCTACTGGTTTTTAGTTACCTTTAATTTGATTTTGACTGCTTACCAGAGGCTGGCAGTTCAACCTCACCAGCCATTCCTGGGAAGGAAGGTTGGGCTATCTACTTCCTTAGTGATACAGCCTCAGAAACCCAAGGAGGGGTCATTATGGGTTAGATCCGACTTGACGGCAGTAAGTTTCTTTTAAATTTGATTTAGCATTTGCTTGGTTAATGTAAACATATGACTGTTTCCCAGAGTTCTGACTAAGACGGTTTGGTTAGTTTCAGGTTGTTTTTTGCTGTTTCTGTGGAGCCACAGGAGTTTGGAACTGTCTACTTTGCCATTTTTCTGATGCCACTGAAAATGTTAATCCTTTTAAACAGCAAAATTCCCAGAGGAATTGGTGTGGCCTAATAAAATCAGAATTTATTCATTTATTTAACAGAAATATTTATTTCTCCAACTGTAAGACTACATATTCAAATTTATGAACAGGCATTCCCCAGGTTATGAACATCTAACTTACGTACAACCTGTAGTTAGGAACCAACCTCATAAAACGTATTATATTAAAATATAAAGGTACATATAATAATTTTCACTACAAAATAGGAACTACATTGCAATGCACATTCAAAACATTATTATTATTATTATGCTAAAAATGTTTTAGTACATCTGGAAGTGTTTCTTTAATGTTTCTTATGCAAAGAAAGGTATACTATATATTATATACATCAACATATGACTGACTGATGTTATGTATTAACCATACCTAACAGTTCCAACTTACATATAAATTTGACTTAAAGATCCAACTTAGGAATGGAACTCATTTGTAACCCAGGGACTGCCAGTAATATAAATTCATACTACAGTTCTTAATAGCCATGCTGGTGATTATTATAAAATATATTATTCATATATGTAGATATACATATACCACAGACACATGTCATACACAGACACACATACATGTATTAAGAAGGAAAAAAAAAAAACCTCACTGCCATCAAGTCGTTTCCAACTCATAGCAACCCCTCCTTGAGTTTCCAAGGCGGTATATCTACAGAAGTAGATTGCCCAAACTTATATCCGAGGAGTGGCTGGTGGGTTTGAACCTCTAGCCTCTGGTTAGCAGCCAAATGCCTTGACACTATACCACCAGAGCTCTCATATATGTATTAAACTCAAAAACATCCTGTTATCATGTCCGATCTGACTCACAGCGACCCCTCATTGGGTTTCTGAGGCTTTATCACTACGCAAGTAGAATGCCCAATTTTCCTTCCAAGGAGTGGCTGGTGGGTTTAAACTGCCAACCTTCTGGTTATCAGTCAAATACCTTAGGCACTCTGCCACGAGAGTTCCTATATATGTATTATTCATGTGTGTGTGTATGTGGCACATATTAATTATAAATTTGTGTTACACCATTTCTAGTAAACTCAAGTCTATTTTACTTTTTGCTGAGCTATTTGGCTACTTGCATTTAGACTGTGTTTAGATGCAATGTATGCAACCTATCTTATTTTATATGAAAACAATAAATACTTAATATAAAACATTTCAAAATCATTTGTTTTTAGCTTCTCAACACCTCAGGTTAGCCATGTGCAAAAATGTGGATACCTACCACTACCTATTTTTTGCACTTAATAATTGTGCTAGTTAAGTTTGTGTGTCAACTTGGCTGGTCTCTACTATGCAAGTTCTCCTCTTCTCATCCCCATGCTTGGTCTCCCACCCTGAACTCTCCTCAACCTACCCCCCCCACCAACTTGGTCTCTGCCCTAGATGCTCTCCTCTCCTCATTCCCAAACCTGATTTCTGCCCTGAACGTGTTCTTCCCCTCATCCCCATGCCTGGTCTCTGTCTTAGATGCTTATATGTACATACATACACACACACACACATACACACAATTTCTTAAAAGCTACACAGAAGTGAATACGTATCAAATTATCTTACCCAGTCAGCATTTTTCAGCTCATCCAGATGTGTGCTAGATTCATCACTCTTTTCCATTTCTTGTATTTTCTTCAGGTTCTACCATTTGAAATAAAGAAAAAACAGGCATTAAAATTTCATTGAACTACCTTCTCAAATTAAAATTCCTATATTTTCAGATAAAATATATACACAAATTTATTGAAAAATATATCACATAGTTTACTCTTCTAAAAAAATTTAAAGTCAAGAATAAAATAGAAAGGCCTCCAGAGGGATGGACTGAGATTGCTCATTCTGCTTTCTTTGTAGGCCTTTTAGGTTAACACTCAATTATAATATTAATTATAATATTAATTCACATCTCCTTTTCACTTACTACTTATATCCATTATTAAGTCTCACAGATATTACTTTCTCCAATATTTGTTTTACCTAGGCCCTCTTCTTTTCCTCTGCACTACAAATCCCTTATTCTAAACACCATCTCCCTGGACACTCCCTTGTCCTCATCCTCACTGCCTGTTCTCTGCCCTAGACACTGTCATCTCTTATCCCTCATGTCTGGTCTCTACTATGCAAGCTCTCCTCTCCTGATCCCCATGCTTGGTCTCCCACCCTGGGCTCTCCTCAAATCCCCTCCCCCCCAACTTGGTCTCTGCCCTAGATGTTCTCCTCTTCTCATCCCCAAACCTGATTTCTGCCCTGAACATGTTCTTCTCCTCATCCCCATGCCTGGTCTCTGTTTTAGATGCTTCCTTTCTTCGCCCTCCCTGACTAGTGTCTTTAATTGCCTACTTTTTACTTTTCCTTCAGATATCAGATTCAACAGTATCACCAATACCTTATGGAAGCCTTCTCTACCTTCCTGACAAATCCTAATCCTCCTATTACACAAATTTATAATACTATATACCTTTCCTCTATAGCTGCTATTAAGATCACGTTTTTACATTTATTTGTGTGAACATTTATGTTTTCCCTCTAGATGTAATGAAACACAACTCTAACTTCAGAAGCTAAGACTATTGACAGTTGATACACCATATATATTTGTTAAGTAGTTTAAGAAACTAATTTCAATTGGTAAAATGCCTTTTAAAAACCCATGCATTCAGTATTTATAACTTTTAAGAAAATTTTGATCACAAAAACATATATTTACATATTAATTAAAAATTCGTGTTACACCATTTCTAGTAAACTCAAGTCTATTTTACTTTTTGCTGAGCTATTTGGCTACTTGCATTTAGAGTGTTTTTAGATGCAATATATGAAACCTAGCTTATTTCATATGAAAACAGTAAACACTTAATATAAAACATTTCAAAATCATTTGTTTTTAGTTTCTCAACACCTCAGGTTAGCCATGCTAACCAGAAGGCTGGTGGTTCAAACCCACCAGCCACTCCTCGGAAGGAAGATGGGGCAATCGACTTCCGTAGTGATACTGCCTCGGAAATCCAAGGAGGGGTTGCTATGAGTCGGGTCTGACTCGACCGCACATAACAGCAACCACCACCACTACCTACTTTTTGCACTTAATAATTGTGGTAGTTAAGTTTGTGTGTCAACTTGGCTGGGCCTGGTTTAGTGCCTGGGCACCTGGATGTAGTATTCCCTATGATAAGACTGGTAATCAGCTCCATGGTGGAATCTATTGTGAGCAGCTCAACAGCTGCCTTAGGGATGTGATCTGCGCTTCCTGTATATAAGCAGCCTTGGGGAATGGTCTCTAGCTTATGGCATGCTTGAACCCTGCATATAGCTGCATATAAGGCTGCCATGGTCTGCTGACCTTGGGACTTTCAATCAGGACTGTGCCTTTTTACTTGTCAACCTTGGGCTCGGCAGCCTCAACAGACAGCAGCTGAGTGAAGAAAAGCCTCCAGCTCCAGTGGATCAGGAGCAGGAGGCAGAGCTGAAGTCCAAGGTTGAGGGCTTTCACCCAGCCCCTAGAGCCTGGCACTCTGAACTCGGACTTAAAGCCTCCCGACTATAAGAGAATAAACTTCTATTTGTTCAAGCCATCCCATTTGTGCTATATTCTTGTCAGAGTGGCACTAGATAACCAGAACAATAATAACAAAGGAAGAACAAAATTAATATAGTATTAATACAGAATAAAATTACTTTGAATATGTGAAGAAAAATCACTAGAAACAATGCATTTTTCCCTCACTAGAGAAGAAAATAGAAAGAAAATAATTGCTGATTATTTCAGAGTATGTTTTCATAATTATTTCAAAAACAAATGTCAGGTTTTCTGCTTGAGATGATAAAATAAGACACTTGCTACTCCTCGGTTTTAAAGTAAGACACTTGCTACTCCTTGGTTTTATGACTCTAAGTGGCCCTCTAGGGGATTCTTGTTTCTCACCCTTAAAATGAAAATATCATGTACCTTACAATGTTGTTTTGAGTATTAAATAAAAAATTAAAAAAAAAAAACCCTAAAATAAATTATTGGTACACTGCTTGGCACAGATACAGTTCTTAACATAATTCTCTTTACCTCCTAAAAAATCCTAAGTCATTATATTGTGTTGTTGCATGCCACTGAGTAGATTCCCACTCATAGTGACCCTATAGGATAGAATTGAACTGCCTCATAGTGTTTCCTAGAAGCAGACTGTCAAGTCTTAGTGGCTGGTGGGTTTGAACATACGACTTTTCAGTTAGCAGACCACTGCTTAGCCATTGCATCACCAGAGCTTCTTATTGTTATATCAAAATCTATATAAAATCTTAAAATATAATCAATTAAATATGGCACAGCCTTGTATTTATGGTCTGGGGTAAAGATTTCCTAAAATATGCATATCTGGATCATCCTTTGTAGCTTATAACCTAGCTTCATTACCTACTACTAATGCAGCCCTTCATTTTATGTTTCTATCCGTGGCTCTTGGTTAAATAGAATGTTGGGGCCAGCTCTTGTGGTACAGTACCTAAGGCATTTGATTGCTAACCAGAAGGTTAGCAGTTCAAACCCACCAGTTGCTCTGTGAAAGGAAGATGGGTCAACTGACTTCTGTAAAGATTTACCACTTCAGAAACCCAACAGGGGTCGCTATTACTCGGAATCAACTCCACGGCAGTCTGGTTTTTTTTTTTTTTTTTTTTAAATGTACTGGGTACACTGCTCAAAAGCATCAACTCTTCTTCAGTCTTCCTTGTTTGTTGTTCAGCTCTCACATGCATATGAGGCGACTGAAAATACCATGGCTTGGGTCAGGTGCACTTCAGTCTTCCAAGGGACATCTTTGCTCTTCAGCACTTTAAAGAGACCTTTTGCAGCAGATTTGCCCAGTGCAATATGTTGTCTGATGTCTAGACTGCTGCTTCCCATTGGTGTTGATTGTGGAGCCAAATAACTGAAATCTTTGACAACTTCAATCTTCTCTCCATTTATCATGATGCTGCTTACTGGCCAGTTGTGAGGACTTTCGTTTTATGTTGAGATGTAATCCATACTGCAGACTGAAGTCTTTAATCTTCACCAGTAAGTGCTTCAAGTCATCCTCACTTTCAGCAAACAAAGTTGTGTCCTCTGTGTATCGCAGGTTATTGATGAGTCTTCCTCCTATCTGGATACCACATTCTTCAAGTAGTCCAGCTTCTTGGATTATTTGCTCAGCATAAAGATTGAGTAAGTTTGGTGAAAGGGTACAACCCTGACACACTCTCTTTCAGATTTAAAATCATGCAGTATCCCCTTGTTCTGTTCGAATGACACCTCATAGTCTATGTACAGGTTCCTGATGAGCACAATCAAGTGTTCTGGAATTCCCATTCTTCTCAACATTATCATAATTTGTTATGATCCACACAGTCAAATGCTTTTGCATAGTCAATAAAACACAAGTAAACACCTCTCTGGTATTTTTTGCTCCCAGCCAAGATCCTTTTGACTTCCGCAATGGTATCTCTTATTCCAAGTCCTTTTCTGAATCCAGCTTGCATTTCTGGATGTGCTCTGTCAATATATGCTAAAACTGTTCATGAATTATCGTTAGCAGTATTTTACTTGAGTATGATATTAATTATATTTTTCAATAATTTCCACATTCTGTGGGATCACCTTTCTTTGGAGTGGGTACAAATATGCATCTCTTCTGGTCAGCTGGCCAGGTGGCTGTCCTCCAAATTTCTTGGCATAGACGAGTGAGTGCCTCCAGTGAGGCATCCATTTGCTGAAACATCTCAGTGGGTATTTCATCAATTCCTGGAGCCTTGTTCTTCACCAATTCTTTCAGTGCAGCCTCAACTTCTTCCTTCAATACCACTGGTTCCTGATCACATGCCACCTCCTGAAATGGATGAACATGAACCAATTCTTCTTGGTACAGAGACTCTGTGTATTCCTTCCATCTTCTTTTGATGTTTTCTGCATCATTCAATATTTTGCCCACAGAATCTTTCAATAATGCAACTTGAGGTTTAATTTTTTTCCTCAATTCCTTCAGCTTAAAAAATTCCAAGTGTGTTCTTCTCTTTTGGTTTTCTAATTCCAGGTCCTTGCACTTTCGGTATAATAATTGACTTTGTCTTCTCAAGCTGCTGTTTGAAATCTGTTTAGCTCTCTTACCTTGCTGGTTCTTCCACTTGCTTCAGGTACTCTTCGTTCAAGGGCAAGTTTCAGAGTCTCTTCTGACATCCATTTTGGTCTTTTCTTCCTTTCTTATCTCTTTAATGACCTTTTGCTTTCTTCATGGATGATGTTCTTGATGTCATCCCACAGTTCTTCTGATTTTAGGTCACTGGTGTTCGTTGCATCAAATCTATTCTTTAGATGGTCTCTAAATTCAGGAAGATATAATAAAGGTCATATTTTGGCTCTTGTGGACTTCTTTTAATTTTCTTTAGCTTCAACTTGAACTTGCATATGAGCAGCTGTTGATGGTATGTTCCCCTATCAGATCCTGGTTTTGTTTTGGGCTGAAGATATTGAGCTTCTCCATCACCTGTTTCCACAGATGTTGATCTGATTCCTGTGTACTCCATCTGGTGAAGTCCACGTGTATAGCCATCATTTGTGTTGTTGAAAAAAGGTATTTACAAGTACCTTGCAAATTGCAAAAAGTAAATTGCAAAATTCTATCATGCGATCTCTAGCATCATTTCTATCACCAAGGCCATTTTTTCCAACTACCAGTGATTCTTTGTTTCCAACTTTTGCATTCCAAACACCAGTGATAATCAACACATCTTGACTGCATGTTTGGTCAATTTCAGACTGCAGAAATTGGTAAAAATCTTCAATTTCTTCATTTTTAGCTTTGGTGGTGGTTGTGTAAATAGTAATATTAACTGGTCTTTCTTGTAGGTGTATGGGTAGTACCCTATCACTGACAGCACTGTGGGAGCTCTGGTGATGTAGTGCCTAAGGCATTTGACTGCTAACCAGAAGGCTGGCAGTTCAAACCCTTGTGGGGGAGACTGAGCAATCTACTTCTACAGAAATACCGCCTCAGAAACCCAAGGAGAGGTCGCTATGAGTTGTATTGACTCCATGGCAGTTAGGTTTTTTTTTTTGGACAGCATTGTGTTTTAGGATAGATCTTGAAACATTCTTTGTGATGATGAATGCCACACCATTTCTCTTCAATTTATCTTTCCCAGCATTGTAGATCATATGGTTGTCTGACTCAAAATGGCCCAAAACAGTCCATTTTAGCTCACTAATGCCTAGAATATTGGTATTTATGCATTCCATTTCATTTTTGACAACTTCCAATTTTCCTAGATTCACACTGCATACAGTCCATGTTCCAATTATCAATGGATGTTTGCAGCTGTTTCTTCTTATTTTGAGTCATGTCACATCAGCAAATGGAGGTACTGAAAACTTTACTTCATCCATATCATTAAGGTCAGCTCTACTCTGAGGAGGCAGCTATTATTCCCCAATTGTAATTTGAGTGCCTTCCTACCTGATGGGCTCATCTTCCAGCACTATACTGGACAATGTTTCAGGGCTATTCATTTCCAGTAATATATTTCCAGTAATATATCAGACAGTGTTTTACTTCCATTCATAAGTTTTTCACTGGCCAATTCTTTGAGAAGTAGATGGCCTCTTCCTTCTTCCAAGTCTTTCTCAGTCTGGAAGCTCTGCTGAAACCTGTCCACCATGGGTAAACCTGCTGGCACTTGAAATATTGGTGGCACAACATCCAGCCTCAAAGCAACATGCAAGTCACCACAGTACAACAAACTGAGAGACAAGTGGGGTCTATTCCATAGGAAATTCTATTTTCTCAAAACTCAGAATCTCTTGGGGGCTGGGAAAGAGCTATCTTATTTATGCCATACAGAAACACATGTTCTCTAGCTCAGGAAAATAGATATACAACCCAAACTCATTACATTGTAAGTGTCTCAGTTATCAGATAGGAATGAATAAAAAGGAAATGGATATGGATGTCCAACACTGTACAGAAGAAATGAATTAATTACAGTATTGAGCTGGATCAGCATCAAAACAAACTGGCTCGAAAATCAAGTGTGCATAGACTGACATTCTAACAATGCATTTCTATATATACATCACAGAAGCTGCCATATTTCCTGACACCTGAAGGCAGATTCCACAGCAAGCATTATACTGTTTACCCAATGAAGAAAGCTGAAAACTCTGGTAGCATAGTACCCAAGGCACTTGACTGCTAACCAGAAGGCTGGTGGTTCAAACCCACCAGCCACTCCTCGGAAGGAAGGTTGGGCAATCTACTTCCATAATGATACTGCCTTGGAAACCCAACGATGGGTCGCTATGAGTTGCATCTGATTCAACGGTACATAACAACAACATATTGTTAAAATAATTCCAGCAGTTTTAAAGTCCTTTTATAGGAGCCCTGGTGGTACCATGGTTAAACGCTCAGCTGCTAGCCAAAAGGGTGATTGTTCAAACCCACCAGTTGCTCTGTGGGAGAAAAGATTTGGTGATCTGCTCCAGTAGAGATTTGCCGCCTTGGAAATCCTATGAGGGCAGTTCTATGATGTCCTATAGGGTCTTATGAATAGGAATCTACTCAATAGCAACAGTTCCCCTCACACACGTTCTTTTAGGATCAAAACAAGGGAAAGAAAGAAAAATGGTACAAGAAGATGGGCGGTCTCTGGCAAGATGAAAAATGTTTACCTTTTTTTCCTTGATCCCACTATTCTTATCACAAAATTGATTACAGTAAGTCCCTGAATTGTTCTTTCTCCTCCAGTTTCACCCTCATTTCATCTATCTTCTCATGCCCCTATAATGGGCTCCTATTGTCTCTTTGGTAGTCCTCAAACTTGGATACCTATACTTTTGGGGACCTCTGGGTATATTATACAAGAATATACCAGGAAGCATTTAAAGCTATAGATAAACATGATACCTTTTCTTGGAATGAGTTTTTATTCAAAGACAATATAATAAATGTTGTGGTAAGCTGCCCAGATCCACCCTCCTCCTGTTCAGAAATGAAGTACTTCTAGCTGCTGGAGGTGTTTTCTGCTCAACCTCTCCCAAGAACTTCCCAGAGCCAAAGGCCTTGCAAGGTTATGTCCCTCTTTGGGGATAGCTCCCTTCCAGTCACTGGCAGTGTGAAAGCACAAAGGTCAGGCCTTCTTGCTATAATTTGGGATATCTCTGAAGGGCCATCACAGCTTCTGAGCTCCCTGTGAGAACAGTTGAGGATTCTGTTGCAGAGAAAATTCAACTTTTCACTCTGCATGATCCTGTTTTCCCTTACGTTGCTCACAAAAGCTCTCTCAAATAAACCTTCTGAACTCAAATTCTGCCCCTCAAAGTCTGTTTCCCCCCAAAACTTAATCCACAGTAGAACCAGAAAAGGCAGTATCTTTGTGGCAGTAAATTGCCCAACCTTCCTTCCTAGGAGTGGCTGGTGGGTTTGAACCACCAGCCTTCTGGTTAGCCGTCAAATGCCTCAGGCACTGCACCACCAA
The DNA here is from genome assembly GCF_000298275.1 of Orycteropus afer afer. Classification (NCBI taxonomy): domain Eukaryota; kingdom Metazoa; phylum Chordata; class Mammalia; order Tubulidentata; family Orycteropodidae; genus Orycteropus; species Orycteropus afer. The sequence goes on along the minus strand of NW_006921894.1, from coordinate 3,456,619 downwards.
AGCTCCAAAATACTATGGGAGCGTAGTGCCTAAGGCACTTGACTGCTAAACAGAAGGCTGGCGGTTTAAACCCACCACTCCTGGGAAGGAAGGTTGGGCAATCTACTTCCGTAGTGATACTGCCTCGGAAACCCAAGAAGCGGTCTTTATGAGTCAGCTCAGACTCAACGGCACATAATAACAACTACAACAATCGTCAATTTAATTTTCTCATCTGTAAAATGTAGATAAAAACTACCTTTTGGCTTTTATTAATAAATAGTACATAAAATAGTGTAGACAGGAAATATAGCACAAAGCTTAGGTTCAATTAAACACCAGGTAATAGTTATCATAAGCCACGGAATGTCTATGAGGATCTGACTATGAACACTTTTCTCCATCACAAAAATATTTTATTCTTAATGTTCCAGTATTCACCATTTTTCACAAAACTATTAACCATTTAAAACTACAGATAGTCCCTGACATAAAATGTATTTGAATTATGAAAAAGCATACTATGACCTTCTGTGCTTTTTTTTTTTTTTTTTTTTTGGTACATCTGGTCGTGTAATGGTTAAAGCATTAGGCTTCTAACCAAAAGGTCAGTGGTTTGAATCCACCATCCACTCTGTGGGAGAAAGATGAGGAAAAATGCTTCCATAAAGATTTACAGCCTTGGAAACTCTATGGGGCAGGGCAGCTCTACTCTGCCCTGTGGGGTTGCTATGAGTCAGAATCGACCTGATGGCAGTGGGGTTTGGTTTGCTTTATCTTCAGCAAAATGTACTACATACTATGCTGCAGCATGTAATTTGCTGCTGTTATCATTTTCAGATCAGGACTTAATGTATTTTGAAAAAGAAAGAAATGCTGAAGAAGAAAGAAATAATGAGGAAGAAGAGGGAGAGAAGTTGTAAAAAAATGATATAGTGAAAGAATTAGCTTGATTTTTTTCTCAACTCAATCAGGGACTTCAGTTACTTGAAAACATGAGCACAAAATGCTGATCGCTTTGCTAAAATTGATAAGCAGAGTCAGGAAGCAGTGAGATGTTACCATAAAATATATGAAGAAAAAATGAAAAGGACCATTCACAGACAACATTGACTATAATTTTCAGACTAGAAATGCCACCTCATTCCCAGGGATAATCCAGATGATCCAGAACCTTCCCAAAGTGGAATTATAATTGCAACTAACAAAATGCCAATGTTGTTCAACCCTTCTTCATTGTTGGAGTAAATTTTTTCATGTATGTATTAAAAATACCTGTAAGTTTATATGTAATATTTTAAATGCCCAAAGACAAATAAAGATCAGAATTTTAATGATACTGGTAATAAATGGCAATAATAATGAAAATTTATTAAAAAAGAAAGAGATATTCAACTTACATCAGAACCAACTTACAAGGAATCTTCAGAATGGAACCCCTTCATAAGTTGGGGACTCCCTATATTTGTCATTTTAGTAAAATTTACCTGTGTCATGGTACAAGGTTTTAATTAGAAATTTTTAAATGTTTAAGACAGAGTATTTTCAATAATTTATTCTTTGTGAATAAAATTTTACTTAGTAAAAACATGCTAATGTACTTTCAAAAAATTATACACAGCCTATGTACATTTCACAAATAAAAATATCACTACTATATTTTTATAATAAATAAAATGTCTGGCACTCACACAGATTAAAACCATGATGTCCTTTCTATTTCAGATATTTTTACTACAGTTGTTGTTATGTCCTGTCAGGTCGGCCCTGACTCACAGCAACCCTTCCTTGGGTTTCCAAGGCGATATCGTTACGGAAATAGGTTTCTTAACCTTCCTTCCGAGGAGTGGTTTACTACAGTAGGCAGGAAAAATTAAATTTCATAATAATATCAATAAACTGAAAATCAGCATTTTAGTAATTAAAGTACCAAAAAAAAAAAATGGGGAAGGAATTATGGTGGTTTTAGTAATTGAAAGCTTCCCAGGTATATTAAGCAGTTAATGAGTAATTACTAAATATATTTCTATTTTCATTACATTTTATGACATTTTCTTAAAGATATAACATGTTGCTCTTTCTTAAAAGATGGGATGAGGGATGGATAACAACTATAACCAATATGACATAAAATCATGAGCATTTACTTAATGAAAAAATGTAAAGTTTGAAGATACTAAACAATAAATTGGTATCTCTTATGCTTAATTTGAATTTAAATGTCTCACCACAGCTGAGCATTTAACTGCTGTTCCACCAGAGGTCCATTACGTAATGACAAATGGGTCGAGTCTCCAACATGACATAACAATCCTTAATGTGAATGAACCTAACAATGCTGTTGTTGCTATTATTGTTGTTATGTGCCATTGAGCTGGTCCTGACTCATAGTGACCCCTCCTTGGGTTTCCTAGGCGGTATCATTATGGAAGTAGATTGCTTAACCTTCTTTCTGAGGAGTGGCTAGTGAGTATGAACCGCCAGCCTTCTGGTTAGCAGTCAAGTGCTTTAGGCACTATGCTACCAGAACTCCTAACAATAGGGCATCAAAATATGTGGAGCAAAAACTGAGAAAGAAATTGACAAATCCAGTATTAGAGCTGGCGACTTAAACACCCTTCCATCAATAATGAACAGATTCAATAGACAGAAAAGCAGTTAATGTTAGAGCTGAACTAAGCTGCACCATCAATAAACTAGATGTAGTTAGTATTTAAAGGTGCTCTGGTGGTATAGTGGATAAGGAATTTGGTTGCTAACCAGAAGGTCAGTGGTTCAAACCCACCAGCTGCACCATAGAAGGAAGATGGGGCAATCTATTTCCATAAATATTTACAGCCTCAGAAACCCAATGGGGGTTGCTATCAGTTGGGATCGAATCGATGACAGAGTGTATTTGTTTGTTTGCTTTATTTAGTATTTATAGAATACTTCATCTAACAACAGCAGAACAGACATTCTCTTCAAACTTAATGGAACATTCACCAATATAGGTGGTATTCTGAGCCATAAAACACAATTGAGCAAATTGAAAAGAACAGAAATTATACAAATTATGCTCTCAGACCACAACAGAATTAAACTAGAAATCAATTACAGAGAGATAGACAGAAAATCCCAAAATATCCGGAGATTAAACAACACAATTCTAATTAAGATGTGGTGAAGGAAGAAGTTTCAAGAGAAATTTAAAAATATTTTGAACTTAGTTCCGGTAAGGTGGCAGACTAGGCAGAAAGACTACACAGATCCTCTTCAACAAAGAAAAGGGAAAACAATTAACACAGACACAGAAGATAATCCTGGACCCCTGAGCCTCAAAAGGAAGGATATAGAAGTGGACTAAACCCCAACTAGCAGAAGAATTTGCATGAAAATAACAAAAAAGGAGACATACGGAGCTGCAGTATGGCAGCGATCCTGAGTGCTCCTGACGGCATGGCACAGACAGCTTTGAGAGTGCCGAGTGGTGGAAGGACTTAAGAATTAACCAAAAAATCAGCCCTGCTAGCAAGGGACTGCATGGAGGACTGCTCTGGTGGCTGGGAAATAAACGGAGAAGGTGAAGCGAAACACAGGCTGAGCTGTGGACTTTTGCCTGTCTGGAGGCCGCTGCCATTTGGAAAGTTCACAAGCGGCTTGACCATTTTGGATATTTAAAGAGACAGTGCTCTTGCAGATTCCAGGGGATATAGAACAGATTCTGCTTGTCAGCAACCCCAAGGACATTCCGGACCTGGGCCAGCAAGACTGAAAAGGTGTGACATTTCTCTTGTTACTCTTATACCCCACACTCACTTGGTGAATGGAGGTGCAGCCATCCCCCACTCTCACCTACCTTCTGGGCCCACAGGAACTCCATCCCAGTCTGTGTGCTCAGACGGAGCCTGGATGCCCTGCTCTGCTCCACAGATTTTTTTTCTCTTTTTTAATTATTTTTTTTCTTTTTCCCTTTCTTTTTTTCTGGTGATTAGTTTACTCGTATTTGTCTGTTTTACAACAACTATTATTATTAATACTTTTGTCCTTTTTACTATTATTCTTATTCTTCCCCTCCCAAGTCCTAGTTTTCAGCTTTTTTTCTTTTCCCTGTTCCTGGTTTAAATTTTTTTTTTTTTAATTTAACTTTTTCCCCCTTTTTTCTTGTGGTTAACCCTGTTGCTTGTTTTTCTTTTTGCATTTTTCCCAGTTTTTTCTTCATTATTCTCCTTCTATACCTATTCACTATTAGTGCCCTATCCCCAGATATTGCAGGTTTTCTTGTTTTTTCTTCTTCTTTTTCCCATTTTTCTTTTTTTGGTTACTCTTCCTGTGTGATGACATGGTGTGATTTTTGTCTATGAGCTATTAGTTTTTTGATTAGTATTCAACTGTAATTTTTGTCTAACTGAGTAGGAAACAGCAACAGTCCCCATAAGACATAACTAAACCCACACCTCCTGCAACTTCACTTACTGAGTGAGAGAGGCACTTCTTCCTTCTCCACCGACGGGTCAACAATAAAAAACCACCAAGAAGAGCCTGAATCACCCTTGGCTTCTCTTCACAAACAGTTAACAGAGATCTAAATACAACAATGCCATGACACCTCAGAGACAACAGATCATCACAGTCCACACAAAGAAGCAGGATAAAATGTTAGAAACAAGGGAGCAGGATACAGACCCAGAACACACCCCTGAGGAAGAAGCAGCATTGGAATTCTCTGATAAGGAATTCAAAAGAATTATATTTGGATATCTTCAAAGGACTGAGAGACAGACCAAAGAAAACACAGAAAAACCTTAGAAGAATTGTGGAAGAAAATACAAGAACAAAATGACAAAATAAATGAAAAATTAGAAAT
>NW_006921894.1:3439774-3449949 GCF_000298275.1 Orycteropus afer afer | reverse complement strand
AATGAGAATGAAAACACAACATACCAAAATCTTTGGGACACAGCAAAAGCAGTGATCAGAGGCCAATTTATAGCAATAAATGCACATATCAAAAAAGAAGAAAGAGCTAAAATCAACACTTTAAACCAACATCTCCAACAATTAGAAAAAGAACAGGAAAGAAGAATGAAGAAAACCAAAATTCATGGAAACAATTAGTCCTAGCGACTGGTACACCATCTGATCTCCAACCTATATGACTATGAGACTGGAAGAACTAGATGGTGCCTGGGCACCATTGTCACCCACGTGGAAGGGGATCTATCTAGAGATCCTTGATCGAGAGGGAGAACAATGTGGAACAAAACTCAAAATCATTTGGAGAAAGAAATAAGGGGGGGTGCAGGTTTGCTGGTCCAATAGAGCCTGGTTGAACTGCTGAGACTATGGTCCCTAGCTGCCCTTCAGGTCTGGAATTGAACCCATATCTGTGTTTTCCAGCCAAACAAAAGACAGGCATATGAATTGACCATTTACCTCAGGTAGATACACTCCTTGGGGAGAACAACCATGGGAGAAAGAAGGGCTGCTCATGCACAGGGAGACAGCTCAGGGGGCAGGAGTGCATGGAAGGATGGACACTGGGAAGAGGTAACTATGGGGAGGAAGTGGGAGGGTTGCATTGTGGTAAACTGTAGTTAATGTCATGAGACAAAGTGTATGTGAACTGCTGTATGGAAAATGAATTTGCTTTGTAAATCTTCACTCAAATCACAATTAAAAAATATTTTGAACTAAATTAAAACACAATTTATCAGAATTTGTGGAATGAAGCAAAACCATTTCTTAGACATAAATTTACAGCACTGGATACATATATGAGAAAAGAATAACTAAAGTAAATCATCTAAGCTTCCACATTAAGAAACTAGAAAAAGAAGAGCAAATTAAATCTAAAGGAGAGGAAAAGAAATAATAAAGAACAGAGGCAGAAACTTCCAAGACTATGGCTCTTAGATACCCTTCAAGCCAGGAACTGAACTCAACCTGTGTTGCTCAAGTTTTAGTCAAACAACAGACAGTCCTATAAGGTGAACAATACTACTTCACGTTTTAGGTGAATCAACTACAGGAGATCAAAAAGGCAGCATTTGTCCAGGGATAAAGCTAAGAAGTCAGGAAAGGACAGAAAAGGAGGACAAAGAGAAATGATAAACACAGGGAGGAAGTGGGAAGAATGCTGTTACATTGTAGGGATTGTAATTAATGTCACAAAGCAAAAAGTATGAGAACTGTTGAATGGAAAACCAATTTGGTTTGTCAACTTTCTCCCAAATCACAATTCTGATAAAAAGTGGCAAAATCAATGAATTGAAAATACAAAAATGAGAGAGAAAAATCAACAAAATTAAAAGCTGATTCTTCGAATATTGGAGGCCTGAAGGCAATGGAATGATACATTTAAAGTGTTGAAAAAAAAGTGACTGGACTGTCAATCAAGAACACTACTGTTGTTGTTGTTGTTATGTGCTGTCGAGTCGGACCCAACTCATAGTGACCCCTCCTCCTTGGGTTACCGAGACGGTATCACTACGGAAGTAGATTACCCAACTTTCCTTCCGAGGAGTGGCTGGTGGGTTTGAACCGCCAGCCATCTGGTTAGTAGTTAAGTGCCTTAGGCACTACGCTACCAGAGCTCCCACTATACCCACTAAAAACCTCCTAGAAGATTGAGAGTGAAATTAAAACATTACCAAACAGAAGCCCTACAAGTAATACTAATGGGATTTCTGTAGATGGAAGAGAAAAGACACTAGAAAGAAACTCAAAGCCATACATAAAATAAAAAGCCCTCACGAAGGGAAATGCATGGATAAAAATAAGGTATAAGGGCTAGTAATAAGAATTTCATGCTTGATCATTCTAAATGTGTTGCCCCTTATGTATTTAAATAAAAAATATAAAAAAGACAAGGAAAAATTGTTACAGTGCACGAGAACTATTAAGATATAATTAATTAGTTGGCTGAAATGATGGTCTCAAGCATAGCAATGATTATGAGGATTGCACAGGACGGGTCATTGTTTCATTCTGTTGTACGCAGGGTCACTCTGAGGTGGAAATGACTCAGTAGCAACTAACAACGAGAATTAATGATAACAACAACAAAAATAGGGAGAGGAATGGTATAGATGTAGAATTTCTTGTATGTTACTGATGTTGGACTAAACTTAGCCTAGAATTATCTACTTCAGTATTGTTCACACTAGCAAAAGATTGGAAATGACTTAAATATTCTTAAACAAAGGATTGATTAAATCAATCACAGTATATTCATATAACAGATTATTATGATGCCATAAAAGTTACAAAACCACTTATTGATACAAAATGATCTCCAAGATCCACTGTTTAATGAAAAAAGGAAGGTTCACAACAGTGTAAAAAGGGAAGAAAAAAGTTGTATATGTATTTGTTAGTTATGCATAAAATATCTCTGTAAGGTTAAAGAAGAACTTAGTATTTGCTGCTTGGTTGAGGGGAACTATGTGGGTAGGGGACAGATGAAAGATACAGTTTACTGTAATCATTTCACATTTCTTGGATTTTAAATTATATGCACTTTTTATTTGTTAAAACTAACTAAATTAAATTATAGAAGTTACAGACCTGAAAGCTGGGTAAGTTCTTACGTAGTATTTTAGGTAAAAGGTTCTGAAACTTTTAACAGAGAGAGAATAGTAACAAGAGCAAGGATACCTACAGCAGAAAAGGTAATTCAGTCATTACTGATGAGGTTTTTAGGGAGCTCTGCTAGCATAGTGCCTAAGGCATTTGACTGCTAACCAGAAGGCTGGTGGTTCAAACCCACCTGCCATTCCTTGGAAGGAAGGTTGGGCAATCTACTTCCGTACTGATACTGCCTCGGAAACCCAAGGAGTGGTCGCTATAAGTTGGATCTGACTTGACGGTAGTGAGTTCAGTTTTGGTTTGATGAAATTTCTGCTCTCTCCACATTTAGCAACATTCACAATAAAAATGACAAATCAAATAGAAATAAAAGCATTGAAAAGGTGTCTGAGAAGTTACAAATGATCTAACTAAAATTAACAAATGGCATCTTACAAATAGACATCTGATGGTAGATTTCTTGCTTTGAAAAAGTGGTATGTTTACCTCTTGGAGGAGTATGACTCCATTTTAACACAAGAGGGAAATTTTTACCCCACTTTTGATGCTACAGTGATATTATTAGAGGTGTTGGAAGCAAGGATGAGGCAAGAGATAGGCAGGGAGTAAGAGAAAACTGAATAAAATACATCATGATATGTGAATGAAAGAGATGTCTGTGGTTGTGTCTCTGTGAATCTTTTCAAGTAGAAAACACTCTAAATTCATGCCATAAATAGATGTCTTAGTGTGATTTAAAGAGTTAACTGACAATGACACTATGACATAGTGAGGTGTGGCCATTACCAGATGACAAGATGCTGTGCTAGGAAATATTTCTATTTGATTTTCCTTTCAAACAATTTGCAGATCATAAAATGTGGTTATATCATAAAAATCAGATACAAAAAGTATTTCAAAACAGCCTACTCAAATCCCAAACTCAATTTTTTTCCCTAACAACAGAGGACACTTTAAATATACATTTATTCCATTCCATTTTAAGTAAAATAATTTACTAATCTCATTTAAGATGAGCTGAGCTCAAAGATTTCATCATGAAATTATTTCTGGTACAGAATTAACTAATGTATACAAAGACTTAATAAAGTACCTCAGTAGATAAGATTATGTAGTATGAAATGTACTCACATAATTTTTTGAAAATTCATTAATGCACCATGCTTATTTCCAATTAGCCTTCTTGCTCAGTAATTTCACTATATGGTGAAATATGAGAAATTTCACCACCAGTCTGTCAGTTTGTCCTTCTGTGGGGGCTTGCATGTTATTTGATAATGGAAGATATACCAACAGTATTTCAAATACCAGCAGGGTCACCTATGGTTGGCAGATTTCATTACAACTTCCAAACAGACTAGGAAGAAAGGCCTGATGATTTACCTCTGCAAATTAGCCTGTGAAAACTGTATAGATCACAACAGAGTATTTATCCAATATAATGCTGGACGATGAGCCTTCTAAGTTGAAAGTCACACAAAATATGCAGTGACCACAACAATGAACCAACAATCCATACCAATAATAAATAAGATGGCACAGGACCAGGCAATGATCACCAAGTATCAAAGCTGAGGGAAGGAGACAAGATGGCATGCTGCTAACACACTCTATCCAATCCCTCTACAACAGAGACCTAGAAAAACTGACTGGAAACAGATATAGTTTATTTTCCTTTTTTTCCCCCCCCTTTAATTTTTATTATGATTTGGGTGAAAGTTCACAGAGCAAATTCACTTTCCATACAGCAGCTCACACACACTTTGTCTCATCACAATGACTGCAGTTACCCACATTGTAATAGCTCCCCTCCCAATTCCACCCCATAGTTACCTCTTCCCTGTGTCCTTCCCTCCATGCACTCCTGCCCCCCCCCACCTGTTTCCCTGTGCATACAAAGCCCTTCTATTCTCCAATGATTGCTCTCCCCAAGGAGTGTATCTACTTAGTGTAAATATTCAGTTCATATGCCTATCTTTTGTTTGGCTAGAAGCCACGGGAGTGGGTTCAATTTCAGACCTGAAGAGAGCTAGGGGCCATAGTCTCAGTGGTTCCATCAGGCTCTATCAGACTAGCAAAACTGCTCATCCCCTCTTTTTTGTTTTTTTTTAATAATTTTGAGTTTTGTTCCACATTGCTCTCCTACTCTATCCAGGATCTCCTACATAGATCCCCCTGAGTAGTTGACTGTTAGCCAGGCACCATCTAGTTCTTCTGGTCTCATAGTCGTATAGGCTGAGGATCACATAGTGTACCAGTCACTTGGACTAATTGTTTCCATGGTTTTCTTCATTCTTCTTTGCTCTGGACGAGGAGAGACCCATCGTTGCATCTAGATGGCCGCTTGTAAGCTTTTAAGATCCCAGTCACTGCTTGCCAAAGTAGGATGTAGAACAATGTTTTTGTGTAGTATGTTATGCTTTGATGTAGTATGTTATGCTTAACTATGACCCAGAGCCAACCGGTCCAACTATTCACTCCCCCTGTGTGGCTGGCCAAGGCCAAGAAGTGACTACAACCTTGTCCCTTACCAGTTCTACTATATACCTGGGAATTCTTAAAGAACATATAAATACAATTGAAAAACATTGTCTGCCAAGCCTATAAATGGTCACTGGCACACTCCCCCCTGCACTGACATACCTAATTGTTCAGTCTGTCCCCCCATCTATCTACCCATATATCAGTGTTTGCTTTCAATGACAACACAGTACTGTATGTGGAAAAGGGTGTATCTTTGTTGTCTGTACCTCCCATGCACCTCCCTATGTCTTCCTTTTCTCAATGCCACCTTGTTGATCACTCACATTTGGCACACAGCACTTCTCTTCACCCAAATAAATACTTGCCTCTATCTATCTAACAGTGTTTCCTTTCCTCCCCACCCAACAAAGAAAATTTCCTTCCGTATACAAATCTTACCTTGACTTTTTACAAAGGATTAATACAATATTTGTCCTTCTGTGATTGACTTACTTCATTCATCATAATATCCTCCAAGTTCCTCCATGTTATGTGGTTGTTTTGCTGATTCTACATTATTCTTAAGAGTTGCATAGTAATTCACTGTGTGTATGTAACATAATTTGATTATCCATTCTTCTGCTTATGGACACCTAGGTTGTTTCCATGTTTTTGGTATTATAAATAGTGCTGTGATGACAGATATAGTTTCTTGAAGTACTATTTCTTAGTTTTCTTTGCATAGCTCTTTTGTGTTCCTGATAAGATTTATTCCCAAGTATTTTATCTTTTTGGTAGCTATTATAAATGGTATTGATTTTCTTATTTCCTTTATAGAAACCGCTTTGCTAGTGTAGAGGAATCCAACTAATTAATGTATGTTGATCTTGTATTCTGAGCATGGCCACTTTGAATAGAGAGGTATCAGACATGGACAAGGAAGGTTTTTTTTTTTTTTAAAGAAAACATTTCACAGAACCCACATGGCAATAAAGACATAGATCAGGTGGAATTCAAGGTGAGGAAAAGACGTGTAGGAGCTGGGCAAACAACATGCAGGGAAGTGGGTCAGGCTCAGAGTGGCATAGGGAGGTGTGGAAAGAGGAACGAGCAAGAGAAAGGGAATAAAACAAATCACCACTGGCAGATGGTGGGCTGAGGACCTATGTCATAGGAAAGGTTTGTATAGGGAAGTTGAAGAAACTGGGCTCAGGATGATCTCCTGTTCACATTAATCTGGTCAAGAGCTGCATAAATGGCTGCTTGTGCTAAGAAAGGCACCAGACCCATGGCAGTGACCAGAGATTGGAGGGATACGCTCTGATTTAACCAATGCGTACCTTCCTTGAACGTAAGAGTAACACGAACACAGTGGCAATCCCTGGATTGCCCCAATTCCTGGATACCTCCACTTCTAATAGACAAGAGTCAGGGGCTAAAGCTTGCCCAACCTGGTACCTGAGTCATCCAAACACCTTTTTTCATACTGAACACCAGAGCCACACTTCTACAGCCACCTCTCTCAAAGGTGCCCACTTACACTGGGCACCTCCCATATCCGTAAATGGAAATGCCTGTGTTGGGGTGGTAGGAGAAAATTGTCCCAGGGTGGCCTTTCACTAGAGTCTGGGCAGGAGCTGGATAAATGGCTGTTTGTGCCCAGAGGGATGCTAGACACTTGCCAGTGAATTGAGATTGGTAAACCACACTCTTCACTCCAAAAATACAGCTTCCCTGCTGATAGAGACAAAATCTCTCCCTGACACCACCAAGCTGGTGGCCAAGAAATCCCACTCAGATCCCTGGACCCCTTCATCTACAGCCCAGCCACCTTCTGCAACCCCACACTAAACAGTCAGACCCAGAGGCTATGGATGTCCATTCCCACACCTGGGTCACTGGCTGATCTATTTCTTTTTTTTTAAATTGTGATTTGGGTGAAAATTTACAGAGCAAATTCACTTTCCATACAGCAGTTCACATTCACTGTGTCTCATGACATTGACCACAATTCACAACAATGCAACAGCTCCCCACCCACTTCCTCCTGATAGTCACCTCTACCCTGTGTCCATCCCTCCATGTACCCCTGCCCCCAGAGCTGTCTCCCTGTGCATAAAGAGCCCTTCTTTCTCCCATGATTGTTCTCTCCAAGGAGTGTATTTACCTCGGGTAAATGTTCAACTCCTATGCTTGTCTTTTGATTGGCTGGAACCCACAGGTGTGGGTTCAATTCTAGACCTGAAGGACAACTAGGAGCCATAGTCTCTGGTTCCACCAGGCTCTATCGGACAAGCAAATCTGGTCCCCCCCCCCTTTTTGTTTTCAAATGCTTTTGAGTTTTGTTCCACATTGGTCTCCCTTTCTATCCAGGGTCTCCTACATAGATCGCCCTCTGAGTGGTTGACATTGGTAGCTGGGCACCATCTAGTTCTTCTGGTCTCATAGTCGTATAGACTGTGGATCGCATGGTGTACCAGTCACTGGGACTAATTATTTCCATGAATCCTTGGTTTTCTTCATTCTTCTTTGCGCTGGACGAGGAGAAACACATCATTGCATCTAGATGGCTGCTTGCAGGCTTTTTAGATCCCAGTCACTACTCACCAAAGTAGGACGTGGAACGATGTTTTGTGTAGTATGTTATGCCAATTGAGCATATGTCCCCGCAACTATAGTCCTGAGCCCACAGGTTTAACTACTTGGTCCCTTTGGGTAGCTGGCTGTGACCAAGAAGTGACTACAACCTCGTCCCTTGTCAGCTTTACTATACTCCTGGGAATTCAGATCATACAAATACATTTATAGGACCATTGTCTGCCAACCCTATACACGGTCTTGGGTACACTCCCCACTTCATAGACACAACTGCTAGTTCATCCTGTCCACCCATCTATCCACCCGTATACCCATGTTTGGTAATAAATTATAATGTTTAGTCTACCTCTCCATGTTGCCTTTACTGACAATGCAGTACTGTATGTGGAAAAGTGTTCATCTTTGTTGTCTGTACCTCCCATGTACCACTCTATGTCTTCCTCTTCCTCAATGCCACCATGTTGATCATTCACATTTGGGACATTGCCGTTCTCTTCACCCAAATCAATACTTATCTCTACCTATCTAACAGTGTTCCGTCCCCTCTCCTCCCACCCCTCGTAACCAACAAAGAAAATTTCCTTCCACAGATAAATCTTTCCTTGATTTTTACAATAATGGACTAATACAATATTTGTTTTTATGTGATTGACTTATTTCACTCAGCATAATGTCCTCCAAGTTCATCCAAGCTATGTGGTGTTTTGCAGATTCTAGGTTATTCTTTAGGGCTGCATAGTATTCCATTGTGTGTATGTACCAAAGTTTGGTTATCCATTCTTCAGTTGATGGACACCTAGATTGTTTCCATCTTTTGGCTATTGTAAATAGTGCTGCGATGAACAAGGGTGTACATATGTCTGTTCTTGTCCTGGCTTTCACTTCTTTAGGATATATACCTAGTAATGGAATGGCTGGGTCAAATGGTATTTCTAATTCCAAATTTTTAAGGAGTTGCTATACTCCTTTTGACAGTGGTTGTACCATTTTACAGTCCTACCAGCAGTGTATCAGAGTCCCAATCTCTCCACAACCTCATCAGCATTTGTTATTTTGTGTCTTGTTGAACTTTGCTATAGTGCTGGGGCAAGATGGTATCTCACTGTTGTTTAGATTTGCATCTCTCTAATGGCTAATGATCATGAGCACTTTTTCATGTTTGGTGGCCATCTGAATATCCTCCTTGGTGAAGTGTCCATTCATGTCTTCTGCCCATTTTTTAATTGGATTATTTGTCTTTTTGTTATCGAGGTGTTGGAGTTTTCTATAAATTCTAGAGATAAGTCCCTTGACTTACTGATCTTTCTCACACTGAGCACAAGAGGCACACACGCAGCTTTTATACTGGAGATGCCTACTTGTGCCAGGCTCCTTATACCTCTGTGAACACACATTTCAATAGATCAGCAGTTTCCGTCACAACCACTTGCTTCCAGGGCTGCTATATGAACATAATTACAGAAGTCCCTCTTTCAGATTTTCCTTATGTTTCCATATTTTTCTTCTTTCTTTATTGCCAATATTTCTTCTTTTTTACCTGTTTGTCTCTCCCTCTTCCTCTTCTTCTTCTATTTTTACCAATCTTTCATCTCATCCACCCATTCTTTTCTCTTTCTCTATTTTTTTAATTCTATCTTTTCCTTCTCCTTCCCTGCCCCCATCCCCACCTCATCCAACAGGAGGAGGACACTAACTCTCCACTAGTCCAGCCATTTGACTATGTGGATCATAACAAATTATGGATAACATTGTGAAGAATAAGAATTCCAGAACACTTAATTGTGCTCGTTAAGGGACCTGTACATAGACCAAGAGGTTGTCATTTGAACAGAACGAGGGGATGCTGCATGGTTTAAAACCAGAAAGGTGTACATCAGAGTTGTATCCTTTCACTATACTTATTCAATCTGTATGCTGAATGAATCATCTGAGAAACTGGACTATATAAAGATGAATGTGACATCAGCAATGGAGGAAGACTCATTAACACAACCTGTGATAAACAGATGACACAACTTTGCTTGCTGAAAGTAAAGTGGACTTGAAACACTTACTGATGAACATCAAAGATTACTGCCTTCAGTATGGATTATACCTCACTATACAGAAAACAAAAATCCCCACAAATGGACCAATAAGCAACATCATGATAAACGGTGAAAAGATTGAAGTTCTCAGGGATTTCACTTTACTTGGATCCATAATCAACATCCACGGAAGCAGTAGTCAAGAAATCAGATGGTGTACTGCACTGGGCAAATCTGCTGCAAAAGGCCTCTGTAGAAGTGTTGAAAAGCAAAGATGTCACTTTGAAGACTAAGGTGCCCCTACCCCAAGTCAGGGTATTTTCAGTTGCCTCATATGCATATTGCTTGCTGAAAGTGAGGATGACTTAAGGAACCTACTGATGAAGGTTGAAGAATACAGTCTGCAGTATGGATTAC
>NW_006921894.1:3415695-3439284 GCF_000298275.1 Orycteropus afer afer | reverse complement strand
AGAAGGGACCAATCCCTGGAGAAGGATGTCATGCTTGGTAGGGTGGAGGGTCGACAAAAGAGGGGGAGGCCTTCAACGAGATGGATTGACATGGTGGCTGCGATGATGGGCTCAAGCATAGCAGGGATTGTGGGGCTGGCGCGGAATTGGGCAGTGTTTTGTTCTTTTGTGCATGGGGTTTCTATGAGTCAGAAATGACTTGATGGCACTTGATGACAACAACAACAACAACATATGCATATGAGAGCTGAACAAAGAATAAGGAATACCAAACAGGAGCTGATGCCTTTGAATTGTGGTGCTGGCAAAGAATATTGAAAACACCATGGATTGTCAGAAGAATGAACAAATCTATCCTAGAAGAAATGCAGCTGGAAGGCTCCTTGGAAGCAAGAGTTGTCAGACTCTGTCTCACTAACTTTGGCCATGTTGTCGGAAGGTACTATTCCCTGGATAAGGATATAATGCTTGGTAACAGAGCATTAATGAAAAAGAGGAAGATCCTTAGCAAGATGGTTTGACACAGTGACTGCCACGGTGGGATCAAGTACAGCAAGAGTTTTGAGGATGATACAGGACCCAGCAGTGTTTCATTCTGCTGTACATGAAGTCGCTATGAGTTGATGTGAATTCAACAGCACCTCACAATAGCAACTACAACCGTCAGTCATATCTACTGCACTGACTATCTCACCCAATGGATGAGTACCATCATCAGCTCCTGTACCATGGGACCAAACACAGATCGCAGACAACACCTGCTCATCCCAACCTCAGCTCCTCTTTACATCAAACAGAGACCTGCGTCCACATACCCATCAGATATTCCACCAATCCAGAGAGAGCTGGGGAGTGTCCAGTGCTGATAAACTAACAACCAAAGAAGCACACTTACATCACACATCCAGATATACAGAACAAAGCAAAACAAAAAACCAGGGTGAAACAAATGAACACATAATCAAGAAAGACAGACAACAACTTGAAAATGTTTTAGAGACAACACATTCAAACAATCAATTCAAACAAAAAATAGATAAGACAGTGGAAGCAAGTAACCAAACTAAAAATCATATAAAGCAGCAATTAGAAATCCAGAAGATGAACACTAAAATTACAGAGATAGAACACAATGGAAAGAAAAAAAGAGTAGAATCAAACTGGCTGAAGAACACATTTTCCAGCTAGAAAATAAATCCCTTGACAACAGCTTCCATGAGGAAAAATGAGAGGAAAAAAACAAATGATGAAAACCTGCATTACACGGAAATTTTCTCAACATAATAAACTGTTGCTCTTCTGAAAATGAACAGCCAACATTCTCAATGGATTGAAACTGATAGCGTCATACTTGCGAATGGGAACTGGAGAAGGATGCCCTCTGTTACCATTTCTATTCAACACTGTATTGGAAGTCCTAGCAAGGGCAATAAGGCTAAAAGAAACTGAGAAAGAAAAAGTAAAACTATCTCTATCTGCAGATTACATGATCCTATACACAGAAAAAGCAAGAAACTCAGCAAGAAAACTAACAGAACTAATTGAAAGAGTCAATAAAGTGGCAAGATACAAAATCAACATACAAAAATCAGATGGACTCTTCCACATCACTAAAGAGATCTTTGGAAAAGAAATAAGGAAAATAATATTATTCACAATAGCTTGCAAAGAGATAAAATACTTAGGAATAACTCTTACCAAGAACAGAAAGGGCATACACAAAGAAAACTATGAAACACTACAAGAACAAACTATAATAGACCAACATAAATGGAAGAACATGCCATTCTCATGGATAGGATGACTGCACATTGTGAAAATGTCAATACTACAGAAAGCATTCTACACATTCAACACAAATCTGATCCAGATTCCATTGGCATTCTACTCTTTAAAGACATGAAAGAACAAATAACTAATTTTATAATGAAAGGATAGAGCTCTCTGATAAGCAAAACATAGCATTACTGAAGAAGAACAAAGTAGGAGGTCTCAACTACCCCAATCTCAAGACATATTACATAGCCATCATAGTCAAAACAGTCTGGTATTGGTACAATAACAGACATATAAACAAGTGGAACAGAATTGAGAACCCAGAAATAGAGCCATCCATCCATGGAAAGCTGATCTTTGACAAAGGGCTGGAACACATTCAATGAGGGAAGAAATAGTCTCTTTAACAAATGGTGCTGGCAAAACTAGAAACAAGATCCATACCTCACACCATATACAAAAACTAACTCAAAATGTATCAAAGACCTAAATATAAAACACAAAAGTATAAAGTTAATCAAAGATAAAATAGGCGCAAACTCAGAGGCCCCAATTTATTGCATAAATAGACTATCAAGCATAATACAATATGGGCAAACAGAAAATAAACTAGATGACTGGGACCTTCTGAAAATTAAATTCTTATGTGCATCAAAATACTTCTCTAAAAGAGTAAAAAGACAACCTATAGATTGGAAAAAAAATACATGGCAATGACATATCTGACAAGGGACTTACCTCTAAAATTTATATAAAACTTCAACACCTCAACATCAAAAAAGCAAATAAGCCAATTAAAAACTGGGTAAAGGACATGAAGAGAGACTACACTAAAGAAGATACACAGGCAGCCAACAAACACATGAAGAAATGATGAAGATCATTAGCCATTAAAGAGATGCAAATCAAAACAACAATGAAATACCATCTCACACAGTAGTAACAGCAAAGTTCAACAAGACAGAAAATAACAAATGCTGGTGAGGGTATAGAGAGACTGGGACTCTTATACACCACTAGTGGGGCTGTAAAATGGTTCAACCACTGTGGAAAATGGTATGGCAACTCCTTAAAAAGTTGGAAACAGAAATACCATTTGATCCAGCACTCCGACTACTAGGAATATACCTACAAAGGTGCGATCCAGGACATGAATAGATATATGCACACCCAGGTTCACTGCAGCACTATTCACAATAGCAAAGAGATGGGAACAATCTAAATGTCCATCAACAGATGAATGGATAACCAAACTATGGTACATATACACAACAGAGTACTATGCAACATTAAAGAATAATGAAGAGTCTGCAAATCACTTCATAATGTAGATGAACTTGGAGGACATTATGCTGAGTGAAATACATCAATCACAGAAGGACAAATATTGTATAATTCCATTACTGTAAAAAGTCAAGAAAAGGTTTACACAGGGAAGGAATTTATCTTTCTTTTGTCCAAGGATAGGAGGGGAGGGGAGGCAACACTGCTGGTTAGATAAGAGACATGTTGATTTTGGTGAAGGGAAAGGAAATACAATAAAAGCGCGTGTTCAGCATAGTATCACTAAAGAAAGAGAAGACAAGAAGAGGTACCCAAGAGGTACAGGTAACAAAGTTACACACACATACTGCATTATCAGTAATAAGAAACACTAATCTATGGATAGATACATGTAGGTAGACAGGCAAGAAGATCCGGTATGGGCAGGCTAATGGAAATATACCCATGACAATATATAGGTTTGGCAGATGACATCCATATATACATATATGCACGTGTTACAAAAATGTCCGGATGCATTTTAGAGGTAACAGTACAATGGTAGGATACTTCTTAGCCACAGCTAAGCACCTTGAGAGAGTAAGTTGCTGGGCTGGGCCCATGGGCTTGAGACCATGGTCATGGAAGACATCAAGTGCAATTGGTACTACATAGTTTAAAAAAAACGTTGTTCTACATTCTACCTTGGTGAGTAGTGACTGGGGTCTTAAAAGCTTGTGAACAGCTATCTAAGATTCAACTATTGGCCTTTCCTCATCCACAGCAAAGAAGAGGGAAGAAAATCAAAGACACATGGAAACAATTAGTCCAAATGACAAATGAACCAAATAAATCTCTGCCTACACTACCCTGAGGAGCTCTGGTAGCATAGTGCCTAAGGCACTTGACTGCTCACCAGAAGGCTGGAGGTTCAAGCCCACCAGCCACTCCTCGGAAGGAAGGTTGGGCAATCCTACTTCCGTAGTGATACTGCCTCGGAAACCCAAGGAGGGGTCGCTATGAGTCGGGGCCGACTCGACGGCAAACAACAACAACAACAACACTACCCTGAGACCAGAAGAACTAGATAGATGGCGTCCAGCTACCAATGCCAAACACTCAGAAAGAGATGAAAACTGGAGATCCAGGTTAGAGAAAAAAATGTGGAACAAAACTCAAAAACATAAAAAAAGACTAGTGTAACTGGTTAGGTGGAAACTGGTGAACCCTTTGAGCCTAGAACTGAACTCACTACTGTGGCTTACATCTCAGCCAAACAAAAGACAGGGCTAGGAGCTGAATATTCCTTAGGACATCAACCACGTGAGATCAGAAGGGTGGCATCTGCACGGGAAGGCAGGAATGTACAGGCAAGAAGGACACAGGGAAAAGGTTGCAAAGTAGAAGTGGGAAGAGAGTTGTTACATTGAGGGGATGGTAATCAATGTCAGGAAACAAAATATATATGAACTGTTGAAAGTAAAATGAATCTGTTTTGTAAAATGTCAGCCAAATCATCATAAAAAGTTAAAATAAGAGGGAAAATAGAAGCTGATCCTATGGCAATTATCAACAAAAACAAAGATATGTTGTCTCTAATCTGAGCATACAAAAGTCAGCCTCCCTTGACAAGAGTTTTTTAAATCTAAGGAGAGATTTAACCAGTAGAAGAATTTGACTGTTGAAATTTAAAATAAAAACACTAATAAGTGAGAGTCATCAAGATATAAAGAAAATCAAGACACTGCATTAATGCTATTTTTAAACAGCGGTAGCCACTTTTTAAGTAAAGGAGGAAAAAAATATTTCCTTCCGTAGGACAAGTTCAGAAATACTCTATGAAACTAAAAATCATGAAATTTCAATTTACTTTTTCAGTATAAAATATTGGACAACAAAGATGAATATTTCAGCATTGAGTTATTCATTGTGAAACTATTAAAACCTAATTAGCATCATTCTAACATTTAGTATTTAAAATAAAATTAATACTTTAAACATACACACAGTTAAGCAAATACCAAGGCATACTGTACCCAAAAAGGAGAGGAAAATCTCTATAATGCATAGTAACATTATTGCAAAATATTACTCACATCAATAATCTATAATTTTAATGGAATAAAATAATATTTAAATTAAAAAGTACACCTCTTTATACATGTACTTTCTTAAAATTCAACATAAATTGTGCAAATAATAACAAAGTCTAATATTTTTAAAATCAGAATAAAACTGTTTACTGTGGGAGCTCTGGTAGCATAGTGGCTAAGACACTTGCCTGCTAACCAGACGGCTGGCGGTTCAAACCCACCAGCCACTCCTCGGAAGGAAGGTTGGGCAATCCTACTTCCGTAGTGATACTGCCTCGGAAACCCAAGGAGGGGTCGCTATGAGTCGGGGCCGACTCGACGGCACATAACAACAACAACAACAACTGTGATACTATGTAGAAATAGGAATTGAAATATAAAAAGACTAGAAGTCAATGTAGAAAACTTCAAAAGAATTATTTTGTTGACGTTGAGACTATATCAGCAAAACCAAACATCAATTCACCAATTTCTACATGTACAGTTCTGTGAAACTTACTACATTCTTTGAGTCATGCAACCATTAGTACCATCTTTTTCTGAGTTGTTCCTCCCTCGTTTATAACATAAACTCACTATACCCTACATTTACATTCTTTTGACTTGCTATTGTCAGTTTGATCCTATATACAGATCTTAAAAGAATGCAATGCTCAAAAAGCAGACATTCTTTATTAGACAAGCTAAATTATTACGGGCATTGGGGGCTTTTGGAAGCAGCTTGAAGGGGTGGACCAGAAAACGGTGCCAGGGGCTTTTTGGAAGGAGCTTAAAGGGGTAGCCTGGAAGTGGAGCCAGGTGCTGGAGACTTTTGGAATCAGCTTGAAGGGGTGGCCCAGAAGTAGAGCCAGGCACTGGGGGCTTTTGGATGAGGTTTGAGGGGCGGCCAGGAAGGGGAGCTGGAAGCGTGGTTTGGAGCAGCTTTAAGGGAGACCAGGGAGTGAGCAAAGAGGTTTGGAACAGCTAAGGGAAACAAACTTGTCTGTCAGTTTGTCGTACTATAGTGGCTTACGTATTGCTATGAGGCTAGAGGCTATGCACCAGTGTTGCAAATTACAGTGGGGCTACCCATGGTGGACAGGTTTCAGCAAAGCTTCCAGACTAGGACAGACTTGGAAGATGGCAGAGGCCATCCATTTCTCAAAGAATTGGCCGATGAAAACTTTACGAATGGCAGTGAAACACTGTCCAATATAGTGCCAAAATATGAGTCCTTCAGGTTGGAAAGCACTTAAAATACGACTGGGGAAGAGTTGCCTACTCAGAGTAGAGTTGACCTTAATGATATGTATAAAGTAAAGCTTTCAGGATCTCCATTTGCTAATGTGTCACGACTCAACATGAGGAGAAAGAGCTGCAAACATCCATTAATAATCAGAACATGGAAGGTAAAAACTGTGAATCTAGGAAAATTCAAAGTTGTCAAAAATGAAATGGAATGCATAAAAGATTGACATTCTAGGCATTGCTGAACAGAAATGGACCGATTTTGACCATTTTTGAATCAGACAACCATTTGATTTAATACTCTGGGAATGACAGATTGAAGAGGAATGGTGTGGCATTCATTATCACAATGTTTCAAGATCTGTCCCGAAGTACAATGCTGTCAGTAATAGGATGATGTCCATATGCCTACAAGGAAGACCACTTAACACTACTATTATTCAAATATATGCACTAACCACCAAAGCCAAAGACGAGGAAATTGAAGATTTTTTACCAATTTCTGCATTCTGAAATTGACCAAACATGCAGTCAAAATGTGTAGATTATCACTGGTTATCGGAATGCAAATTTGGAAACAAAGAAGAATCACCAGTAGTTGGAAAATATGGCTTTGGTGACAGAAATAATGCTGGAGATCACATGATAGAATTTTGCAAGACCAATGACTTATTCTTTGCAAATATATGTAGACTTCACCAGATGGAGTATACAGTAATCAGACTGGCTATATCTGTGGCAGGGAGCTCTGTTAGCATAGTGGCTAAGGCACTTGACTGTTAACCAGAAGGCTGGCGGTTCAAACCCACCAGCCACTCCTCGGAAGGAAGATGGGGCAATCTACTTCCGTAATGATACTGCCTCGGAAACCCAAGGAGGGGTCGCTATGAGTCGGGTCCAACTCGATGGCACACAACAACAACAACAACGTATCTGTTGCAAGAGGTGATGGAGAAGCTCAATATCTTCAGCCAAAACAAGGCCATGAGCTGATTGTGGTAGACCATTAACTGCTCATACACAAGTTCAAGCTGAAGGTGAAGACAATTAAAACATGTCCATAAGAGCCAAAAATATGATCTTGATAATATCCTTCCTGAATTTAGAGACCATCTAAAGAATAGATTTGAGGCACTGAATACCAATGACCGAAAACTAGAGGAATTGTGGGATGACATCAAGAAAATCATCCATGAAGATATCAAGACTTCTTTAAAAAGACAGAAAAGGAAGAAAAGACCAAAATGGTTTTCAGAAGAGACTCTGAAACTTGCTCTTGAACAGGGAGTAGCAAAAGAAAATGGTAGAAATGACAAGACAGAAGAACTGAATGGAAGATTTCAAAGGGCAGCTTGAGCAGACAAAGCCAATTACTATAATGAAACATGCAAAGACCTGGAGTTAAAAAACCAAAAGGGAGAACATGCTCAGCATTTCTTAAGCTGAAAGAACTGAAGAAAAAATTCAAACCTTGAGTTGCAATATTCAAAGATTCTATGAGCAAAATATTGAATGATGCAGGAAACATCAAAAGAGGATGGAAGGAATACACAGAGTCACTGTATCAAAAAGAACTGGTCAATGTTCATCATTTCAGAAGTGGCATATGATCAAGAACCAATGGTATAGAAGGAAGAAGTTGAATATGCACTGAAGGAACTGGTACAGAAAAAATGCTTCAGGAATTGATGGAATACCCATTGAGATGTTTCAACAAATGGATGCCCCACTGAAGGCACTCACTGGGCTATGCCAAAAGATTTGGAAGACAGCTACCTGGCCAAATGACTGGTATCCATATTTGTACCTATTCCAAAGAAAGGTGATCCCACAGAATATGAAAATTATCAAACAATGTCATTAATATCACATGCAAATAAAATCTTACTGAAGATAATTCAAAAATGGTTGCAGCAGTGTATTGACAGAGAGCTTCCAGAAATGCAAGCTGGAATCAGAAGAGGATGTGGAATGATATTGCTGATGTCAGATAGATCTTAGCTTCAAGCAAAGAATACCAGGAAGATGTTTACTTATGTTTTATTGACAATGTGAAAACATTTGACCATGTGGATCATAACAAATTATGGGTAACATTGAGAAAAATGGGAACTCCAGAACACTTGATTGTATTCACGAGGAACCTGCACCTAGATCAGGAGGCTGTCGTTTAAACAAAACAATGGGATATTATGGTTCAAAATCAAGAAAGGAATGTGTCGAGGTTGGATCCTTTCACCATACTTATTCAACTTTTTTACTGAGCAAATAATCTGAGAAGCCGGATTATAAGAAGAAGAACAATGCATGAGGAGTGGAGGAAGACTCATGAACAATCTGTGATACACAGATGACACTTTGCTTGCAAAAAGTGAGGATGACTTGAAGCACTTAGTGATGAAGACTGAAGATTAAAGTCTGCAGTATGGATTATATCTCAATATAAAGAAAACAAAAATCCTCACACTGGACCAAGAAACAGCTTCACAGTAAATGGGGAAAAGATTGAAGTTGTCAAGGGCTATCATACTACTTGGTTCTACAATCAACATCAATGGAAGCAGCAGTCAAGACATCAGAGGACATATTGCATTGGGCAAATATGCTTTAAAAGACCTCTTTCAAATGATGAAAAGCAAAGATGTCTCCTTGAAGACTAAGGTGATCTTAACCCAAGCCATGGTATTTTCAATTGCCTCTTGTGCATGTCCGAGCTGGACAAGGAATAAGGAAGACCAAAGAAGAGTTGATGCTTTTGAGTTGTGGTGTTAGAGAAGAATGCTGAAGAGCACTGTGGTCTGCTGAAAGGACTAATAAATCTATCCTGGAGGAAGTGCAGCTGGAATGCTCCCTGGAAGCGAGAATGGTCAGACTTCATCTCACCTACTTTGGTCACGATGTCAGAAGGAATTACTCTCTGGAGAAGGATATTATGCTTGGTAAAGTGGAGGGTCAAGGAGAGAGAGGAAGGTCCACAATGAGATGGACTGACACAGTGGCTGCAACGATGGGCTCAGGTACAGCAAGGATCATGAGGCTGGCACAGGAGCAGGCAGTGTTTCGTCCTGCTGTGAACAGGGGTGCTATGAGTCAGAGATTACTTGATGGCACCTAACAACAAATAACTGAACTATTCCACATCTACTTATAAATAGCAACAGAAAGGAAACACCAATAAATTTTATGCAAATTTTTTCACTGGGATACAAGCTCATTTTCTCTGTCATAAGTCCTTGCACTGTGGAGCGTTTCAGAGTGTGAGGTCATTGAAATCAATATTATTGTTCTTAATGTGCTCAGAGCTTCACCTACTACTTGAAACTGAAAGGTGTTCAAAAAATGTTGGACAAATGAATGAATGAATGCAGTATGGCAGCCTTAGGCAGAATATTGAACACATATGGAGTGGATTTATTTGATGCCTGAAGAAAACATTCACAGCACGAGTAGTCACAAAACTAGAAAATCTTCAGATCCATTCTCTTCATTAGATATTTAATTTCCCTGTATAACATTCTCTTCATAAGATGGTGGTTACACTGTCCACTGTTGGGCAATCTTACCTCTTCCTTCCTTTACTATATTCCCACTAATCTTTTACTTTGCTCTTTCTTGTCTCCTGGGCTATTATTTCCTATGCCTAGAACCAGGGCTTCAAACTGGTTCATTCTGGTTCAGTCTCCCTCCCACTGAGAATTTGTATTTCCACTTCAGATACAATGAATCAGAATCAAATTTTAACAAGGTTCCCAGGAGATTCTTTTTTTTTTTCCCAAAATTTTTCACTGTGATTTGAGTGCAAATTTACAAAACAGATTCATTTTACTCTCAACAATTAATGCACATTTGGTTCCACAGCCCCGATTAGAACTCCAACAATAAAAAGGACTCTTCTCATCTCCTCCCTTTCACTACCCCCACTTCCCTGTGTCCTTCTTACCTATGCATTTCTGTTTGTCCAGCTTTCCCTCTATGTAAATGCTATCCTTTCTGCTGTCTCATGATTCATTTATCTCCCTAAGATACCCAGGAGATTCTTATAGATCATATATGTATACGTAAGAATCACCTGGTGATCTTATTAAACTGTAGATTCTGATTCAGTTTTTCTGGGGGTGGAACTGCAAATTCTCAGTAGTGTGTGTAAGAGTGTGTGTGTGAAGAGAACCAGAATGAATCAGCGGGAAGGTTCCAGGAAGCCCTGCCTGGAACATACTTTGGTCTACCGTTTTGCCTCAACATTCAAGTGTCAGCTTTAAGCTACTTATGGGCAGTTGTACTTGGTCCCCAGGACTGAGTTCATTGCTCTTATGTGCTTGCACAGCTCTCAACATTGTGCATAAGAAGGGCTCTAGACTGCTCTAGACTGTAATTCCTAGCCAATAGTACCTATTTTGAGGACAGAAACCATATTTGACTTATCCATCATTATATCCTAATGAAGTGGGAATAATAATAGCACTCAACACACAGCTTCTGGTGAGGGCTAAATGAGTTAATACATACTTAGAACAGTATCTAGCCAAAATAAATGTCAGATATTATTAATAGTAGTAGCACCTGCGTATAGGAGACACATTAAACAGTATATGAATGAATTAATTCTGCCAATAGAAACTGGTTCTACTGAAATTCAGTGCCTTTTTACTCACCAACATTTGAGATATGTAAATAGGACTATTAACATCTGTTCTGGTTACCTAGTGCCGCTCTGACAAAAATATACCACAAATGGGATGGCTGTAACAAACAGGAGTTTATTCTTAAAATTTGGAGGCTTTAAGTCCAAGTTCAAAGTGCCAGGCTCTAGGGGCTGGGTGAAAGCTCCTCAACCTTGGGGTCCAGCTCTGCCTCCTGCTCCCGGCCCACTGGTGCTAGAGGCATTTCTTTACTCAGACAGCTGCTGGCTGCTGAGGCTGAGAAGCCCCAAGGTTGCAAGTAAAAAAGGCACAGTCCAGATGTTACCAAACCACACAATAGGCCATTAACTTAAGTCCACTGTAAGTCCCAAGGTCAGCAGAGCATAGCAGGCTGCTGAGCAATGACACGGCTACATGCAGGATCCAAGCGTGCCATAGGCTGAAGACCATTCACAAAGCTTCTCCTTATATACAGTAAGCAGACCATATCCCAAAGGCAGCTACTCAGCTGCTTGTGGTAGATCCCCCCATGAAGCTGACTGCCAGTCTCATCATGGGGAATTAACTACCACCAGCTGCCCAGCCACTCAACCAGGCCCAGCCAAGTTGACACACAAACTGAACTACCACAACATCCTCTCCAGTCTTCATCAAAATCTCTCCTTTCTTCATTGTTTCCCCACATTTAGATTTCAAGACACCTTCACATCCTGATCTCATGTCTCAAGATTTATTTTTGTGGTCTGGTGGCATAGTGCCTAAGGCATTTGACTGCTAACCAGAAGATTGGTGGTTTAAACCTACCAGCTGCTCCACAGAAGGAAGATGGGTCGATCTATTTCTGTAAAGATCTACTGCATTGGAAACACAATGGGGGTCATTATGAGTCGGAATCAACTCAATTGCAGTGTTTTTTTTTTTTTTTTTTTTTTTCTGAAAGTGCTAACATGAACAAAAATGAGGGGAACCTGGGGGTTACAAGTACAGGTCCATTAATGTTACAGCCACCCCCCTCTCCCAAAGAATAAAACAGCCTAAGGGAACAGCCTTCTTAAGCAAATTTTAACATTGCTTTTCTTTCCCTCCTTACAGAGTTTCAGGCCTTATTCTTTTTTGCAGGCCTGAGTATATCCACTCTGACATTCTCTCCTCCTAATAAAGTTAATCTTCCCAAGCAGGTTTGAGAGGCTTGTAATACAGTTTCTCTTGACCAAGGCCAGTTTTATACCACTGACCAGAACAATGACAGAAAAATCACAAAGCAGAGACAACTTATCTGATAACAAAAACAAAATATCAGCATTCCTCAATCCTCACCACCCCCATCCCCACAGCCCACCAATTCTCTCTAAACACTCTACCATTTTCTCATCTCAGGGAGATGGTCTTTGGTGGACAAAATCTCCCAGTCTCCTTGGGTATCAATACTCAAATCACTGCTCCTGCTTTTCACTTTGTCCTATTGTTGAGTAATTGCCTCTCCTCATGGCAGGTAGTTAAGGACTGCATTTGTCCTAAATTATTAAGAGGCAAATTGTCTGAAAGTGGAGCTGCTGCAGAGAGATTTGGGTTTTTCCTCCCAAATATGAAAATTATCCTAAGGGTAAAAATCTTTTAAAAAGTTACTAAAATTCACTCTTAGGTATATACCCTAGGGATTAACTGAAGTGACATGAACAGACATATACACACATGTTCATTGCAGCACTATTTCCTATATAGTAAAAAGATGGAAACAGCTTATCAATGGATGAATGGATAAGGAAATCATGGTATGTACATACAATGGAATATTACTCAGCAATAAAGAAAAATGAGTTCCTAAAACATTCTGGAACATGGATAAACCTGGAGGACATTATGTTGAGTGATATAAGTCAATGACACACACATACAAACAAAATCATTGCAATTTTATGCAATGACAAGAACAATACACAGAAATTAATGTTCATTACTGGTTACCAGGGATAGAGGAGGGAAGGGGAATTCACTTTCTAAACAGTAGACATCTGTCATATTTTGGTGATGGGAAAGGTAACACCAAATGAGGGTAAAGTGTGTAAAGCCTAATGAAGGTAAACAATATCACTAAAAAGCACAGAAGAAAAAAGGACCTGTTGGCGATTGCTATGGTATATATAATTTGAAAACAACAAAAACACCAAAATATGTACGTGTGGGTATATATGTATATATATAGGTATATGCTTATATACATATGTATAGGTGTATTCATGTAAGTGGTGTAGTGCCTAAGGCATTTCACTGCTAACCAGAAGGCTGCTGTTCAAACCTGCCAGCCACTCCTCGGAAGGAAGACTGGGTAATCTACTTCTGTAGAGATACCGCCTCAGAAATCCAAGGAGGGATCACTATGAGTGAAACCAACTTGACGGAAATGAGTGGTAGGTGTATGCACATATACATCTATGTGACTATATGCACATATTTTCATATATATAATAAAGCACATAGAACCACAGTTATGGATACTTCTTAGAACAAAGAAAATACCTTGCAGGATTGTATTCCTGGGTTTGAAGGATTAAGACCATTGTCTTTTGGGGCATCTCAGTCAAGAGGCATAATAGAGTTTATAAAGTTATGTTCTACATCCTAGTTTGGTGAGTAGTATCTGGGGTCTTAAAAGTTTGCAAGTGGCCATCTAAAATACAACTATTGGTCTTTTCTCATCTGGAGCAACAGAGAAAGAAGGAAGCCAAAAACTTAAAGAGAAATAGTCTACAAAACAAATAATTTACATGAGCCATGGCCTCATCTACTCTGAGACCAGAAGAACTAGAGGGTGGCTGGCTACCAGTACTGACCATTCTGATTAGGGCCAAAATAGATGGATGTTAACAGAATGGGAGAAAAATGTAGTACAGAATCTCAACTTACTAAAAACAAAAACAAAAACCCAGACCTACTGTTGTGGAGACTGGAGGACTCTCTAAGACTACTGTCCTTAGATACTCTTCAAATCTTGAGCCAAAACTAATACCTGAGGTCACTTTGTAGATAAATAACAAATTGGCTCAAAAAATAATGAATATCACCAACAAGTACTGTGATTCAAAAGTCACCAATGTGAGACAAAACAGTCAATAATTACTTTAAAAAACAGATGAGAATGTATGGGTGCAGGGAAACTAGGTTAATGAAAATGGAACAACAACATATATAATGCATTCTTCACACTTTGTGAAGAATGTAACTAATGTCACTAAACTGCTTTATAAACCTGAGGGGCTAAAAGCAACAATAAACCTTCTTTTTCTCATTTTTTTTTTTTAAAAAAAAACAACCAAAGCTAAAAAATCAAGTTGCACTGAAACTTAGCTTTTTACCCCTCAGATTCTCAAGACCTGACGTTGTCTACTTCAGATACCAGATGAATATGCAAGGAAAGTTATAGGCCAGAGGGGCTAGAAGTTATGGAGATCTCTGATGCCTTCCCTAACTGCTAGTGATTTGCTACAGGTAGCTAAAGGCTGGTTCTGCTGCCTCTACTTCTTCTTTAATGGAAACATATTTAAGAGAACCCAACTGTAGCACTGTAATGAGATACATATTAGGCTAAACAAACAAACAGACACCTCCATGATGGAGACCCTAGTGTTACCCTAAGCTGAGAAGCAGCAAGGGCAACATATCTCAAGAGATTATAAGGGACACTGTCTTAGATCCCTGATTCTATGATAGGTGTTGGCAATATAAATATGGTCCTTGTCCTTATGAAAATCACAGGTGTAAGAGGATTAGGTTAGGATGCAACCCCCTTACTCAGGTCACAGCCCTAACCCGATATATGGGGGAGTTTCCCTGCAGTGTTACTTGCATCAACTTTATCTTACAAGAGATAAAAGGAGAGAGGAGACAGCAGAGAAGAGGGACCCGAGTACCACCAAGAAAGAGGAATGTATCCTTTAGATCCAGGGTTCCTGTGCTGGAACTTCCTAGACACAGAGGAAGATTGATGCCAAGACACAAGGTTATCTCCAAGGAACACTGGGCCTACAGATGCTGAAAGGAGGCAAGGACCTGCCTCCAGAGCAAACACAGAGAGAAAGCTTTCCCCTAGAGCTACCACCTTGAATTTGAACTTCTAGCCTCTTAAATTATGAGAAAATACATTTCTATTTGTGAAGGCCATCCATTGTGGTATTTCTGTTATAGCAGCAATAGATAACTAAGACATATGTTTTATAATGTAAAATTCTTGTTCAACAACATGAACATGTTTCATAATGCTCAATTATTTTTACTGTTCATTCGTTCATGACTATTATTATTGTATTACAAATTTCTCCTTTACAGGATTTTCTATCACTAGATTTTAAAATAAAGAATTTTATTTTTGACCTATACTTACTTAAATATAGTAATAATGTAAATGTTGAATGATAATAGATAGTTTACCAATTAAAAATATTAAATCTGTGTTTTAAGAGGTGCATTAAAAACCAAAATCCCAAACCCACTCCCATTGATTCTATTTTGACTTATAACATCCTGAAAATCTAAAACATAGAATTATTTTCCTGTGAAATCTAGCTCAAATTTACAAAAAATATAAAATAGCATAAAATAAGTTAATAGGAAATTTAACTGGGTATGAATTTGAAATGGTTATCTGTATACATTTTGCCAAAACAAGACTGATACAAAAGCGAAGAAAAGCTACTTCAACGAATAAGAGAAAAATTTAATCACATAAATAGTATTTTCTGCACGGAATTAACAGAAACAATCTTAGCATATCTAGTTGTTCCTGCCACCCTTGCCGCCTCCTTCATCCAACTCCCATTTAAAAAGGAGTAAAGAGAGCTCCCACCCAAGCAGGAAGCAGCAAGCCAGGGCAGATGGCTGGATACACATAAGGGGAAGAAAGCCCAAACCCAGGCAGGAAGCAGGATGCCAGGGCAGACGGCCAGATATAGGTAAGGGGGGGGAGAGAGCTGTCACCTACTCAGGAAGCTAGAAGCCAGGCCAGATAGCCAGATATAGGTAATGAGGGAGAGAACACCCACCAAGGCAGGAAGGGGGTGTGAGGGCAGATGGCCAGAACAGGTAGGGGAAGGCCAGGAAGTGGGCAGAGTTCTGGAACAGCTAAAGGAGATGAACTTGTCTGTCAGTTTGTAGTACTGTGGTGGCTTGCATGTTGGTATGAGGCTGGAGGCTGTGCCACCAGTGTTTCAAATGCCAGCAGGGTTGCCATGGTAGACAGGTTTTAGCAGAGATTCCAGACTGAGATAGACTCAGAAGAAGGAAGAGGCCATCCACTTCTCAGAAAGAACTGGACAGGGAATAGCAGTGAAACACTGCCTGATATATTACTGGAAAACTTTATGAATAGCCCTGAAACACTGTCCAATATAGTACTGGAAGATGAGCGCCTCAGGCCAGAAGGCATTCAGAATACCACTGGGAAAGAACTGCCTCATCAGAGTAAAACCAACCCTAATGATATGGATAAAGTCGACCTTTCAGGACTTCCATTTACTGATGTGGCACAGCTCAAAACAAGAAGAAACAGCCACAAACATCCATTAATAACCAAAACATGGAATGTATGAAGTATGAATCTAGGAAAACTGGAAGTTGTCAAAAATGAAATGGAACATGCATAAAGATTGATAACCTAGGCATTAGTGAGCTGAAATGGACCGGTATGGGCCATTCTGAATCATAGTAGATCATTTGATCTACTATGCTGGGAATGATGACAAAGTGAAGAGGAATGGAGTGGCATTTATACTGACAAAGAATGTTTCAATATCTAACCTGAAGCACAATTCTGTCATTGATAGGATAACATCCATACACCTACAAGGAAGGTCAGTTAATACTACTATTATTCAAATTTATGTACCCAGCACCAAAGCCAAAGATGAGGAAATAGAAGATTTTTACTGACCTCTGCAGTTTGAAATTGATCGAACATGCAATCAAGATGTGCTGATTATTAGTTGATTGGAAGGCAAAAGTTGGAAACAAAGAAGAATCAATGGTAGTTGGAACATTTGGTCTTGGTGATAGAAATAACACTGGAGATCACATGATAGAACTTTGCAAGACCATCAACTTATTCACTGGAAATACTTTTTTTTTTTGACAACAGAAACAGCGGCTACACATGTGGACTGTACTAGATAGAGTACAGACAACATCTGTGGCAAGAAGCAATGGAAAAGCTAAATATCTTCAGCCAAAACAAGGCCAGGAGCTGATTGTGGAATAGACCATGAACTGCTCATATGCAAGTTCAAGGTGAAGTTGAAGACAATTAAAAAAAGTCCATGAGAGCCACAATATGACCATCAATATATCCCTCCTGAATTTAGAGACCATATAAAGAATAGATTTGATGCACTGAACACCAATGACCGAAAACCAGAGGAACTGTGGGTATCAGGAACATCATCAATGAGGAAAGCAAAAGGTCATTAAAAAGACAGGAAAGGAAGAAAAGACCAAAATGGATGTCAGAAGAA
Source organism: Orycteropus afer afer (assembly GCF_000298275.1). NCBI lineage: Eukaryota > Metazoa > Chordata > Mammalia > Tubulidentata > Orycteropodidae > Orycteropus > Orycteropus afer. Next base: position 3,421,785 of record NW_006921894.1, on the reverse strand, counting down.
ACTCTGAAACTTGCCCTTGAGTATAGAGTAGTGAAAATAAGATAAAAGAGCTGAACAGAAGATTTCAAAGAGCAGGTTGAGAAGTCAATTATTATAATGAAATGGGCAAAGACCTAGAGTTAGAAAACCAAATGGGAAGAACATGCTCAGCATTTCTCAAGCTGAAAGAACTGAAGAAAAAAATTTAAGCCTCAAGTTGCAATAAAGAAAGATGCTATGGGCAATATGTTGAATCATGCAGGAAACACCAAAAGATGGAAGAAATATACAGAATCACTGTACCAAAAAGAACTTGCCCATGTTCATCAAATTCAGGAGGGAGCATGTGATCAACAAACAATGGTATTAAAGGAAGAAGTCAAAGCTACACTGAAGGAGGTGGCAAAAAACAAGGCTCCAGAAATTGGAGGAATAACTATTCAGATGTTTCAACAAATGGATGCTATGCTGGAGGCATTCACTTGGCTATGCCAAGAGATTTAGAAGACAGCTACCTGGCTAACTGACTGGAAGAGATCCATATTTGCATCCATTCCAAAGAAAGGTGATCCCACAGAATGTGGAAATTATCAAACAATATCATTAATATTGCATGCAAGTAAAATCTTACTGAAGATAATTCAAAAATGGCTGCAGCAATATATTCACAGAGAACTTCTGGAAATGCAAGCTGGATTCAAAAGAGAACATGAAATGAGGGATATCATTGCTGATGTCAGATGGACCTTGGCTGAAAGCAAAGAATACCAGAAGGATGTTTACTTGTGTTTTACTGACTACACAAAAACATTCGATTATGTGAATCATACCAAATTGTGGATAACATTGAGAAGAATGGGAATTCTGCAACACTTAATTGTACTCATGAGGAACGTTTACATAGAACAGAAGGCTTTTGTTCAAACAGAACAAAGGGACACTGCATGGTTTAAATCAAGAAGGGAGTGCATCAGAATTGTATCCTTTCACCATACTTATTCAATCTGTATGCTGAGCAAGTAATCCAAAGAAGCTAGACTATAACAAGAAGAACATGGCATCAGTATTGGAGGAAGACTCATTAAAAACCTGCAACACACTGATGACACAACTTTGCTTGCTGAAAGTGAGGATGACTTGAAGCACTTACTGATGAAGATGGAAGACTACAGACTGCGGTATGGATTACAACTCAATATAAAGAAAATGAAAATCCTCATAACTGGACCAATAAGCAGCATTATGATAAATGGAGAAAAGACTGAAGTTATCAAAGACTTCATATTACTTGGCTCTACAATCAACACCAATGGAAGCAATAGTCAAGATGTTAGACAATGTACGGCACCAGGCAAACTGGCTGAAAAAGCCTCTTTCAAGTGATGAAGAGCAAAAATATCTCCTTGAAGACCAAGGTGAGCCTGACACAAGCCATGGTATTTTCAATCTCCTCATATGCATGTGAAAGCTGGACAATAAATAAGACCAAAGAAAAGTCAATGCTTTTGTGGTGTTTGGGAAGAATGCTGAAAGTATCATACCAAAAAAGAAAATAACAAACTCACTGGCATCAAGTCAGAACCGACTTATAGTGATCACTCCTTGGGTTTCTGAGGTGGTATCACTATGGAATTAGATTGTCCAACCTTCCTCCTGAGGAGTGGCTGGTGGGTTTGAACTGCCAGCCTTCTAGTTAACAGTCACATGCTTTAGGCAGTAGGCCAGCAGAGCTCCTGAAAATACCATGGGCTGCTAAAAGAACTAACAAATCTGTCCTCGAAGAAGTGCAGCTGGAACGCTCCTTGGAAATAAGAATGGCCAGACTTCGTTTCACCTACTATGGTCATGTTGTCAGAAGGGACCATTCCCTGGAGAAGGATATCATGGTTTGTAAAGTGGAGGGTACACGAAAAAGGGGAAGGCCCTCAACAAGATGGATTGACACAGTGGCTACAATGATGGGCTCAAGTAAAGCAAAGGATTGTAGAGATGGCACAGGACTGCAGTGTTTCATTCTGCTGTACATATGGTCACTATGAACCTGAGGTGTCTTGAAGGCACCTAAAAACAACAACTAACAACAAAGAAAATCTTAGTAAAGGCTACATGACTACAGAGGTCCCATGAATAAAGAGTACAAGAATATAATTCACCAAACATAAAAGGGATTTTATAAAGAACTGATGTTAAAATAAATATTTTAAATTACGTTGTTGTGAGATGCTTTCAAGTTGGTTTTGACTGATAGCAACCCTACATACAACAGAACGAAACACTGGCCAGTCCTGTACCAGCTTCACAATCCTTGCTATACCTGAGCCCATTGTTGCAGCCACTGTGTAAGTCCATCTCAAGGGCCATCCCTTTTTACGCTGACCCTCCATTTTACCAAGCATGATATTCTCCAGGGAATGGCCCCTTCTGGCAACATGACCAAAGTAGGTGAAATGACAAAGTTGATAAGCATCTTCAATTTCTTCATCTTTGGCTTTAGTGGTTGGTGCATAAATTTGAATAATAGTAGTATTAAATGGTCTACCTTTTAGATATATGGATATTATCCTATCACTGATCTTGAAATTTTCTTTTTGATGATAAATGTGATGATGCCATTCCTCTTCAATTTGCCATTCCCAGCATAGCAGACCACAGGGCTGTCTAATTCAAAACGGCCGATACTAGTCCATTTCAGTTCACTAATGCCTAGGATATTAATTTTTATGTGTTCCATTTCATTTTTGTCAACTTCTAATTTTCCTAGATTCATACTTCATATATTCCACATTCTTATTATTAAAGAATGTTTGCAGGCATTTCTTCTCAGTTTGGGTTGTGCCACATTAGTAAATGGAGGTCCCAAAAGCTTTATTCCATTCACATCATTAAGGCTGACTCTGCTTCGAGGCTCCTAAAGAGACAGGAAAGGAAGAAAAGACCAAAATGGACGTCAGAAGAGACTCTGAAACTTGCTCTTGAACAGACAGTAGCTAAAGCAAATGGAAGAAATATAATGTAATGTATAATATAATCAATGTAATGGATGAACAGAAGATTTCAAAGAGCAATTTGAGAAGACATAGTCAATTATAATGAAATGTGCAAAGACCTAGAGTTAGAAAACCAAAACAGAAGAACATGCTTGGCATTCTCAAGCTGAAAGAACTGAAGAAAAATTTCAAGTCTCAAGTTGCAATATTGAAAGGTTCTACAGGCAAAATATTGAATGATGCAGGGAACATACAATGAAGACGGAAGGAATACACAGAGTCACTGTACCAAAAACAACTATTACAGAAGATGGCATATGATCAAGAAGTCGTCGAAGGTGTACTAAAGGAATTTGCAAAAAAACAAGGTTCCAGCAATTGACGGAATACCCATTGACAGGTTACAGAAAACAGATGCTGCAGTTGAGGCACTTAATCATCTATGCCAAGAAATTTGGAGGACAGCTACCTGGCCAACTGACTGGATGAGGTACTCAATCAAAAGAAAGGTGAATCCACAGAATGTGGAAATTATGCAACAATATCATTGTTGTTGTTATGTGCCATTGAGTCAGATCCAACTAATAGCGACCCCTCCTTGGGTTTTTGAGGCAGTATCACTGCAGAAGTAGATTGCCCAACTTTCCTTCCGAGTAGTGGTTGCTGGGTTTGAACTGCCAGCCTTCTGGTTAGCAGTCAAGTGCCATAGGCACCATGCTACCAGAGCTCCTCAACAATATCATTAGTGTTACATATAAGTAAAATTTTGCTAAAAATAATTCAAAAATAGTTGCAGCAGTATATTGACAGGGAATTTCCAGAAATGCAAGCTGGGTTCAGCAGAAAACCTAGAACAAGGGATACCACTGATGACATCAGATGGATCTTGGCTGAAAGCAAAGAATACCAGAAAGATGTTCATGTGTGTTAACTGACTATGCAAAAGCATTCGACTGTGTGGATCATAACAAACTATGGATAACATAGAGAAAAATGGTAATTCCAGAGCACTTAATCATGCTGATGAGGAACCTGTACATAGACAAGGAGGCTGCTGTTTGAACAGAACTAGGGGACACTGCATGGTTTAAAATCAAGAAGGGTTGTAGCCTTTCACTATACTTATTCAAACTGTATGCTGAGCAAATAATCTGAGAAGCTGGACTATATGAAGAAGAACATGGCATCAGTATTGGAGGAACGCTTGTTAATAACCTGCAATATGCAGATGATACAACTTTGCCTGCTGAAAGTAAAGTGGACTTGAAGCACATACTGATGAAGATTAATGAATAACAGTCTGCAGTATGCATTACACCTCAACATGAAGAAAACAAAAATCCTTACAACTAGACCAATAAGCAGCATCATGATAAATGGAGAAAAGACTGAGTTGTCAAAGATTTCATATTATTTAGTTCCACAATCAACACCAACAGAAGCAGTCAAGGTATCAGATGACATATTGCACTGGGCAAATCTGCTGCAAAAGCCTTTAAGTGCTGAAGAGCAAAGATATCTCTTTGAAGACTAAAGTACACCTTACTCAAGCCATGGTATTTTTCAATAGCCTTGTATGCATGTGAAAGCTGGACAATGAATAAGGAAGACCTAAGAAGAGTTGATACTTTTGAATTGTGGTGTCAGTAAAGAATACTAAAAGTACCATGGATTGCCAGAAGAACAAACAAATCTGTCCTGGAGGAAGTGCAGCCAGAATGCTCCTTAGAAGACAGAATGGTCAGACTTCATCTCACCTGCTTTGATCATGTTGTCAAAAGGGACCATTCTCTGGAGAAGGATATTAAGGTTGGTAAAGTGGAAGGTCAGCAAAAAAGGGGTAGGCCCTCAATGAGATGGACTGATAAAGCAGAAGTAACGAAGGGCTCAGATGTAGTCCTGTGACGATGGCACAGGACTGAGCAGTGTTTCTTTCTACTGTGCACAAGGTTGTTATGAATTGCAGCTGACTCAACAGCAACAGCTAACAACAACAACTACTACTCTGGTGGTATAGTGCCTAAGGCATCTAACTGCTAACCAGAAGGCTGGTGGTTCAAACCCACCAGCCACTCCTTGGGAGGAAGGTTGGGCAATTTACTTCCGTAGTGATACCACCTCAGAAACCCAAGGAGGTATCACTATGAGTCGGACCCGACTCCACAGCAGTGTGTTTGGTTGGTTTTTTTTTGTTTTTTGTTTTTTTTTTTGACCTGAGAAGCTCATCTTCTGGCAATATATCAGACAATGTTTCATGCTATTTATAAGGTATTCAGTGGTCAATTCTTTCAGAAGTAGGCTGCCACTTCCTTCTTCTTAGACTGTCTTAATCTAGAAGCTTCACTGACATCTGTCTACCATGGGTGAACCTTCTGGTATCTGAAATACTGGTGACATAGATTCCAGTATTAGAGCAACATGCAAACCACCACAGTAAGAAAAGCTGAAAGATAAGTGGTGCATTGAAGATTTAGGAACTAATCAATAATTTCAATTAATAACAAAACTAGGGACTGATTATCAAAAAATTACCTAGTAACAGACAATAAAATTAATACATTTTCTTTTTTCTAATGAAACAATTTTACATTTGCAATTGTCAAGCCAAATAGCCAAAATCCCCATTCTTCCCCTGAATATGTTCTCTGGTCATATTTGCATGCAGAGTTCTGGTCTATTCTATCACTGGTAGTAGGGCAGGTGCTGTCTCTTCTCTTGTGCAACCTAATACATTAAATGGATTGCTTACATAGTCCCTACATCTATGCTTACATGCAAGTATATCAAATTGCTTGTGAGACACAGTAATAGGTACTTAATTCAAGATTATCAAATTGTTTTTGGGACACAGTTAACAGCAGAACTATCCAAATCTTCACTGCTATTCAGAGAATACCTTGTAAAGGATCACATTAATTGTTTAAGAAGGAAATCATCACATTATGGAAAAGAGATCAGAATTAAAAAAGAATTTGCTTTCTAAATATGCTTTGGTAGCCAGATTTAGTAAGTGTAATAGTAACTACTTTCACAGAACAACTATGACATTTAAAAATAGATTATGGGTTTTATATATAAAGAAATTGTTAATGATATATATATATATATATATATATATATATAT
>NW_006921894.1:3411972-3415444 GCF_000298275.1 Orycteropus afer afer | reverse complement strand
ATATACACATACATACATATATGAGTTAACATGTATGAAAAAGTTCTATAATTTCAAGAAAGTTTCACACATTGGAGAAGAATAGGAAATCCATTTGAATTATTTAAGACGTCATCCTAAAACTCTAGCACTGAAAATTTATGTGGCATAAAATCTGTTATTAAATGGTCAAGAATGTTCCTAAATGTCAGGACTTCCACGTATTTTACAGCTTGTCTTATTGAAACTAATAAATAAATTTTGGGGGTGGGGGGGTAAATTTAAAGAATGGCAGGAGCTCTCAAAGACCTCATCTATGCCCCAAAGTGCTCATATTTACTAGAAATATTTTGGCCAAAGTGTTTACAACAGTCAGAGATACTTTCTAAACTGACTTTTAACTTTCAAATTGAAGAAAATCTTTGTAGACTTCCGGTAAGATGGTGGAATAGGCAAACAAGTTACAAAGACTCTCTTCAACAAAGAAAAGATAATCCAACAGACAGAGATACAGAAGATGATCCTGGAGACCTGAGCTTTGAAAGGAAGTATACAGAAGTGGATTAGGCATCAACTAGCAGAAGAACCTGAATGAAAACAGTGAGAACAGAGATGAATGAAGCTGTGGACTGTCAACTACTCTGACAGCATCAACAGCATGAATATTTCCAAGTGGTGTTGGGACCAGAGAATTGACCTAATGATCAGCCTTGGTTGCCAAGGCCTGCAGGCACTACTACGCTGGTGGCTTATGACTAGGAAGCAAAATGCAAAGAGGGAGACAACGCAAACTGTGGACTTTTGGCTGTCAGGAGGGTGCAGCCATTTTGATTGTGGCAATCATTTTGGATATATAAAGTGACCGAGGGTGCAGCCATTTTGAATGTTTACAAGTGGTGGCCATTTTAGATATTTAAAGTGACTGAGGGTGCAGCCATTTTGAATGTTTGCAAGACGTGGCCACTTTGGATATCTGAAGTGATAGCATTCTCATTAGGATTCTAAGAATAGGCTCTGTGAGCCAAGGACGCAGGGGCATATGGGAGGCTGATGATGGGAAAGGAGATAGGCGGTGAGTGAGTAAGTGCTGCCAACTAGCGAACAGAGGAGCACAGTACCCTGCTTATGTAGATAACATCCAAAGAAAACAAAAATCGTGGGCAAGAAGTCACTCCAACATACAATCACTAATTAAATATAAACACAACAATGTCCCAATGCCTTGGAGACAAGAGACCATTATACTCCATACAAAGAAGCAAGAGAAATAAGGGACCAGGATACAGACCAAAAACACATCCTTCAGGAAGACACAGCACTGGAACTCCCTGATAAGGAGTTCAAAAGATTTATATTTAGATATATTCAATGGATTGAGAGAGAGATCAAGGAAAATATGGACAAAATTGAGGAAAACAAAGAGAAAACCCAAGAACAATTGTTAAAGACAATACAAGAACAAAACAACAAGATAAATGAAAAATTAGAAATTATACTAAATCTACAGGTAGAAATCCAGAAGATTAATACTAAATTCTCAAAAATACGTAACACATCGAATGGGAAAAGGAGTAGAAGTGAATCAATGGAAGATAGAATTAATGAGACTGAAGAGAAATACCTCAATATTTCTTTGGAAAGGCGTCAATCAGAAAAAAAGATCAAAACAAAATGAAGAAACCCTAAGGCTCACGTAGGATACGATCAAAAGGAATAACTTACGTGTCATCAGAATTCCAGAACAGGAAGAGACAAAAAAAAAAAAACACAGAGAAAATTGTTGAAGATTTGTTAGAAGAGAATTTCCCTGGTATAAAGAAAGATGAGAATATATCCCTTCAAGAAGTCCAACGAACCCCAAACAGGATAGACCCCAAAAGAAAATTACCAGGACATGTCATCATCAAACTCACGCAAACCAAAGAAAAAAAGAGAAAGAATCCTGAAAGAAGCATGGGAAAAACAAAAAGTTACCTACAAGGGACAAATAATAAGACTAAGCTTGCATTTCTTGGCAGAAATGATGCAGGTGAGAAGACAATGGGATGTTATACATATAATCCTGAAAGAAAAACATTTCCAACCAAGAATTATATACCCAACAAAACTGTCGCTCAAATATGATGGTGAAATTAGGACATCTGCAGATAAGCAGAAATTTAGGGAATTGGTTTAAACCAGGCAACCTTACAAGACACACTAAAGGGAGTCCTTGGGACAGAGAACCAACAACAACAAACAACAACTGACCATTAACACATTTGATGAAATAACCCAGAAACCAAGACATATCCAAAGTAAATAAGCCTACACGATTATAAACAGGGAACCAGAGACATCAAGTGACAAATAAGGACAACAACAAACCAAAAGTGGCGGGGGGGGGGGACCTGTGTAGTTACAGAACATCTAAATGGTAGGAAAGTCAAGACAACTGTAAGATAGAAAAGACTTCGAAACTTGGGAAGAAAACTGTAAATCACAGGGTAACCTCAAAGAAAAATGATAAACCTTCACATCAAAATAAAAAAGAGGACAAACACAAATATTTAGCAAATACTAAAACAACAGCAAAGAAGGAAGTGATAACCTGATTGATAAAACAAAATCAGCTCAGTACAGAAAATTATATGGAACAAAGAAATCAGCAACACCATGAAAAAGCACATGACAAAATGAAAACAAATTCATGCATGTCACTAATTACACTGAATTTTAATGGGTTAAATGTGTAACTCAAGAGACATAGAGAGTTGTTGACTGGATAAGAAACCATATCTCATCAATATGCTGTCTATAAGAGACACACTTTAGACACAAAGACATAAATAGATTAAAATTCAAAGGTTGGAAAAAGATGTATCGAGTAAATGGCAACCATAAAAGAGCAGGAGTGACAATATTCTGATCAAATTGACTTTAAGACAAAAAGTACCATAAGACACAAGGAAGGACATTATACAATGATTAAAGGATCAATTGAACAAGAGGATATAACAATAATAAATATCTGCGTACCCAGTGAAAGAGCCTGAAAATACATAAACTAGATTCCAACAGAACTGAAAAGACAAAGAGATGACTCCACAGTCATAGTAGGAGATTTTACTTTTATTTTCTTTTTTCTTTTAAGAGCTTTTACATTCAACGTAATGCATCCATTTAGTTTCATTCCGCATTCATCATGTCCAACCCTAACCGAGTCTCCTCTCTTCCCTACCCTGTAACCCTTCCCCCAGTGCCCCTCTTATTTATGCACTCCCGTTTATCCTGCATTTTCTCAGTTAGAATGTTGGTCCACTGGTATCCCATGGTCTATTGCCCTAAGGAATATATTAGGAGCTCTGGTAGCATAATGGCTAAAGCACTTGACTGCTAACCAGAAGGCTGGTGGTTCAAATCCACTCAGCCACTCCTCGGAAGGAAGGTTGGGCAATCCTACTTCCATAGTGATACTGCCTTGGAAACCCAAGGAGGGGTCGCTATGAGTCGG
>NW_006921894.1:3389627-3411542 GCF_000298275.1 Orycteropus afer afer | reverse complement strand
ATTTTGTTGTGCCAACTGAGTCTGATGTCCCCCGTGCTATGATCCTGAGGCAGTAGATCTACTGGATCTCTCTCTCCCAGGGTGTCTGGTTGTCTGTGAGGGACTACTCTGTGTCTGTCTTCTATTGTTTCTGTAAGGACTGCAGGTATTTTGTATCACTGGTGTCTGTGCAAGATTAGCCTCAGCTGATTGTATCATTGGTCTAGCATATACTTCTGTTCACTGACCCCTGTCTGATCATCTCAGGTGTTTATGTGTTTATCTGTATAGCCTAATGCTTGGTGTTAATGGCAATGCAGTATTGTGGATGAATTGGTCATACGCATCTTCTGTCTATGTGCACAATCTGGTATCCCCCAATTTCCTAATGTTATCATGGTGGTCATATATCCTTCCCGTATATCCCTCCCCCTACCCATGTCAGCGTGTAGGCCCCAACTAGCCTGAAATTAATCCCTACCTTTCCCTCCTCATCCTGATAACCTACTAGGTGAGTTCCCTTTCCCAACCAAACTCTTCTCTGTCTTTTTAGACCAATGGGCTCATACAGTACACTTGTCCTTCTGTGACTGATTTATTTCACTCAGCATAATGTCCTCCAGGTTCATCCACATTGCAAGATCTTTAGCGTATCACTCATTGTTCTTTAATGTGGCACAGAATTCCATTGTGTGGATATACCATAATTTGGTTATCCACTCATCCATTGATGGGCATTTAGGTTGTTTCCATCTCCATGCTATGGTGAATTGTGCCGTGATGAACATAGGTGTACATATGTCTGTTCATGTGCTATCTCTCACCTCTTTAGGATATATTCCTAGTAATGGAATTGCTGGGTCAAATGGGACTTCTACTTTCAGTTTTTTAAGGAAACGCCATACTGTTTGCCACAATGGTTGTACCATTTTACAGTCCCACCAGCAGTGTAATCTCTCACATCAGCAGTTCCAATTTCTCCACAACCTCGCCAGCATTAGTTACTTTCTGGCCCGTTGAACTTTGCTATTGTTGCTGGGGTGAGATGATATCTCATTGTTGTTTTGATTTGCATCTTTCTAATGATTAATGATCATGAGAAATTTCTCATGTGTTTGTTGGCTGCCTGTATATCTTCTTTGGTGAAGTGTCTGTTCAAGTCTTTTGCCCATTTGTGAACTAGGTTATTTGTCTTTTTGGTGTTGAGGTGTTGAAGTTTCCTATAGATTTTGGAGATAAGTCCTTTATCAGATATGTCATAGGCAAATATTTTCTCCCAATCTGTAGGTTCTCTTTCTACCTTTTTGATGAAATCTTTCAATGTGCACAAGAATTTAATTTTTAAAAGGTCCCAGTTACCTAGCTTCTCTTCTATCTCCTGCACATTCTGGGTTATGCTTGACAGTCTATTTATGCTGTAAACTAGGGCTCCCAGATTTGCCCCTATTTTATCTTTGATGTATTTCATAGTTTTGGGTTTTACATTTAAGTCTTTGACCCTGCTTGAGTTTGTTTTTTGTGTATGGGGTGAGGAATGGGTCTTGTTTCATTTTTCTACAGGTGAATTTCCAGTTTTGCTAGCAGCATTTGTTAAAGAGCCTGTCTCTTCCCCATTTAATGAGTTTTGGACCTTTGTCAAAGATCAATTGTCCATAGATGGATGGTTCTATATCTGGACTTTTGATTATCTTCCAATGTTTGATCTATCTATCATTGTTCCAATACCATGCTGTTTTGACTACCGTGGCTATATAGTAGTTCTTAAGATCTGGGACTGTGAGACCTCCCACTTTGTTTTTCTTCTTGAGAAGTGCTCTGCTTATTCAAGGTCTCTTTCCTTTCCATATGAAATTAGTATTTAGATTTTCCATGTCCTTAAAATATTTTGTTGAAATCTGGATCAGGATTGCATTAAATGTATAGATTGCTTTAGGTAGTATTGACATTTTCATAATGTTTAGTCTACCTGTCCATGAACAAGGTAGGTTCTTCCATTTATGCAGTGCCCTTGTTGTCTCCTGTAGCAATGTTTTATAGTTTTCTCTGTATAGGTCTTTTGTATCTCTGGTGAGGTTTATTCCCAGATATTTTATCTTTTTCGTAGCTATAGTGAAAGGGACTGTTTCCCTTATTTCTTTATCAGAGGACTCCTTGCTGGTTTAGACAAATACAACTGATTTTTGTATGTTGATCTTGTATCCTGCCACTTTGCTGAACCTATTAGTTTCAGTAATTTTTTTATTGGGTCCCTTGGGTTTTCTATGTATAGGATCATATCATCTGCAAATAGAGATAGCTTTAGTTCCTCTTTGGCAATTTGTATGCCTTTTATTTCTCTTTCTTTCCTTATTGCTCTGGCCAGGACTTCCAATACTATGTTAAATAGAAGTGGTGATAGAGGGCATTCCTCTCTGGTTCCTGTTCACAGGAGGAATGCCTTGAGTCTTTCTCCATTAATAATGATGTTGGCCATTGGTTTTGCATATATACCCTTTATTATGTTGAGAAATTTCCCTTCTATCTGTATTCTCCTGAGAGTTCTAAACAAGAATGGATGTTGAATTTTATCAAATGCCTTTTCTGCATCAATTAATATAATCATATGGCTCTTTTCCTTTGTTTTGTTTATGTGGTGAATTATATTGATTGATTTTCTGATGTTGAACCACCTTTGTAAACCTGGTATGAATCCCACTTCATCTGGGTGTATTAATTTTTTGATATGTTGTTGGATTCTGTTGGCCAGGATTTTGTTAAAGATTTTTGCATAGTTTTCCTTTCTAGTGGTGTCTTTCCCTATTTTTGGTATTACTGTTATGTTTGCTTCATAAAATGACTTTGGGAGTATTCCATCTTTTTCTATGTTCTGGAATAGCTTGAGTAGCATAGGAGTCAACTCTTCTCTGATTATTAGATAGAATTCTTCAGCGAAAACATCAGAGCAAGGGCTTTTCTTTGTACAAAGTTTTTTTTTATGACCTGTTCGATTTATTCCCTTGTTATGGGTCTGTTTAAGTTTTCTATCTCTGAGTGGGATAGTTTAGGTAGGTCTTGTGATTCTAGAAACTTGTCCATCTCTTCTAGGTTCTCAAATCTATTGGTGTACAGTTTTTCCTAATATTCTGTTAGTATCTTTTTTAATTCCAGTTGGTTCTGTTGTGATGACACCATTTTCGTTTACAATTCCTATGATTTGGATCTTCTCTTTCTTTTCTTTTGTTAGGTCTGCCAATGGTTTATCAATTTTATAATCTTTTCAAAGAACCAGCTCTTTGTTTTGTTCATTTTCTCTGTTTCATTTATTTCTGCTCTGATCTTTATAATTTCCTTGCTTCTAGATACTGTAGGGTTCTTTTGTTGTTCTATTTCTAGTTGTTGGAGCTGATGAGTTAGAGTGTTGATTTTGTTGCTTTCCTCTTTTTTGATGTATGCATTTATTGCTATAAACTGACCTCTAAGTACTGCTTTTGCTGTGTCCCATAGGTTTTGATATGATGTATCTTCATTCTCATTATTTTCTAGGAATTTTTTTATTTCAGTTTTTATCTGTTCTGTAACCCAATAGTTTCTGAGCAGTGAGTTGTTCAGCTTCCATTTGTTGGATGCTTTTTCATTGCTCCTCCTATTATTAATTTCTAGTTTTATAGCAATGTGGTCCAAGAAGACGCTTTGTAGTATTTCAATGTTTTTGAATTCACTGAGGCTTGTTTTATGTCCTAGCATATGATCTATTCTGGAGAAGGATCCATGTGCACTGGAATGAATGTGAATTGTGTTTTTCTTGGGTGAAATGCTTTGTATATGTCTATGAGGTCCAGTTGGTTGACTGTCCTGATGAGTTCTGTATCCTTGTTGAGTTTTTTTCCAGTTGACCTGTCCCTCCTTGAAAGTGGTGTGTTAATGTCTCCTACTACTATTGTAAACTTTCAGCCAACACTTCATACACATTTTGCTTCATGACATTGACTTACAATTCCCCACAGTACAATAGGTCTCTTCCCACTTCCTCCCTGTAGTTACCTCTTCTCTGTGTCCTTCCCTCCCATGTACTCTCACCCCCCGAACTATCTCTCTGTGCAAACACTACCTTTTGTTCTCCCATGATTGATCACTCCAAGAGTATATCTACCTGATGTAAATGTTCACCTCATATGCCTGTCTATTGTTTGACTGGAAACCACAGGAGTGAGTTCAATTCCAGACCTAAAGGGTGACTAGGGGCCATAGTCTCAGGTATCTCACCAGGTACTAGCAGACCAGTAAACCTGGTCTTTTTTTTTATGATTTTGAGTTTTGGTCCACATTTTCCCCCATTTTATCCAGGATATCCTACATCAATCCTCCTCCAAGGGACAGTGGGAGCTGGGCACCCTCTAGTTCTTCTGGTCTCATGGTCATATAGGCTGAGGATCGCATGGTGTACCAGTCCCTTGGACTAATTGATTCCATACATCTTTGGTTTTCTTTATTTTTCTTTGCTCTGAATGAGGAGAGACCCATCGTTGCATCTAGATTGTTGCTTACAAGCTTTAAAGATCCCAGTTGCTAGTTACCAGAGGAGGATGTAGAACAATGTTTTTGTACAGTATGTTATGCCGGTTGAGCTTGATGTCCCCTGTGACCATGGTCCTAAGCTCACAGGTCCAACAACTTACTCTGAGTGGTTAGCTGTGCCTAAGAAGTTATAACTTTGTTCTGTTTGTTCTAGTTGCATGGACATTCTTAGAGGACATACAAGTACATATGTAGAAATATCATGTGCCAATCTTATATATGGTCATGGGTATGTATATTCCCTTTTGCCTAGACACACTAGATCATTCAGCCTGTAGATCTAGTTACCTGTAGATTAGTGTTTGTTATAACTGAAAATGCAGTACATATGTAAAAGGGTTTATCTTTGTTGTCCAAATCCCTTGTGCACCTCTTTGTGTCTTCCTTTTCTTTCATGTTATTGTGTTGGTCACTCACTTTTAGTATATTAGCTTTTCCTTCACCCAAATCAGTAATTGTCTTTTACCTATCTAGTAGCTTTCCCTCCTCTTCCCTCCCATTCCTAGTAACCAACAAAGAATGTTTCCTTCCATATGTAAACCTCTCCTTCACTTTTTATAATAGTGGACTCATACAGTATGTGTCCTTTTGTAATGGATTAGTTTCACTCAATATAATAGGAAGTTCAGTGAGGAGGTTGGTAGTCCAGAAGAGAATTAAGACATTGACAGTGGCGATGCTAAGAGAAAAAATGTTTCCATGTCATTGAAGGGGTGAAAGGGAGACGGGAATTGAGAAAGTTTCCTGAATTTTTGATTTGTGTGACCACACACTGAGATAGGAATAAAAAGAGGAGGAGGAAGTTTTAAGATATTAAAATACAAGCGTGTTAAGACCACCCCCAGGTTCGGTTATTCACAGAGACTCACAGGATTCAGTCTCTAGTTTTACTCATGGCTAAGATTTATTACACTGAAAGGATACAAAGCAAAATTAGCAAAGGGACGTGGGGTAAAGTTCAGAAGAAACCAGGTGCAAGCTCCTAAGAGTATTTTCACCATGGAGTCATATAGGATATACTTAGTTCGGTATTGAATTGTAACAACATGTATTATTTAATAAGGAAGCTCATTAGAGACTCAGTACTCAAGATTTTTATTAGAGGCTGATCATGAAGGTACCCTTTGCTGGAAGGAAGCAAAATTCCAGACTCCAAGAAGAAAGTAGGTGTCCAGAATATCTACCTCATTTTAGAAATATTTAAGCACAGTGCACAAATCTTACTTTTTACCAGTTCCCAATGTCAGCCAAGGATTAACCCTGTAAGGAGGCCTTTCTAAGGATAGCAATCTTCCAGGCCTATTATGTTAACTCTTTTCTTCACAGAAGTTAATCAGTTTATTATTGAGTTTGAAGTGTTTGGGATATCCAGATGGCGATCTAGTAAGCAGGTGAATAAAAGGTCATGAAATAAAGACTTTAAGATGTGGAATTGTATTATATTACCCAGAAAGAATATAAGGAGAGGATTGATGATGGGGTTCCTAATGAAAACCTGCCCTGTGTTTAACAATAGAGAAGAAGAGAATGAAAAGAAACAAGGTTTTGGAGAAGGCCAAGAGAATAAAAAGTTTGTGAAGCATAGAATAGTCCAGTGGTTCTCATTTTTCTCAACTGTGACACTGGGATTTACACTAAGAAGGGAAGAAGAAGTTAAAGCTATCAATGAAGTCCACTGGGGAAAAAAAAAATGTCCAGATACATCTGTAGAACTGTATTTTACAAATTAAAGTTCCTCTGAACTGTGATAGAAAAACTTTGTAAGCCCTTGGCTTGAGGAGTCAGTAATGTCAAATATTTAGACAAGTAAAACTGGAAATGTGAAGTATCCACTGGATTTGCATCTTAGAAGGTCATTAATGACTTATATTAGCAATTTCTGTGGAATGTTTTGGTAGAAAAGCCAAATTAAAGATGTATTATTCTCTCAATTTTTTTTCTTTTTTTTTTTTAAATTTAATGTCTTTTAGTCTTGTTTATTCAAATATATTATAAGCTTTGAGAGTCGGGTCTATATCATGTAATTGTTTTAAATATTTGCTATTTTAGATCTGGAGCTCTGGTAGCCTACTGCTTAGGGCACTTGACTGCTAACCAGAAGGCTGGCGGTTCAAACTCACCAGTCACTCCTCGGAAGGAAGATGGGGCAATCTACTTCCATAGTGATACTGCCTCGGAAACCCAAGGAGGGGTCGCTATGAGTTGGGTCTGATTCAACGGCACATAACAACAACAACAACTACTACTATTGTAGACTTGTCTACTATCTCCTTTAATTCAGTTAATATTTGCTTCATGTATTTTCCAGCACTTTCACTGGGTGCATAAATATTTATTATTGTAAGGTCTTCTTTGTCAATGGACATTTTCAGCATCATATAATGTCCCTCCTTATTTCTTATGATGTTTTTCACCTTAATGTCTATTTTATCAGAAATCAATATTGCTACTCCTCTGGTAGTGTAGTGCCTAAGGCACTTGACTGCTAACCAGAAGGCTGGCAGTTCAAACCCACCAGCCACTCCTCGGAAGGAAGATGGGGCAATCTACTTCCATAGTGATTCTGCCTCAGAAACCCAAGGAGGGGTTGCTATGAGTCGGGTCTGACTCAACAGCACACAACAACAACAACAGCCCTTTTTTGGTTTCCATTGGCTTGGTATATTCTTTTCCATCCCTTAACTCTTAATTTGATTTTATCTTTGTGTCTAAGGTGGGTCTCTTGTAGGCAGCATATCAATGGCTCTTCTTTTCCTATCCAGTCTGCCACTCTCTTTCTCTTGATAGGTGTATTTAGTGCTTTCACATTGAGTGTAATTAGTGACAGGTATGAATTGATTGCTGTCATCTATTGTGTTTTTTTGTCATGTTGTTGCTGTTTCTTTGCTCCTTACACTTTTCTGTGCTGAGTTCAGTTTGTTGGCAAATGCTTTCTCCCTTTTCTTCTTCATAGCTGGTTTTGTGCTTATTAAACACATATATTTTCCTTCCTTCTGGATTTGCTTAGAAGAACTGTTACTTTTTTCTGTGGTTACCTTGGAGTATATTCTTGTCTCTACATTTTTAGAACAATGCATACTGCGAAGACATTGTCCTGGTTTCCTCTCCATTTGAGGGTCTGTACCTAGAAGTTTTATTCCCTCTGATAGGTTAGTTGCTGTTGTATGCTGAATGAATTCCTTGGTTTTTAAGGTACAATGTTTTATGGTCTTATTTTGAGTATCTATTTTTGATTTGGTTTTAGTGTTGATGCCAGGTATCCTAGTTTTGTTGATCTCTGTTGTAGGTTCTCTATTGGAAGGACTTCCTTAAGCATTTCTTCTAGTGTTGGTCTGGTTTTCACAAAATCCCTTAATTCCTGTTTGTCTGAGAATGCCCTCATATTTGATGGATAATTTGGCTGGTGTTCTGGTTACCTAGTGCTGCTCTGACAAGAATATACCACAAATGGGATGGCCTCAACAAACAGTAGTTTATTCTTACAATTTGTAGGCTTTAAGTCCAAGTTCAAAGTGCCAGGCTCTAGGGGCTGGGTGAAAGCCCCTCAGCCTTGGGCTTCAGGTCTGCCTCCAGCTGCCAACCCACTGGAGCTAGAGGCTTTTCTTCACTCAGATAGCTGCTAGCTACTGAGGCTGCCAAGCCCAAGGTTGACAAGTAAATAGGCACAGTCCCAATGTTACCAAACCACATGGCAAGCCATTAACTTAAGTCCATTGTAAGTCCCAAGGTCAGCAGAGCATAGCAGGCTGCTGAGCAACAACATGGCTACATGCAGGGCCCAAGCGTGCCATAAGCTAGAGACCATACCCAAAGGTTTCTCCTTATATACAGGAAGCAGACTACATACCCAAAGGCATCCAAGATACCCAGCTGCTTGTGGTAGATCCCACCATGGAGTTGATTGCCAGTCTCCTCATGGGGATTAACTACCATCAGCTGCTCAGCCACTCACCCAGGCCTAGCCAAGTTGACACACAAACTTCACTACCACTGCTGGATACAGGATTCTTGGTTGGAAGTTCTTTTCCTTCAGTGTTTTATATATGCCATCCCATTGCCTTCTTGCCTGCATGGTTTCTACTGAGTAATAGGAGCTCAGCCTGTTTGATTATTATAAGTAATATTTCTTTTTTCCTGGGCAGCTCTCAAAATTTTTTCTTTGCCTTTGGTTTTGCATAGCTTGATTATAATATGCCTTGGTGATTTTTCTCTTGGGATCTATCTTGTGTGGGGTTCTATGAGCTTCTTGGACAAATATGTTTTCTTCCTTCATGATATAGGGAAAGTTTTCTGTTAGCAGGTCTTCCACAATTTTCCCGGTAGTCTTTTTCGCCTCTTCTTGTTCTAGAATTCCAATGAGTCTTATATTGTTTTTTTCTCATGTCATCACATATAATTCTTAGGTTCTCTTCATTTCTCTTAAATCTTTGTTCTGATTTTTCTTCATACAGGCTAGTGAGTGTCTAGGTCCAGGGATTTGTCTTCTAGTTGGGATATACGTTCTTCAGCCAGTTCTAACCTACTCTTTTGTGCTTCACCTGTATTGTGTAATTCTGTCATTTTGGTACTCATTTTCTGCATTTCGGTACTCATGTTCTGCATTTCTAACTGCTGTTTTTGTATGAGTTCTGATTGTGCATTAATCTTATTATTCTGTTCCTGAATGATTTTCCCGAGTTCCTCCAGGGAACTGTCTATGTTCTCCTTGTTTCTGTTTGGGGTTTCCTTAGGCTCTTGTATAGCTCTATAAACGCATCTTCTAAATTCCTTCTCATATAATTCTATTGCCGCCTCTTCCTCCATGTATAATAAGACCTTTGTTTGTGGTTTTGCTTCTAATGCCTTGTCCTGTTTTTCTTTTTGTTTGATTTGAAGTTGCCTGTTTTTTCCTAGACATTTTGAGGTTGTCTTTAACTGTTGGTTACATGTTGATTTGTTTTGTCTTGGTTTTGTGGTTTAATATTTTGAAAAGGTGAAGCTGGTTTATTTTATTTTATTTAATTATTAATTCTAGTATGCTGGGTCACTCTGCAGTTTTCTTTGTGATGGTGTAATCACTGTGTGGAATGCGGATCTGGTTTCTGTTTGTCATAAAAAGGGTTTTGAGTTCAAACAGGAGGTTTTATGTTGGTTGATTGTGGTTTCTTTTATTGGATGAGTGAAGTTATTGGTGGAGAAGTTGGCAATGGAAAAAGGAAAGCTTGCTGTTGCTAGGGTCAATTTTAGGGCTTTGAGCAGGCTGCTGCTGATGACATTGTACTATTATTTACAGGCCCTCGACTCCATTTCAGGAAATGCTCCAGTTTTCAGGGGGTCGTCACTTTCTGCCAGGCTCAGACAGATGCAAGGACCCTGCTTCCGAGGCCCCTCGGTGTCAAAAAGCTGACCCAAGGCAACTTCTCAGCTCCGCGATTGGCCACGGGTTTTTCTCTCTCTGCCTCACTTAACTGTGGTGCTGGCCCAACCTGCGTAGACTGTGATCTGCTAGGGAGTTTGTCTGTGAGACCACCCATCTGTAGCACCAAAGATGTGCTCAGTTTCAGCTGCACTGGAGTCAGGAGAGTACCCGCTAGTAATTTGTGGTCCTGATATTAGTGATAAAGTCAAGCACAGATCTCTCAGTGCCACTAAGCTGACCCAAGCCTATTCAGTGACCTGTTGAGGGTGTAGTGAGCCCACCCTCCTGGAGCACCAATGGGCTCTCTGCTTGGGATTCAATGGTTCTGGGTGTGCCCATTTGCACCTAGCCAACCCAAATAACTGATAAAATCAGGTGCTGAAGGTAGATCTTTGGGGTGATCGCTGCTATGCTGCTGTGATCGCTGTTATGCTGATCTTCTGCCTTGACCCAGGGAGGTCTTGGATGGTCGTTCTCTCCTGCCGGTCACTCCTCCAGGGAAGTCTCTAATGGCCTTTCTCAGCTGCCTGCCCACATTCCGCAGGGTAGATCTTCTTTAGTTTCTTTCCTTGTACCTTTCCTCTAATTCTACTCCTCTGAGTTTGGTGCACTCTGACTCAGTGAGCTGTTCAGAGCATCAAACTTCCTAATTCAAACTGCTGTACCTAGCTTATCAAGCACTAGGATGCTACAGGGAAATACTGTGATAATTACTGATGAGACTCCACTTTGAATCTCTATATAGTAGGAGACTTTAATACACCACTTTCAGTCACAGAGATAATAACTGGAAAGAAACTCAACAAAGACACAGAAGAATGAAACAATACAATCCAGCAACTTGACCTTATAGACATCTACAGAGAACTACACCCAAAAACAGCATAATATACATTCTTTTCTAGTGCACATGGAATATTCTCTAGGATAGATGACGTTAGGCCACAAATCAAGCCTCAATAAATGCAAAAACCTTAAAATACTCCAAAGCATCTTCTCAAATCATAATGTTGTAAAATTAGATGTTAACAATAAGAAGATGAGCAGAAAAAGAGCCAATACATGGAAATTGAATAACACCCTCCTTGAAAATTACTGAGTAATATAAGAAATAAAAAACAAAACAAAAAATTTTCAAACAAGAATGAAAATACAACATACCAAAATCTTTGGGACACAGAAAAAGTAGTGAACAGAGGCCAATTTAGAGCAATAAATGCACACATCAAAAAAGAAAAAGGAGCCAAAATGAACACCTTAACCCAACATCTCCAATAATTAGAAAAAGAGAAGCAAAAAGAGCTTACAGTCACCAGAAGAAAAGAAATAATAAAAATTCGAGCAGAAATAAATTAAACAGAAAATAGAAAGACAACAGAAAAAATCAACAAGACTCACTCACTGCCTTTGAGTTGGTTCTGACTCATAGGGACCCCTCCTTGGGTTTCCAAGGTGGTATCTCTATGGAAGTAGATTGTGCTGTCTTCCTTCTGAGTAGTGGCTGGTGGGTTTGAACCACCAGCTTTCTGGTTAACAGTCAAATCCCTTAGGCACTATACCACCAGAGTTCCTAACAAGACTAGAAGTTGGTTTTTTGAAAAGATTAATAAAATTGGCAAACCAGTGGCAAATTTAACAAAAGAATAGAGCAAGAGCATATAAATAGCAGGAATAAAAAATTAATTGGGTGACACCACAAGAGAAACAACAGAAATTAAAAGGATAGTATTAGCATAATACTATGAAGAACTATAACAAATTTGAAAATCTAGAAAAATTGACAGATTTCTAGAAACACCCTACTCACCTAAACAAACAGAGGGTGAGGTGAAAAATTTAAACAGACTCATAAAAAAAAAAGAAATTGAACACATCATAAACATATTATCAACAACAACAAACAAACAAAAAAAACCCTGGCCCACATGGTTTCATTGGTGAATTCTACTGAATATTCAGAGAACTGATACCAATCATACTGAAACTATTCCAGAATACAGAAAAGGATGGAATCCTCTCAAATTCATTTTATGAAGCAAGCATAACCTTCATACCAAAACCAGGCAAAGTCATCACTAAAAAGAAAAACTACACTCATGCACATAAATGCAAAAATCTTCAACAAAATCCTGGCAAATAGGCTGCAACAACATATCAAAAAATATATATAGTATTACCAAGGGGGAGATTATACCAGATATGCAAGGATGGTTAAACATTAGAAAAACAATCAATGTCATCCGTCACAAATAAAAGAAAGGAAAAGAACCACATTTTCATATCAATCAATGCAGAAAAAGGCATCTGATGAAATCCAACAATCATTCCTGATAAAAAAAAAACTCTCAGCAAAATGGGAACAAAAAGGAAATTCCTCAAAATAGTAAAGGGCATATATGCAAAACCAACAGCTAACATTATTCTCAATGGAGAGAGACTGAAACCATTCTCTGTGAGAACAGGAACCAGACAAGGACGCTTTCTGTTACCACTTCTATTCAACATTGTATTGGAAGTCCAAGCCAAGACAATAAGGCAAGATAAGGAGATCAAAGGCATACAAATTGGTAAGGAAAAAGTCAAACTATACCTATTTGCTGATGATATGATCCTATACTTAGAAAAGCCAAGAGACTCAGTAAAATAAATAAATAAATAAATAAATAAATAACTACTGGAATTAATTGAGAGATTTAGCATAGTGGCAGAATACAAGATTAACATCCAAAAATCAGTTTGATTCCTCTAAACCAGCAAAGAGATTGCTGGAAAAGGAATAAGGAAATTAATACCATTTACAATAGCTAGCAAAATAATAAAATACTTGGGAATAAATCTTACCAGGGACACAAAAGACCTATACAAAGAAAACTACAAAAGACTACTTCAAGAAACCATAGGACACCTACATAAATGGAAGTATCATGCTTGTGGACAGGAAGACTGAACATTGTGAAACGTCAATTCTGCCCAAAGCAATCAAGACATTCAATGCTTTCCTAATCCAGATCCCATCAACATTCTTCAAAGATATGAAAAAACCAATCACTAATTTTACATGGAAAGGAAAGACACCTCCAATAAGCAAAGTACTATTGAAGAAGAAGAACAAAGTAGGAGGTCTCACACTCCTGAATCTGGCACAGTAGTCAAAAGAGCCTGGTATTGGTATGACAACAGACACACAGACCAGTGGAACAGACTTGAGAACCCAGAAATAAATCCATTGACCTATGGTCAGCTAATTTTTGACAAAGGGGTAAAATCCATTACCCGGGGAAGAGAGTGTCTCTTTAACAAATGGTCCTCCCAAAACTAGATATCCATTTTCAGAAAAATGAAACAAGATCTGTACCTCACACCATACACAAAAACTAACACAAGATGGATCAAAGATTTAAATGTGAAACCTAAAACCATCAATAGTAACAACAAGGTAATGTACTGCCTAAGGCACTTGACTGCTAACCAGAAGGCTGGCAGTTCAAACCCACCAACCACTCCTCAGAAGGAAGACTGGGCAATCTACGTCTGTAGTGATATCACATCAGAAACTCAAGGAGGGGTCGCTACAAGTCAGGTCTGACTTGAAAGCAAGTAACAGCAACAACAGAAAAAAAAATTATCAAGTTCCTCAAGGGAAAAATGGGGGCAAATTTAGGGGCCCTCATTTATGGCATAAATAGACTGTCAAGCATAACACAAAATGCACAAACAACAGAAGATAAACTAGATGAATGGCACCATTCTGAAAATTAGGTTTTTATGGGTGCTCTGGTAGCATAGTGGCTAAGGCACTTGACTGCTAACCAGAAGGCTGGCGGTTCAAACCCATCAGCCACTCCTCAGAAGGAAGGTTGGGCAATCCTACTTCCGTAGTGATACTGCCCGGAAACCCAAGGAGGGGTCGCTATGAGTCGGGGCCGACTCGACGGCAAACAACAACAACAACAACATGTCCTTCTGAAGACTTCTTCAAAAGAGTAAAAAGATAACCTACAGAATGAGAAAAAAAAATTCAGCAATGACATATCTGACAAGGGAGTTATCTCTAAAATTTATAGAAAACTCAAATACTTCAACAACAAAAAGACAAACAATCCAAATGGACATAAGACATGCACAGACACTTCACCAAAGAGGATATTCAGGCAGCCAACAAACATATGAAGAAATGTTCATGATCATTAGCCATTAGAGAGATGTAAATGCAAATGACAGTGAGATACCATCTTGCCCCACCACTAATAGCAAAGTTCATGAAAACAGAAAATAACAAATGCTGGTGAGGATGTGGAGAGATTGGGATCTCAAACACTGCTGATGGACTGTAAAATGATACAACCACTGTGGAAAGCAGTATAGTGATTCCACAAAAAGTTGGAAACTGAAATATCATTTGACACGGCAATCCCATTACTAGGTTTATATAAAGAAGTGACACCCACTACAAGAACTGATATATGCACACCATGTTCATCCCAGCACTATTTATAACAGCAAAAAGATGAAAACAACTAGGTGCCCATCAACTGAAAAAGGAATAACCAAACTATGGTACATACACATGATGGAACACTATGCAACACTGAAGAATAATGCAGAATATGCAAATCACTGCACAAGATGGATGAACTTGGAGTACATTATGCTGCATGAATTAAGTTAATTACAAAAGGAAAAATACTATATTAGTTCATTATTGTAAAAAGTCAAGGAAAGGTTTATATATGGAAGGTGACTTTCTTTGTTGGTTACCAGGGTAGTAGGAGAAGGGAGGAAACACTCCAAAAAATTTACAAAAATGGGAACGGGAAGATGGCATCTTATCTGTAGGCCACACGTTAGTTCCATCTAGCATCTTAATACCTGAAAAACTAGGTGCAGCAGTTTGAGGTAGGGATTCTGGTACTCTGAACAGCTCATTAAGTCAGAGAAGGCCAAACTCAGGGGAGTAGGAGAAGAAAGGAGGGAGAGGAAGTGTAAACAGACAGAATGATTAAAAATAAATGAACTTGCCCTACCGAGCACCGACCAGCCAGCGATATAGGATATCGAGGGCTCCCTGGGGCAGTAGAAAAATGCACTGGAGGACCTGCAGCTATTACAGGAATCTATCTTCAGCACCCATTTTTATTGGTAAATTTGGGACCACTGGAAAGGCACCATATCTGAGAAGTGGGACGGGGACTCCTCTTGCTCTGGACCAGTGAATTTGCAGCAGAGAGGGAAGCACACTGCAGGTGGGCCGAGGGATAAACTCATGGCACAGGTCAGGGCAGCTATTACAGGACAGCTCTTTGGCATGGAGGGGCCTGGAGTATGGGGTTTTCGTGGCTGTTTGAACCTGGTGGAAAATGGCAGTCCCCTAACAATTGGGGTCTTTGCTGAACTTGAGCTGTGGGCCTGTAAGTAAGTGTAACTTTATCATTAGCAGACTACTCAAAGACCTGGAAACGGTTACTGGTGCCTTGGAACTTTTTTTCTCTTTCTTCCTCCTTTCCTCACCTCTCCCTTACCTCATCCAATAGAAAAACCATTTTAAACCACCACAACACCTGCTGCTCAAATCCTAAACCTCCTTCATGATGAACAGAGTCCTGCATCCACATTCCACACAGTGATTCCATCATCACAAACAAAACTGCAGAGCAACTCAGCACACCTGAATTAATAACCAAAAAAATAAAATACACCAGAGCTCCACTTTTGCAAAAATATTAAATCATAAAATCAAGACAAAACAAATCAATACATAACTAACAGTTAAAGACAATTTCAAAATGTCTAGAAAACAAGAGGCAAGCTCAAGCCAAACAAACAAACAAACAAAAAAACATAAGGCAATAGAAATAAAATCCCAAATAGGAGTCTCATTAATTATGCAGGAAGAGCAGGCAACAGAACTATCTGAGAAGGAATTTAGAAGGTATGTTTATAGAACTCTACAAGACTTTAAGGAAACCTGAAACAGAAGTAAGGAGAACACAGAGAGTACCCCCCCCCCAAAAAAAAAAAACTCAGGAAAACCATTCAAGAACAAGATAAAAAGATTAATATACAATCACAACTCATACAAAAACAGCAGTTAGAAATCATGAATATGAATACCAAAACTACAGAGTCACACAACACAGTGGAAGAACAAAAGAATAGGCTAGAACTGGCTGAAGAACGCATTTCTTAATTAGAAGATAAATCCCTGGACACCAGCCTGTATGAAGAAAAATCAGAACAAAGAGCTAAGAGAAATGAAGAGAACCTAAGAGTTATGTGGGACAACATGAAAGAAACAACATACACCTCATTGGAATTCCAAAACAAGAAGAGGCAAAAAAAGAAAAAAAAAAAACACTGAGAAAATTGTGGAAGACTTACTAACAGAAAACTTCCCTCATATCATAAGGAAGAAAAGTATTTGTCCAAGAATCTCAAAGAACACCATACAGGACAGATCCCAAGAGAAAAACACTGAGGCATATCATAATCAAACTCTCCAAAACAAAAGACAAAGAAAGAATCTTCTGAGTTGTCTGGACTAAAAAAATTTTACTTTTAATAAGCAAACAGTTTGGTTGAGCTCTGATTACTCAGCAGAAACCATACAGGCAAGAAGGCAATGGGGCGGCATATATAAAACATTGAAGGAAAAGAAAACTTCCAACCAAGAATCCAAATCCAGCCAAACTGTCCACCAAATATGAGGGCAAAATCAAGACATTCTCAGACAAACTTAAATTAAGGGATTTTGTGAAAACCAGACCAACCCTACAAGAAATGTTTGAGGAAGTCCTTCTAATAGAGAACCCAGAACAGAGAACAACAAAATGAGGACATATGATATCAACACTAAAATCAAATCAGAAATAGATGTTCAAAGTAAGACCGTAAAACACTGTACAGTAAAAAAATAAGGAAGTCAATCTGCACATGACAAAAGCAACTAACCAAATAGAGGGAATAAAAGTTCTAGGTACAAAATGGAGAGGAAAACAGGACAATGTTTTCATAGAACAGACTGTTCCAAAAATACACAGACAAGAATTCACTCCAAGGTAACCACAGAGAAAATTAACAATCCCCCTAAGCAAACCCACAAGGAAGGAAAACATGGGTTTAGTAAGCACAAAACCAACAATAAAGAAGAAAAGAGAGGAAACACTTGACAACAAAATGAACTAAGCACAGAAAAATATATGGACAAAGGAAACTCCAACAACATGACAAAGAAACACAACAGAATGACAGCAATCAATTCATACCTAACACTAATTACACTCAATCTGATGGACTAAATGCACCAATCAAGAGAGAAAGTGGCAGACTGGATTCAAAAAAGAAGACCCATTGATATGCCACCTACAGGAGACCCACCTTAGACACCAAGGTAAAAACAAATTAAAAGCTGAAGGATGGAAAAAATATACCAGGCCAATGGTAAACAAAGAGGAGAAGTGGCAATATTAATTTCTGATAAAACAGACTTTAAGGAAAAAAAAACAACCTAAGAGACAAAGAAGGTCACTATATGATGCTAAAAGGGTCAATTGACCAAGAAGACATTAAGATAATAAATACATATGCACCCAATGAAAGTGCTCCAAAATACATGAAGCAAATATTAATTGAATTGAAAGGGAAAAAAGACAACTCTACCTTAGTAATAGGAGACTTTAACACATCACTTTCAAGGAGGGACATATCAACTAGAAAAAAACTCAACAAAGAAAAAGAAGAACTCAACAACACAATCAACCAACTCAACCTCATAGACATATACAGAGCACTCCACCCAGCAAAAGCATAATTCACATTCTTCTCCAGTGCACATGGACCATTCTCCAGAATAGATTATATGTTAGGACATAAAACAAGTCTTAATAAATTCAAAAACACTGAAATACTACAAAGCATCTTCTCAGACCACAATGTTATATACAATTTGAAATTGATAATAGGAAAATCAAGGGAAAAAAATATCAAACGTCGAAGCTGAACAATACACTGCTCAAAAACTACTGGGTAATAGAAGAAATAAAAAGTGAAATAAAAAAGAAATTCCTAGAAACAAACAAGAATGAAGATACATCATACCAAAACCTACAGGACACAGCAAAACCAGTACTCAGAAGTCAGTTTATAGCAATAAATGCATACAGCAAAAAAGAGAAAAGAAACAAAATCAACACTCTAATTCAACAACGTCAACAACTAGAAAAAGAACAACAAAAGAATCCTCCAATATCTAGAAGTAAAGAAATAACAGAGACCAGAGCAGAAATAAATGAAACAGAAAAAAAAAAAAAAAAAAAACCTAGAAAAAAATCAATGACATAAGAAGCTAGTTCTTCAAAAAGATAAACAAAATTGGCAAACCACTGGAAAATCTAACAAAACAAACAAACAAACAAAAGATGATGCAAATTACAAGAATAGTAAACAGAAAGGGTGTCATCACAAAAGAACCGAAATAAAAATGATGCTGACAGAATATTATGAAAAAATGTATGCCAATGGATTTGAGAATATAGAAGAAATGACAAGTTTCTGGAATCACAAGACCTACCTAAACTATCCCAGTCAGAGATAAAATACTTAAACATACCCATAACAAAAGAAGGAATTGAACATGCCATTAAAAAAAAAAAAAATCCCACAAGGAAAAGTCTTGGCCCTGATGGCTTCACTGGAGAATTTCACCAAATATTCAGGGAAGAGCTGACACCTATACTACTCTATGCTATTCCAGAACATAGAAAAAGATGGACTACTCCCAAACTCATTTTATGAAAGAAGCTTAACACTAATAGTAAAACCAGGGAAGATGCCACTAAAAAGAAAAACTGAGACCAATATCCCTCATGAACATAGATGCAAAAATTTTCAACAAAATCTTGGCCAACAGAACCCAACAACATATCAAAAAAATAATACCTCCTGACTAAGTGGGATTCATACTGGGTATGCAACGATGGTTCAACATCAGAAAAACAATCAATGTAATCCACCACATATACAAAACTAAAGAACCCTATGATCATATCAATTGATGCCAAAAGGCATTTGATAAAATACATCTGTTCCTGTTCAGAACTCTCAGCAAAATAGGGATAAAAGGGAAATACCTCAACATAATAAAGGGCATATATGCAAAGCCAATGGCCAACATTATAATTAATGTAGAAAGACTCAAAGCATTCCCCTAATGAATGGGAACCAGACAGGGTTACCTTCTATCAACACTCCTATTTAACATTGTGTTGAAAGTCCTAGCCAGAGCAATAAGGCAAGAAAGAGAAATAAAAGATGTTCAAATTGGCAAAGAGGAAGTAAATCTATCTCTACTTGTGAATGGTATGATCCTGTACATAGAAAACCCAAGAGACTCAGCAAAAAAAAAGAACAAACAAACAAAAAATACTGGAATTAATAGAGAGGTTCATCAAAGTGGCAAGATACAATGTCAACATACAAAAATCAGTTGGATTCCTCTATGCCAAAAATTGTTGTTCTTGTTGTTGTTATGTGCCGTCGAGTCGGGCCCGACTCATATAGGCCTCTGAAAAAGAAATAAGGGAAACAAAACATTTACAATAGCACTAAAAAGATAAAACATCTAGGAATAAATTTTACCAGAGACCCAAAAGGCCTACATACACACACACACACACACACACACACAAACAAACAAATTGTAAATCATTACTACCGGAGACAACAAAGGATCTACATAAATGAAGAATCTGCCTTGTTCATGGACAGGGAGACAGAATATTGTGAAATGTCAATACCATCTAAAGCAACTTAACATTTAATGCAATACTGATCCAGATACCAACAAAATTTTTTAAGGACATGGAAAAACCAATTACTAACTTCGTATGGAAAGAAAACAGACCTCAGATAAGTGGAACACTACACCAATGAAGAACAATAAAGTGGGAGGTCTCACACTCTCAGATCTTAAAACCTACTTTTCAGCCACAGTAGTCAAAATAGCATGGTACTGGTACAATGACAGACAGATAGACCAATGGAACAGAATCAAAAACCCAGAAACAGGCCCATCTATCTATGGACAGTGGATCTTTGACAAAGGTCCAAAACCCATTAAATGGGGAAGAGAGAGCCTCTTTAACAAATGGTGGTGGCAAAACTGGATATCCACTTGCAGAAAAAGGAAACAAGAACCATACCTCACCCATACAGAAAAACAAACTCAAGCTGGATCAAAGACTTAAATATAAAACCCAAAATTATAAAATTTATCAAAGATAAAATAGGGACAAATCTAGGAGCCCTAATTTATGGCATAAATAGTCTAACAAACATAACCCAAACTGCACAGGATGTAGAAGACAAGCTAGATCACTGGGACCTTTTAAAAATTAAATTCTTATGCACATCAAAAGACTTCGTCAAAAGGGTAAAAAGAAAACCTACAGATTGGGAGAAAATATTTGCCCATGACATATGTTACAAATGACTTAATCTCCAAAATCTATAGGAAACTTCAACACTTCAATACCAAAAAGACAAACAATCCAATTCAAAAATAGGAAAGAGATACGAACAGACACTTGACTAAAGATGATATGCTGGCAGCCAACAAATACATAAGGAATTGCTCACGAGATGCACATCAAAACAATGATGAGATATCATCTCACCCCAGTGACAATAGCAATGTTCAACAAGACAGAAAATAACAAATGCTGGCGAGGTGGCAGAGAGACTGGAACTCTCATACACGGCTGGTGGGACTGTAAAATGGTACAACCACCGTGGCAAACGGTATGGCATTTCCTTAAAAAAATGAAAATAGAAATACCATTTGACCCAGCAATTCCATTACTAGGAATATATCCTAAAGAGGTGGGAGGCAGGACATGAACAGACATATGCACACCCATGTTCATCATAGCACAAGTCACTATAGCACAGAGATAGAAACAACCTAAATGCCCATCAACACATGAATGGACAACCAAATTATGGTACATTCACACAATGGAATACTATGCTACATTAAAGAAAAATGACGGATATGTGAATCATCTCACAAAGTGGATATGCCAGGGGGACATTATGCTGAGTGAAATAAGTCAATCACAGAAGGACAAATACTTTGTATTTGAAGGAGCCCATTACTGTAAAAAGACAAGGAAGGGTTCGCTTAGGGAAGGGAACTCACTTTGTAGGTTACTGGGGTGGGGACGGAAGGGGAGAGAATAATTTTGGGCTAGTTGGGGGCCACATGCTAAAGTGGGTAAGGGGAGAGATGGCATGGAAAGAGTCTGTTACCACCATGATAACATTGGGGAAAGGGAGGACACTCTATTGTGCACATAAGATATAGATGACAGAGACTAATACCAGTATATCCACAATACTGCATTACCATTAACACCAAACACCAGCCTACAGATAAACACAGGCTACACATAAACATCTGAGAAGATCAGATGGGGGTCAGTGAACAGGAGTACACTCTAGACCAATGACAGATTTCGCTGAGGCTGATCCTGCACAGATACCAGAGATACAAAATACCCGCAATCCTTACAGAAACAACAGAAGACAGACATAGAGCAATCCCTCACAGACAGCCAGACACTGTGGGAGAGAGATCCAATGGACCTACTTGACTCAGGACCATAGTACTGGGGGACACCAGACCCAATTGGCACAACAAAATACGTAAAAATCTTGTTCCACACACACACACAAAAGGTGAGGACCAGGTTTGCTGGTCCGATAAAGCCCGGTGGAATCACTGAGACTATGGCTCCTAGCTACCCTTCAGGTCTAGAATTGAACCCACACCTGTGGTTTCCAGCCAAACAAAATACAGCCATATGAGTTGAACATTTACCTCAAGTAGATATACTCCTTGGAGAGAACAATCATGGGAGAAAGAAGGGCTGCTTATGCACAGGGAGACAGCTCAGGGGGCAGGAGTGTATGGAGGGATGGACACTGGG
>NW_006921894.1:3385982-3389527 GCF_000298275.1 Orycteropus afer afer | reverse complement strand
GCATTCTGGTAAACTGTGGTCAATAACATGAGACAAAGTATATGTGAACTGCTGTATGGAAAGTGAATTTGCTCTGTAAATCTTCACCCAAATCACAATCAAAAAAAAAAAAAACTTGTTCCACACCTACCTTGGTGAGTGGCAACTGGGGTCTTAAAAGCTTTTAAGCAGCCATCTAAAATACAGCTAATGGTCTCTGATCGTTGGAAGCAAAGAAGAATGTAAAACCCAAGGGCATCTGGAAGCAGTCAACCCTAGGACATGAGGGACCCTGAGACCAGAAGAACTAGATGGTGCCTGGCCACCAATGCCAACCACTTGGGAGAGGATCAAAACTGGGGATGATCCTGGATAGCGTGGAAGGAAAAACGTGAAACAAAATCCAAAAACACTATAATGACCAGAATTACTGGCCAGATGGAGTCTGGCTGGACCCCCAATACTATCGCCCTGGGATACACTTTGGGCCTGGAATAAAACTTCCTCCTAGGGCTGGCTCTCAACTCAATATCAAATAAGACTTACAGGTAGACCACTCAACCTAGAGTGACACACCCACATACTCTACTGAGACACATGCCTTGGAGCAACTGACAAAGGAGAACCAGAGGGGCAACATTCAGACAAAGGAAATGCAGGACACATAGGAATCCATAACTATGAAGGTCATGGGGGGGGGTGTTTAATGGAAAGGGAGGGGAGGAGAGTGGGTTAGCTTTGGGGATGGTAATTGGGAAGTGAAACCAAATGTACACAAAATGTTGAATGTAAAACAAACTCTGGCCTGTAAATTTGCAACTAAAGCACAATAATGCACACACACACACACACACACAAAGAGGGGGGAGGACAGATAAGATATAGAGGAATAAAGGGAGTAAAACTCTAAGGAGTGTAGAGAATCATGCATACTTTCCAAAGTGGTAACATGTAGGGAGGGTTTTGAAGACAAATGGGAATTCATCAAGCAGACAAGGGGAGAAGAGAACTGCAGGTAGAAAGAACAGAATGTACAAAAATCACAGACATAAAGTAGTATGAAGTGTTCAGAAATCACCAGAAATTCTGGTTGGACAGTGTAAAACACAAGGAAGGCAGTGCTGAAAGATGAAGATAGGTAGGTGGGTGCATTAAATACCATGAAAGGTCTTGTGTGCAATAGAAAGGAGTTTTAATTCTATTCTACAGGTGATGAGGAGGCATATCAATCAGGGAAGCAACATGTATATTGGGATATATGCTAAAGTGATCAATTAGACAAATGAGTCAAACTGAAAGAATCAAACCTTTTTTCACTTACTATGGTGCAGGCAAGAGTCAAAAGACACTTCAGCTCCCCAGCATTTATTTTTCCCCACAGAAGGTCACCAAATGAGGGTCAGATGTCATGCAGTACAAACAAGGGAAATCATTTCACTGCCAAGGAGCCTCAAATAAAAAGATCCTGCCTCTTTCTGGACCACAAGGACAGGGGTAATGGCTAGAAAAGGAAAAGTACTGAGTCACAGCTGGAAACAATGTCTCAGCCAAGGCCACCAGTAAGGAATTGTCAGCAGAGGTATCTGGGAAATGCCACAGCTTAGGCTCTCCCTAAGGAGGTCTCTGATAAGGAGGTCTGCCAGCTAGGAATATAGATATGTGGATGGGCATGGGTAGGATAGGGTGGGAGAGCTAAGTCCTTAACTTCAGCTCCCTACAGAGACTGCAAAGCTTTGGCTGTATATCAAGCTAGCCTATGATGGAAAGGAGATAAACTGAGACACTAGTGCAATAGTATAGATGAGAGATATAGACCTGAACACCTAATAAAGTGAATGGACCAAAGTTCATGTAAGGATGGAAGTGAGTCCAAGAAGGGTCAACAAATGAGGAGGAAACAGAGGAATCAAGGGAATGAAAGACTAGTTGAGGTAGTAATGAGGCTCAGAGCTCAAAGAGCAGAAATTATAGTTATGAAGTAGGGAATGAGAGCCTATCATTTCAGAGGTGAAACACCTGAAATTTATTTCAAGGACAAAGGTATGGTCATATAAACAGTGCCAAAACAGAATGGAAAGCCAAGGACATAACCATACTTTCTTCATCAAGATAAGAGTAACTTTTAGAGTAATAGAACTGAATTATGTGGGAAAAGAAATTTTTGTGCAAGTATGAAGAATAATTGTTTGGAAATCAATAGAAGAGAAAAGGGAGCTCTGGTGGTGCAATGGCTAAGTGCTCAGCTGCTAACCATAAAAGACAGTGGTTGGAACCCATCCAGTAGCACTGAGGGAGAAAAGATGGGGTGCTCTGCTTTCATAAACATTAAACCAAATAAAAAAATCACTGTCATTGAGTCATTTCTGCCTCATAGTGAACCTTGCTTGAGTTTCGGATGCGGTATCTCTATGGAAGTAGATTGCCTAATCTTCCTTCCGAGGAGTGGCTGGTGGGTTTGAACCACCAGCCTTCTAGTTAGCAATCAAATGCCTTAGGCACTATTCACCAGAAGTCTCCCATAAAGATCACAGCATAAGAAATCCTATACTGCGCTACAGGGCCACTATGAGTAAGAACTGACTTGATGGCACACAACAACAGTGAAAAAGAAAATATTATCAACTCCACCCCAGTTTAGAAATAAGAGAATGTGGGAGAGCAGTTCTCACAGAGAAAGCACTGTTCTTATGAAAAGAGTGGCCTTAGAAAAGGCTGAAAGTACTTGGGAATCCATTTAAAAAATTTAGCATAGTTTAAAAGCTTGAGAGGGAGATCAACAGAGCAAGGAAAGAGAGGGAAAAAAAGGTACAGAACTGGTGCTATATAGAGACCTAAATCTCTAAACGTGCAGGAAGGTGGATGAGAGATGTGGCTGTAACATGTTGACCTCCATGTCCACAGCCTCAGTATAAAGCTGTTTTGGGTATTTGGTAACCAAGATTGGCTGAGAATCCCAGAGCGTCAAGGCCTGCTTTGTCTCTGCTAGTAATGATACACAAGCAGATATGATTCCAGATATACATGTTCTTTTACTGAATCTGAATTTTTTAAAAAATTTAAATGAACTTTGATAATATTTAAACATCTTGAGAAAGTATTTGCATATCTGGGAAATACGGTAAAGTTTTAACCAAGAGTGGTTGTTGTTGTTAGGAGCCGTCGAGTCGTTTGTGACTCGTAGCGACCCCATGCACAGCAGAACAAAACACTGCCCGATCCCGCACCAGCTCCATGATCCCTGCTATACTTGAGCCCATCATCGCAGCCACCATATCAATCCATCTCGTTGAAGGCCTCTCCCTCTTTCGTAGACCCTCCACCCTACCAAGCATGACATCTTTCTCCAGGGAACGGTCCTTCTGACAACATGAGCAAAATAGGTGAGACAAAGTCTGGCCATTCTCGCTTCCAAGGGGAATTTGGGGTGCACTTCCTCCTGGACAGGTCTGGACAGCTCTTTTAGCTGTCCATGGTACTTTCACCATTCTTCGCCAGCACCACAACTCAAAAGCATCAACTCTTCTTCGGTCTTCCTTATTCATTGTCCAGCTCTCACATGCATACAA
>NW_006921894.1:3370536-3384272 GCF_000298275.1 Orycteropus afer afer | reverse complement strand
CTACCATGTGAGTTCCAGCATTATTTCTGTCACCAAGGCCAAAATTTCCAACTACTGGTGATTCTTCTTTGTTTCCAACTTTTGCATTCCAGTGACCAGTAATAATTAACACATCCTGATTGCACGTTCGGTCAATTTAAGACTGCAGAAGTTGATAAAATTCTTCAATTTCCTCATCTTTGGCTTTGGTAGTTGGGGGATAAATTTGAATAATAGTCGTATTAATGGGTCTTCCTTGTAGGCATATGGATATTATCCTATCACTGACAGCACTGTACTTCAGGACAGATCTTGAAACATCCTTTGTGATGATGAATGCCACGCCATTCCTATTCAAACTGTCATTCCTGGCATAGTAGATCACATGGTTGTCTGATTCAAAATGGCCAAAACCAGTCCACTTCAGCTCACCTATGCCAAGGATATCAATCTTTATGAGTTTCATTTCATTTCTGACAACTTCCAATTTTCTTAGATTCATACTTCGTACATTCCATGTTCCGATGATTAATGGATGTCTGCAGCTATTTCTCCTCAATTTGAGTGGTGCCACATCAGCAAACAGAGGTCTCGAAAGCTTTAACTTATCCATACGAGTAAGGCTGGGTTTACTCAGATGATGCAGATCTTTCCCAGTCCTGTTTTGAGAGCCTTCTAACCTAATCGGACTATTCATAAAGTTGTGTGGTAATGTATCAAACAGTGTTTCTTTGCTATTCATAAAATTTTCCCTGGCCAATTCTTTGAGAAGTGGACAGCCTCTTCCTAGTCTGTCTCAGTCTGTAAGCTGGGCTGATACCTGTGCACCATGTGCATCCCACTGAGTTTGAAACACCAGTGGCTTGGCCTCAAAACTCACATCAACACATCACCATGGTAGGACAAGTTTTCTCCCTGTTGGAAACCTCTCATGCCACCCTTACCTGGGTCCCTGTGGCTGACTGCTCCTCTGTCCAGGTTCCTGGGCCTTTTAATCCCCTTTCTCCATCTCTCCCACCCTGCTGCTTTGGGCTTGTCTGGGTTCCCTCTCCCCTACCTGGATCCCTACGGCTGACTGCTCCTCTGTCCGGGTTCCTGGATTTTAAGCCCCTTTCTCTCACTCTCCCAAGAGGTAAAAAAAAAAAAAAAAAAAAATTTTTAAAGCCCATTGCGGTAAAACAAAAATGAAAAAATCTTACTACCATCAAGTCGATTGTGACTCGCAGCGACCCTACAGAACAGAGTAGAACTACCCCATAGGTTTCCAAAGCTGTAGTTCTTTATAGAAGCCTCATCTTTTTCCTGTGGAGTGGCTGGTGGTTGAACCACTGACTATGCTTTTAACCACTGTTCTACCAGAGGTCCTCCCATTAGGGTACAGTCTTAAAAAATATTTATTACTATTGTTTTTCAAGCTCAGAAATTACTTCTAGGAATGTCTGAATCAGAAGGTATGATGATTAAGGTTGTGTGTCAACTTGGCTGGACCATGATTCTCAGTGGTTTGGCACTTATGATGTAGTTTGGCAGTAATGTAATGATGTAGTCATCCCCCAAGATGAGATCTGATGTAATGTAATCACCTCCCTGATAAGATCTACCATTAGCAATCAATGAGTTGACAGGGAGTTTTCTCATGGATGTGGCCTGCATCATACGTATATATATATGTGTGTGTATATATAGGTTGTTATTTGTTTTTAGGTGCCATCGAGTCAGCTCCGACTCAGCAACTCTGTGTACAACAGAAGGAAACACTGCCCAGTCCTATGCCAGCCTCACAATCCCTGATATACCTGAGCCCACTGTTGCAGGCACTGTGTCAGTCCATCTCATTGAAGGCCTTCCCCTTTTTTACTGACCCTCCACTTTACAAGCATGATATCCTTCTCCAGAGAATGGTCCCTTCTGACAACATGACCAAATATATTCTGGAGTTCTCTGACATTCTGCTGGATCCAGACCCTGTATCTGGCTCATCATTATCTCCAGTTCCTGGACTTGAGCCAGTAGATTGCCATACTGCCTGCCAATTTTGGGATTGTTGCCTTCACAGCCTGTAAATCAACAGGGTGCTATTTTTTACCTGCGAATTTTGGATTCATCAGCCTCCAAAACCAGTACCCTGCTGTATTTGCCTGCCAGTCTTGGGTTCTTCAGCTCTTGTACTGCATGAGTTGGGGAAGACTCCAGCTTAGTATTTGACTCATGGACTTGGGACTTGCCAGCCTCTACAACTGCATGAGCCATTTTCTTGAGATAATTTTTCTCTCTCTATGCATACATACATACATATATAAGCTTCATGGGTTTTGCTTCTCCAGAGATCCAGCCTAAGACAGAAGTACTTTAAGAATCTGTTTACTTTACTAACCCAAAGACTGTACTTACATCCTAAAATAATGTTTGTCTCTCTGGGGAAGGAAAATACAACTTTAACTACATGGGAAAGGCAATTAAAACCTTCAAAAGCAGTCTTTTCTACTACTTAATAAATATTAGTTGAGGAAGTACTTTCAGTTGCTTGCTCTAAATCTTTTGATCAAATTGTACTTTCTCTGGTTCTTTCCAAAAGGAATATCTATACAATAATAAATATGTAAATTTTCTTCAAATAACATATGCTGTTGTTGTTGTTAGGAGTTGTCAAGTCATTTATGACTCACAGCAACCCAATGCACAATAGAACATAACATTGTCTGGTTGTGTGCCATCCTCAAATTGTTGCTATGTTTAAGCTCAGTGCTGTAGCCACAGTGTCGATCCACCTCATTGAGAATCTTCTTTTCCATTGACCCTCTATTTCCCAGGCATGATGGCCTACTCCAGGGACTGATCCTTCCTAGTATGTTCAAAGTATGTGAGATGAAATCTTGCCATCCTCACTTCTGCGGAGCACTCACGCTGTACTTCTTATTTATTCATTTATTTTATTTTTGCAGTGTTCCCTCTTATTCCCTCCCACCCCCCCTGGTAACCAACAAAGAACGTTTTCCTCCATATATAAACCTTTCCTTGACTTTTTACAAAAATGATCTAATACAGTATTTGTCCTTCTGTGATTGACTTATTTCACTCAGCATAATGTCCTCCATGTTCATCCATCTTATGCAGTGTTTTGCAGATTGTATACTGTTCTTTAGTGTTGCATAGTATTCCCCTGTGGGTATGTATATACCACAGTTTGGTTATCCATTCCTCTGTTGATGGGCAACTAGGTTGTTTCCATCTTTTTGCTACTGTACATAGTACTGCGATGCACATGGGTGTGCATCTATCTGTTCTTGTCCTGGATCTCACTTCTTCAGAATGTATACCTAGTAATGGAATGGCTAGGTCAAATGCTATTTCTAATTGCAACTTATTAAGAAATCGTCATACTGCTTTCCACAGTGGTTGGATCATCTGACAGCCCCAACAGAAGTGTATGAGAGACCCAATCTCTCCACATCCAGGCCAGTATTTGTTATTTTCTGTTCTGTTGAACTTTGCTATTAATGATGAGGCAAGATGGTATCTCATTGTTGTTTTGATTTGCATCTCTCTAATGGCTGATGATTGTGAACAGGTATTTCCTCACATGCTTGTCGGCTGCCTGAATATCTTCTTTGGTGAAGTGTCTATTCATGTCTCCTGCCAATTTTTAATTGGATTGTTAATCTTCTTGCTTTTGAGGTGTTGGAGTTTTCTATAAATTTTAGAGCGGAATCCCTTGTCAGATATGTCATTGCTGATTATTTTTTCCCAATCTGTAGGTTCTCTTCACTCTTGGAGAAGTCTTTTGAAGTGCATACAAATTTGATTTTTAGAGGGTCCCACTCATCTAGTTTATCTTCTGCTGTTTGTACATTTTAGGTTATACTTGATACTCTGTTTATGGCATAAATGAGGGCCACTAAATTTGCCCCTATTTTTTCCTTAGGGAATTTGATAGTTTTTGGTTTCACATTTAAGTCTTTGATCCATCTGGAGTTAGTTTTTGTGTATGGTGTGAGGTATGGATCATGTTTCATTTTTCCTGCAAATGACTATCTAGTTTTGGCAGCACCATTTGTTAAACAGTCTCTTCCCCATGTAATGGATTTCAGAACTTCATAAAAAATCAGCTGACCATAGGTTGACGGATCTATTTCTGGGTTCTCAATTCTATTCCTTTGGTCTATGTGTCTGTCGTTGCACCAATACCAGGCTGTTCTGACTACTGTGGCTGTACAGTAGGTTTTGAGATCCAGGAATGTGAGACTTCATACTTTGTTCTTCTTCTTCAATTGTACTTTGCTTATCTGAAGTCTCTCTGCTTTCCATATAAAATTAGTGGGTTTTTTTTTTTTTTTTCCATATTTTTAAAGAATGTTGCTGGTCCAATAGAGCCTGATGGAACCACTGAGACTATGGCCCCTAGCTGCCCTTCAGGCCTGGAATTGAACCCACACCTGTGGTTTCCAGCCAAACAAAGTACAGGCATGTGAGTTAAACATTTACCTCAAGTAGACACACGCCCTGGAGAGAACAATCACGGGAGAAGGAAGGGCTGCTTATGCACAGGTAGACAGCTCAGGGGGCAGGAGAGTATGGAGGGATGGACACTGGGAAGAGGTAACTATGGGGAGGAAGTGGGAGGGGAGCTGTTGCATTCTGGTAAACTGTGGTCAATGACAGGAGACAAAGTATATGTGAACTGCTGTATGGAAAGTGAATTTGCTCTGTAAATCTTCACCCAAATCACAATAAATTAAAAAAAAAAAAAAGAATGTTGATGGGATTTGGAATGGGATTGCATCGAATGTATAGATTGCTTTAGGCAGTGTTGACATTTTCACAATGTTCAATCAACCTATTCACAACATGATATGTTCTTCCATTTATAGATGTCTTATGATTTTCTGAAATAGTGTTCTGTAGTTTTCTTTGTACAGGTCTTTTTTGTCCCTAGTGAGATTTATTCCCAAGTATTTTATTTTCTTGATAGCTATTGTAAATGGTATTGATTTCTTTACTTCTTTCCAGCAATCTCTTTGCTGGTATAGAGGAATCCAACTGATTTCTGTATGTTGATTTTGTACCCTGCCACTATGCTAACCTTCTCTATTAGTTCCAACAGTTCTATTGCTGAGTCTCTTGAGTTTTCTATGTATAGGATCATATCATCAGGTATAGTTTGACTTCTTCCTTACCAATTTGGATGCCTTTGATTTCTCTTTCTTGCCTTATTGCCCTGGCTAGGACTTCCAACACAATGTTGAACAGAAGTGGTGACAAACAGCATCCTTGTCTGGTTCTTGTTCTCAAGGGGAATGATTTCAGTCTCTCTCCATTGAGAATAATGTTGGCTGTTGATTTTGCATATATGCCCTTTATTATGTTAAGGAATTTCCCTTCTGTTGTTATTTTGCTGAGAGTTTTTATCAGGAATGAGTGTTGGATTTTATCAGATGCCTTTACTGCACTGATTGATATGATCATGTGGATTTTTTCCTTTATTTATTGGTGGATGACGTTGCTTGTTTTTCTAATGTTGAACCATCCTTGCATACCTAGTATGAATTCCACTTGCTCATAATACATTATATTTTTGATATGTTGTTGGAGTCTATTGGCTAGGATTTTGTTGAAGATTTTTGCATCTAGATTCACGAGGGATATTGGTTTATAGCTTTCCTTTTTAGTGACGTTATTGCTTGGTTTTGGTATCAAGGTTATGCTTGCTTCACAAAATGAATTTGGTAGGAATCCATCCTTTTCTACCTTCGGGAATAGTTCTGAGTATCATTAGTGTCAGTTCTTCTCTGAACATGTGGTAGAATTCTCCAGTGAGACGAGCAGTGCCACCAGGGATTTTTTATTTGGTAATTTTTTTTTTTTTATGACCTGTTCAATTTCTTCTTTTGTTATGGGTCTGTTCAAATTTTCTATCTCAATCTGTGTTAATTTTGGTAAGTAGTATATTTCTATAAATCTGTCTATTTCTTCTAGATTTTCAAATTTTTTGGAGTATAGTTCTTCATAGTATTCTGATATTATCCTTTTAATTTCTGTTGGTTCTGTTGTGACACTGAACAATTTGTTTCTTATTCATGTTATTTGTATTTTCTTCTTTTCTTTTGTTAAATTTGCCAGTGGTTTGTCAATTTTATTAATTATTTCAAAAAACAACTTCTAGTCTTGTTGATTTTTTCTATTGTCTATTTTCTATTTCATTTATTTCTGCAAATCTATATTATTTCTTTTCTTCTGGTGACTGCAGACTTTTTTTTTTGCTGCTCTTTTTCTAATTGTTGGAGATGCTGAGCTAAGATGTTCATTTTGACTCTTTCTTCTTTTTTGATGTGTACATTTATTGTTAAAAATTGGTCTCTGATCACTGCTTTTGCTGTGTCCTAATGATTTTGGTATGTTGTATTTTCATTCTTGTTTGATTCAAGGTATTTTTTTTATTTCTTTCTTTTACCCATTCGTTTTCAAGGGCAGTGTTGTGTAGTTTCCATACATTTGCTCTTTTTCTGTTCATCTTCCTATTATTGATTTCCAATTTTATACCATTGTGATCTGAGAAGATGCTTTGCAGTATTTCAATGTTCTTAAATTTACTGAGGCTTGCTTTGTGGCCTAACATATGGTCTGTCCTGTAGAATGTTCCATCTGTACTGGAAAAGAATGTATATTGGGCTGTTGTTGGGTGAAGTGCTCTGTACATGCCTATAAGGTCAAGTTGGTGGATTTTATTGTTTATTTCTTATGCATATTTTTAAAATTTCTTTCCAAATGTTCTTCCTTTGATTGAAAATGGTATATTAAAGTCTCTTACAATGACTGTAGAGTCACCTATTTGTCTTTTCAATTCTCTTAAAGTCTGATTTATATGTTTTGGGGATCTTTCACTGGATGCATAGATATTTATTATGGCTATGTTCTCTTGTTCTATCGATTCTTTGATCATTATATAATGTTCTTCCTTGTCTCTTACGGTAGTTTTTGTCTGAAAGTCAATTTGATCAGAAATTAATATCATCACTTCTGCTCTTTTATGGTTGCTGTTTGCTTGATTTATCTTTTTCCCACCTTTCATTTTTAGTCTATTTTTGTTGTCATCTCTAAGGTGTGTCTTTTGTAGACACATTTTGATGGGTTATGTTTCTTTATCCAGTCTTCAACTCTCCGTCTCTTGAGTGGTACATTTAATCCATTGACATTAATTATTGACTAGTATGAACTGGTTGCTGTCATTTTGTTATGTGTTTTTTTGTGGTGTTACTTACTGATTTCTTTGTTTCATACAATTTTCTGTGCTGAACTTGTTTTGTTTATGAATCATATTATCACTTTCTTCATTACTATGTTTTGGCATTTGCTAAATATT
Organism: Orycteropus afer afer; assembly: GCF_000298275.1. Taxonomy (NCBI): domain Eukaryota; kingdom Metazoa; phylum Chordata; class Mammalia; order Tubulidentata; family Orycteropodidae; genus Orycteropus; species Orycteropus afer. Next base: position 3,376,936 of record NW_006921894.1, on the reverse strand, counting down.
TGTGCTTGTCCTCCTTTTTATTTTGATGTGATGGTTTATCATTTTTCTGTGAGGTTACCCTGTGATTTATAAGTTTCTTCCCAAGTTTAGAACAGTTTGTTCTATCATGCAATTGTCTTGAGTTCCTGCCCATTTAGAAATTCTGTAACTACACATTTTTTCCCTCTTTTTGGTTTGTACTTGTCCTCTTTTGCCAATTGATGTCTCTGGTTCCCCATTTAAAATGTTATAGGCTTATTTACTTTGGATACTTCCATAACTGAGTTGGTTTCTGGGTTATGTCATCATTTGTTTTAATGGTCAGTTGTTGTTTGCTGTTGTTGATTCTCTGTCCAAAGGACTCCCATTCGCATCTCGTGAGGTTGGTCTGGTTTTAACAAATCCCCTTCATTTCTCCTATCTTCCTAATTTCCTCATCATAGGTGAGGGACAACTTTGTAGGTTATATAATTCTTGGTTGGAAGTTTTCTTCTTTCAGGGTTTTATATGTACCATCCCATTGCCTTCTCATCTGTGTGGTTTCTGCTGAGAAATCAGAACTTAGTCTTATTGGTTGCCCTTTGTAGGTAGCTTTTTGTTTTTCCCCTGCTACTTTCAGGATTCTTTTTTTCTTTGGTTTTGGTGAGTTTAATGATGGTATGTCTTGGTGATTTTCTTTTGGGTTCTATCCTGTTTGGGGTTTACTGGACTTCTTAAATGGATATATTCTCATCTTTCCCCATATCAGGGAATTTCTCTTCCTACAAATCTTTGACAATTTCCTGTTTGGTTTTATTTCTCTCTTCCTTTTCTGGAATTCCTATTACATGAGGTTATTCCTCTTGACGGTATCCCACATGAACCTTCAGCTTTCTTCATTTTGTTTTGATCATTTTTCTGACTGATCCCTTTCCACGGAAGTATTAAAAGTATCTGTCTTCATCCTCACTAATTCTGTCTTCCATTCATCCACTTCTACTCCTTTGCCCATTCAATATGTTATCTCTTCCTGAAAATTCAGTATTAATCTTCTGGATTTCTATCTGTAGATTTTGTATAATTTATAATTTTTCATTTATTTTGTCATTTTGTTCTTTTACCATCTTCTAAAATTGCTCTAGAGTTTTGTCTGTGTTTTCCTCAATTTTGTCAGTGCTTTCCTTGATCTGTCTCTCAACCTGTTGAAGGTACCTAAACATAGTTGTTTTGAATTCCTTATCAGGGAGTTCCAATGCTGCCTCTTCCACGGTGATGTGTTCTGGGTCTGTATTCTTGTCCCTTATTTCTACTCCTTGATCTTACTTCTTTGTGTGGACTGTGATGGTCTGTTGTCTCTGAGACACTGTGATATTTTTGTATTTATATTTAACTGGTGATTGTGTGTTGGAATGATTCACTGAAGATTTTCATTTTCTTTGTTTTGTTTGGATGTATCTGAGTAAACAGGGTACTGTATTCCTCTATTTGCTAATTGGAAGCACTTATGCACTCACCACCTGTCTCCTTCCCAGTTGTCAGCCTCTCGTATGTCCATGCTGTCCTTGGCAAGAGGAGCCTATTCTTAGGTTCCTGGAATCTGAATGAGAATGCTGTCACTTTAAACATCCAAAATGGCTGCTGCTAGTAAACATTAAAAATGGCTGCACCCTCTGGACAGCTGAAAGTCCAATGTTCAGTGTGTCTCCTACTTTGAAGTTTCCCTTTTTAGTCATCAGCCACCAGCACAGTCGTCCCTGTAGCCATTGGCAAGCAGGGCCAATTTTGGGGTTAATTCTTAGGTCCTAACAGCACTTGGAAATATTCAAAGTGTCCCTGACATCAGGATAACTAACAGTCTGCAGCTCCATTTGTCTCCTTATTCACTGTTTTAATTCAGGTTATTCTACTAGTTGGTGTTTAATCCACTTCTGTATCCTTCCTTTCAAAGCTCAGGGTTCCAGGATTATCATCCTTATCTGTGTCAATTGTTTTTTCTTTGTTGAAGAGGGTCTGTCTAGCTTGTCTGCCTATTCTGCCATCTTACCAGAAGTCCCTGGCTGTACTTCTTCCAAGACAGATTTGTTCATGCTTCTGAACATCCATGGCATATTCAGTATTCTTCCCCAAGACCATAATTCAAAGATATTGGTTTTTCAATCTTCCTTATTCATCGTCAAGTTTTTCCATGCATATGAGGTGACAGAAAACACTAAGGTCAGGTAGACCTCAGTCCTCACGTGACATCTTTGTTTTTAATACTTTAAAGAGGTCTTTTGCAGATTTTCCCAATACAGTTTGTTGTTAATATATCTATATATACTAATACAGTACAATCAGTTGAGAAGTATAATTAATTCCAAACTGGTGCTGACTATATTCAAGACTGTATGTTACATTTGTAAAGTAATATGCTCAGTGCTCTCTACTGATAACAAAGTCTCAGATATGCTAATACTACCACAGTTTGTCATCTAGATTCATAATGAAGGAATGTATACTTTCAGTTAGTGGGTAGTCAATATACACAATTTCCCATCCAAGTTCACAGATACCCTTGACCAGAGGATAAGAACTACTGTTTTACATTCAAAGAACCTGCAGTTTTTGCAAATGCTTAAAAGCTTGGCTCTTAACCAACAGTTTGGCAGTTCAAATCCATCCAGAGGGCCCTCAAAAGTATGGCATGGAAATATGTCATTTGATTTCTTTACTGATGATTCCATGGATACTGACTGTGGATCCAAGTAAAAGGAAATCCTTGACACTTCAATCTTTTCTCCCTTTATCATGTTGTTGTTTTGGTCCAGTTGTGAGGAATTTTCTTTGATCTTCATCAATAAGTGCTTCAAGTCCTTGTCACTGTTAACAAGCAAGGTTATGTCACCTGCATATCACAGGTGGTTAATGACTCTTCCTGCAATTGTGATGCCACATTCTCCTTTATATAGTCCAGCTTCTCAGATTATTTGCTCAGTATACAGATTCATTAAGTTTTATGAAAGGATACAACCCTGACACACACCTTTCTCCTGATTTTAAGCCATGAAGTATCCCCTTATTCTGTTCAAACAACTGCCTCTTGTTCTATGTACAGGTTCCTCATGAGCACAATGAAGTGTTCTGGAATTCTCATTCTTCAAAATGTTATCCAGTTTGTTTTGATGTATACAGATGAATACATTTGTATAGTCAAAAAAACAAAGGTAAACAACTTTTTATTATTGTCTACTTTCAGACAAGATCTATCTGACATTAGCAATGATATCCTCCTTCCACATCTTTTTCTGAATCCTGCTTGAATTTCTTGCATTTCTCTATTTATGCACTGCTGCAACCATTTATTTTCAGCAAAGTTTTACTTGTGTGTGATATTAATAATATTATTTTATAATGTCTGCATTCTACTGGATAACCTTTCTTTGGAATGGGCACAAATACAAATCTTAAGAAAAAATATGCATAGTTTTTCATTGGCCTGTCATAAAAAGAAAGGTAAATACTGATTATGTTTCTTATTAATACAGGTAGAATGGATTGAACAGTGATCCAGCTGAGACATCTGCCACCTACTTTTTTGCCAGGGCAAATTCGTTTAATACAGAATGCCAGTTTAGGATTTTCCTTCCACTCTTTCCCACTTCACAGGTGTCCCTTCTGAAACAGTGTATCATAGTTAAGTTTTAAACTAAATTTGTATTTTATCATAAAAGAGATAGCCATTATCTATCATTTATTGTATTCCTGTTTTTTGCTAGATACTGTGTGAAATAGTGTATACAGACTCTCATTTAATCTTTACAGTCAACTGTGTAAAAAATATATGGTGATACATCTTTTAAAATAAGTTAGAATGAGCCTCTTTGGACTCTCAGAATAACATTCTTAACTCGGATATTGATATATCAATTATAAATGACTAAAATAAGATTTTAGATTACTTGAATATTAATTCCAACTTCCTTCATTAAATATTAAATTAGTCTCACTCTGAAATACCTAAATCAGATGTGAAAGTCAATTCATACCTGAGTTCTTATCCTATTCTGAAAGAAGAACGAACATGTTTCAAAATGGACAGAAGAAAAGACAGGTGAAAAGTAAATCATATGGGAAACTGATTCCAAAGCCAAACTCACTGTCATCGAGTTGATTCTGACTCATAGCAACCCATTTTGGGTTTCCAAGGTGGTAAATCTTTACGGAAGTAGATTGCTCCATCTTCTTTCCAAGAAACGGCTGGTAGGTTTGAACCACCAACCTATGGTTAGCAATCAAATGCCTTAGGCACTATGCCGCCAGAGCTCCTTGGAAAACTGATTAAACTGGTAGTATTTATTTCCCATTTGTAAGAAATTTGTATGGAAATAACTGCTTTTAAAAATGGTACTTTTTTGCCTATGTGGCTTTTTTCCTAAATGTTTTTCAGCACTCACCAGAAGGATGCTAATAAATGTTGCAAAAAAATATAAATGACAATGTTGAAAATATAATCTTTCTTTCACAATACCAAGAAATATCACAGCGTAGTACTTACCTCCCTTGCACTCTTAATTTTAGTCAAAAAGGTATGCAGCTCCATTGTTTCTGCAAATAGTGCCCGACATACTGCCTGATAATGATTTGGTGCCTCTGATTCAGTTGGGAGATGAGCAGCACACAACTACAAAAGAGAAAATTAAAATAATAGTGCTTATCTGAGATTTTGAGTTTTTGGTACCTTAAAAATTAACACACTCATTACATCCACATTTTCGTATCAGAGAGTAAGGCAATTCTCATTGCCAAAGGCTTAACACATCATAAGACCATCAGTAGCACCTATACAATTATATGAGAAAAGTCATTTACTAACAAAACATCAATACCACAAGTAACCTAACTGGAATTAGCTAATATTTTTAAATTATAGATGTCGAAGATGTAGGAATAGGAAGACAAGCAACACAGACCCTCTTCAACAAAGAAAAGAAAAACCAGTTGACAGAGATACAGAAGATAATCCTGGAATACTGAGCTTTGAAAGGAACTATACAGAAGTGGATTAGGCACCAACTAATGGAAAAACCTGAATGAAAACAGTGAGTACAGAGACGGTTGGAGCTGTGGACTATGAGCTACTCTAATGAGACCTGAACCTGTCCAAGTGGTGCTGGGACCTGGGAATTGACCTAAAGATCAGTCCCGGTCACAGAGGACTGCAGGGATAACTCCTCTGGTGGCCTATGACTAGGAAGGGAAACAGCCAAGAGGGAGACAACCTGAGCTGTGGACTTTCTGCTGCCCAGAGGGTGGAGCCATTTTGATTGTTTACACGTGGCAGCCATTTGGGATATTTAGTGGCAACCATTTTGGATTTTAAAGTGATAGCATTCTAATTCGGATTCCAGGGACCTAAGAACAGGCTCTGTTTGCCGGGGTTGGCAAGGACATACGAGAGGCTGACAAAGGAAAGGAGACAGGTGGTAAGTGTATAAGTGCTGTCAACTAGTGAATAGAGGAGCACAGCACAGTGCCCTGCCTGTATATATAAAATACAAACAAAACAAAGAAAATGAAAATTGTGGGCAAGTCACTCCCAACATATAATCACCAATTAAATATAAACACAAAAATGTCACAATGTCTCGGAGACAACAGAGCATCACAGTCTACACAAAGAATCAAGACAAAAAGCAGGAGAAACAAGGGACCAGGATACAGACTCAAAACACATCCTTGAGGAAGAAGAAGCATTGGAACTCCCTGATAAGGAATTCAAAATAATTATATTTAGGTATCTTCAAAGGACTGAGAGACAGACTAAGGAAAACACAAGACAATACCCTAGAAGAATTTTGGAAGAAAATACAAGAAGAAAATGACAAAATACATGAAAAATTAGAAATGATTCTAAATCCACAAACATAAATGCAGAAGATTAATATTAAATTGTCAGAAATAAATAACACATTGAAAGGGCAAAGGAATAGAATTGATGCAATGGAAGACAGAATTCATGAGATTAAAAACAAATATCTGAATACTTCTTTGGAAAGGGATCAATCAGAAAAAAGATCAAAACAAAATGAAGAAAGCCTAAGATTCATGTGGGATACCATCAAAAGGAATAACCTACGTGTCACCGGAGTTTCAGAACAGAAAGAGAAAAATAAAACCACTGAGAAAATTGTCCAAGATTTGTTAGAGGAGAACTTCCCTCATAAGATGAAAGATGGGAATATATCTATTCAGGAAGTCCAACGAACCCCAAACAGGATAGACCCTAAAAGAAAAACACCAAGACATATCATCAACAAACTCACCAAAACCAAAGTCAAAGGAAGAATCATGAGAGCAGCATGGGAAAAACGAAAAGTTAGAGGCGGGGCAAGATGGCGGACTAGGCAGAAGGATTGCACAGACCCTCTTCAACAAAGAAAAGGGAAACCAATTAACACAGACA
>NW_006921894.1:3359030-3360574 GCF_000298275.1 Orycteropus afer afer | reverse complement strand
CTTATCTCTAAGATTGATGGTCTTATCTCAACACCAAAGGAATTAACGATCCAATTGAAAAATGGGCAGAAGATATGAATAGACACTTCACCAAGGAGGATATTCAGGTGGTCAGCTAATACATGAAAAGATGCTCACAATCATTGGCCATCAGAGAGATGTAAATCAAAACATGAGATACACGGTCTAACCCCAGCACTGATGGCAAGGGTCAATGAGACAGAAAACAAATGCAGGTGGGAATGTGGAGAGATTGGGACTTTCATACACTGCTTGTGTGACTGTGAAGTGACACAACCACTGTGGAAAGTAATATGGCAATTCCTTAGAAAGTCGGAATTGGAGATATTTGACCCAGCAATCCCATTACTAGGTATATATCCTAGAGAGGTGAGAGCCAGGCCAGGAACAGATCATGCATGCTCATGTTCATCACAGCACTATTTACAATAGCAAAAAGATGGAAACAACCTACGTGCCCATCAGTGGAAGAGTGAAGGACCAAACTATGATACATACACATACTGGAATGCTATGCACCAGTAAAGAATTATATATAATCTGCAAAACACCGCATAGTATGGATGGACTTGGAGGACATTATGCTGAGTGAAATAAGTCAATCACAGAAGGACAAACGTAGTATTAGTTCATTGCTGTGGAGGGTCAAGGAAATGTTTATATACCGAGGGAAACTTTGTTGGTTGCCAGGGGTGGGAGGGGAGGGGAAGGAACACTGGGGGAAAAAAAAAAAAGCATTACCTATGTCACTTGAGTTTTGTGTATTTCACCATACATAAATTATATTTCAATAAAATGCATTAAAAAAGTTTGATCTTTATAAATAAAATTATATATGTCAAAATTTTCATTGGGAGCAGCAAGGGAACTATAATTAACTGAGCAGTGATCATGAACCAGGTATTTTAACAACTATTATTTATTGAGGCAGATAGATTCACTCATTCATTCACTCATTCAAAAGGTCCCTAGGTGGCACAAACAGTTTGTGCCCAATTACAATAAGCTCTGGTAGCACAGTTCCTAAGGCACTTGACTGCTAACCAGAGGGCTGGAGGTTCAAACCCACTCCTTGAAAGGAAGGCTGGCCAATCTACTTCCATAGTGATAACACCTTGGAAACCCAAAGAGGGGTTGCTTGGGTCAGGTCTGACTCGACGGCACATAACAACAACAACAAAAGAGCCCTGGTGGTGCAGTGGTTAAGTGGCTGTTTGCTAACCAAAAGGTTAGTAGTATGAACCCACCAGCTGCTCTGTGGGAGAAAATACCTAATAATCTGCTTCTACAGATTACAGCCTAGGAAATCCTATGGGGCAGTTCTACTCCGTCACATTAAGTTGCTATTAGTTGGAATCGACTTGACAGGCAAGCAAAAACAACAGTGATTTGAATACACCAGTTGCCCTGTAGAAGGAAGAAGTGGCAATCTGGTTCTGACAAGATTACTGCTCAAAAACTCTATGGACCATCCGATCTGCAACCTATACAACTATGAGACCAGAAGAACTAGATGGTGCCCG
>NW_006921894.1:3351483-3358636 GCF_000298275.1 Orycteropus afer afer | reverse complement strand
GGTCAATGACATGAGACAAAGTATATGTGAACTGCTTTATGGAAAGTGAATTTGCTCTGTAAATCTTCACCCAAATCACAATTTAAAAAAAAAAAAAAAAAAACTGTATGGAGCAGTTCCACTCTAACAAAGATGGTACTCATGAATTGGAATCGAGTCAAGTGCAATAGGTTACACTCATCTTTTTAAATTTACTGAATATTTATCTATTAGGAACTATATTTGGTATGTCATATATAACATGATAAAGTGTTGTTGTTAGGTGCCATCGAGTTGGCTCCCATTCACAGTGACTCTATGCACAACAGAATGAAACACTGCCTGATCCTACGCTATCCTCACGATCCTCGCTATAGCTGAGCTCATTATTGCAGCCACTATGTCAAGCCATGCTGTTGAGGGCCTTCCCCTTTATTGCTGACCCTGCACTTTATCCTTCTCCAAGGAATGGTCCCTTCTGACAATATGACCAAAGTAGGTGAGATAAAGTCTGGCAATTCTCACTTCCAAGGAGCAATCTGGCTGCACTTCTTCCAGCACAAATTTCTTCATTCTTCTGTCAGACGGTGGTACTTTCAGTATTCTTCACCAACATTACAACTCAAAAACATCAACTCTTTTTCAGGCTTCCTTATTCATTGCCCAGCTTTCACATCCATATGAGGTGACTGAAAATACCATGACTTGATTTAGACACACCTTAATCTACAAAGAGACATCTTTGCTCTTCAGCACTATAAAGAGGTCTTTTGCAGCAGATTCACCCAGTTTAACACGATGTCTGATTTCTTGACTGCTGCTTCCTCTTGTGTTGATCATGGATCCCAGTAATATGAAATATTTGACAACTTCGGTCTTTTCTCCATTTATCATGATGCTTCTTTTTTTGGTCCAGTTGTGAGGATTTTCATTTTCTCTATGCTGAGGTGTAATCCATACTTCAGACTGTAGTGTTTAATCTTCATCAGTAAGTGCTTCAAGTCATCTTCCCTTTCAGCAAGCAAGGCTGTGTCATCTGCATACCACAGGTTGTTAATAAGTCTTCCTCCAATCTTGATGTCACATTCTTCTTCATATAGTCCAGCTTCTGGGACTATTTACTCAGCATACAGATTGAATAAGTATGATGAGAGGATAGAACCCTGATGCATACACTTCCTGATTTTAAACCATGCAGTATCCCCATGTTTTGTTCGAATGACAGCCTCCTGGTCTACGCACAGGTTCCTCTTGAGCACAATTAAGTGTTCCGGAATTTCCATTCTTCTAAAGGTTATCCATAATATGTTATGATCTACACAACTGAATACTTTTGCATAGTCAATAAAACACAAGTAAACATCTTTTTGGTATTCTTTGCTTTCAGCCAAGATCCATCTGACATCAGCAATGAGATAGCTCGTTCCATGTCTTCCTTTGAATCCAGCTTGAATTTCTGGAAGGTCCCCATCAATATACTGTTGCAACCATTTTTTAATTATCTTCAGCAAAATTTTACTTGTGAGTGATGTTAATGATATTTGTTTGATAATTTCCACATTCTGTGGATCACCTTTCTTTGGAATGGATACAAACATGGATCTCTTCTAGTCAGCTGGCCAGGTAGCTGTCTTCCAGACATCTCAATGGGTATCCTGTTAATTTCTGGAGCCTCATTTTTTGCCAATTCCTTCAGTGCACCTTTGACTTCTTCCTTCAATACCACTGGTTCTTGATCATATGCTACCTCCTGAAATGGATGAACATTGACCAATTGTTTGGTACAGTGACTCTGTGTATTTCTTCCATCTTCTTTTGATGCTTCCTGCATCATTCAGTATTTTCCCTATAAATCTTCCAATATTGCAACTTATGGCTTGAATACTGTGGTAGTTATGTTTGTGTGTCAACTTGTCTGGGCCTGGTTGACTGGCTGGGCAGCTGGATGATGACATGATGACACTGGTAATCAACTCCATGGTGGAATCTACTGTGAGCAGCTGAGCAGCTGCCTTAGGCATGTGGTCTGCTTCCTACATATAAGGAAAAGCCTTGGGGAGTGGTCTCTAGTTTATAGCATGTTTGAGCCCTACATGTAGCCGTGTCATTGTTCAGCAGCTTGCCATGCTCTGTCGACCTTGGGACCTTTAATGGACTTGAATTAATGGTCTGTTGTGTGGTTTCATAACATCGGGACTGTGCCTTTTTACTTGTCAACCTTGGGCTTGTCAGCTGCAGAAGCCAGCAGCTGTCTCGAGTGAAGAAAAGCCTCTAGCTTCAGTGGGCTGGGAGTTGATGCCCAAGGCTGAGAAGCTTTCACAGAGCCTGGCACTTTGAATTTAGACTTAAAGCCTCCAACCTGTAAGAGAATAAACTCCTTTGTTAAGGCCATCCCATTTGTGGTATATTCTTGTCAGAGTGGCACCAGGTAACCAAAACAAATATCTTCTTCAGTTCTTTTAGCTTGAGAAATGACGAGCAAGTTCTTCCCTTGGGTTTTTCTAATTCCAGATTTTTGCACGTTTCATTTGCACATTTTGGTTCAAGAGCTTCTCCATCATCTCCTTCCATAGATGTAGTCAATTTGATTCTTGTGTATTCCATCTGGTGAGGTCCATCTTTGACTTTGTCTTCTTGAGCTGCTCTTTGAAATCTTCTGTTCAGCTCTTTTATCTTGTCATTTCTTGCATTTGCTTAAGCTACTCTCCATTCAAGAGCAAGTTTCAGAGTCTCTTCTGACACCCATTTTGGTCTTTTATTCCTTTCCTATCTTTTTAATGACTTTTACTTTCTTCATGGATGATGCTCTTGATGTCATCCCACAATTTGTCTGGTTTTCCATCTTTGGTGTTCAGTGCATCAAATCTATTTTTCAGGTGGTCTCTAAATTCAGGTGGGATGTGATCAAGGTCATATTTTCTCTCTCATGGACCTGCTTTAATTTTCTTCAGCTTCAACTTGAACTTCCATATGAGCAACTGATATTTGTTCCACAGTCAGCTCTTGGCCTTGTTTTGGTTGAAGAGCTTTTCCGTCATCTCTTTCCATACATGTAGTCAATTTGATTCTTGTGTACTCCATCTGGTGAGGTCCACGTGTATAGCTGTCATTCACATTGTTAAAGAAAGGTATTTGCAATGAATAAGTCATTGGTCTTGCAAAATTCTATCATGAGATCTCCGGTCTCATTTCTATCACCAAGGCCATATTTTCCAAATACCAGTGATTCATCTTTGTTTCCAATTTATGCATTCCAATCACCAATAATAATCAATATATATTGATTGCATATTTGGTCAATTTCAGACTGCAGAAGTTGGTAAAAATCATCAGTTTCCTCATCTTCAGCTTTAGTCAAAGGGCGATTCATAAAGTTTCCCAATAATGTATCAGACACTGTTTCACTGCCATTCATAAGGTTTTCACTGGCCAATAATACTCTGGGAAGTGGATAGCCCCTTCCTTCTTCCAAGTCTGTCCCTGACAGTACAGTATCATGTACTACTCAATGTTGTTTTTGTTGTTGTTAAGTGTCGTTGAGTTGTTTCTAACTCATAGCGACCCCATGCACAGCAGAACGAAACACTGCCCGATCCCACGCCAGCCCCACAATCCCTGCTATACTTGAGCCCATCATCGCAGCCACCATATCAATCCATCTCGTTGAAGGCCTCCCCCTCTTTCATCGACCCTCCACCCTACCAAGCATGACATACTTCTCCAGGGAATGGTCCCTTCTTACAACATGACCAAAATAGGTGAGACGAAGTCTGGCCATTCTTGCTTCCAAGGAGCATTCTGGCTGCACTTCCTCCAGGACAGATCTGTTAGTTCTTTTAGCAGTCCACGGTACTTTCAGCATTCTTCGCTAGCACCACAACTCAAAAGCATCAACTCTTCTTCGGTCTACTCAATATAACCCTGAATTATTCCCATTTTACAGGGAAGGAAACTGAGGCTAAGAAGAGTCAAATGACTTATCCACAGTTATGCATTTGCATTAAAAACCTCCAAATTCCCCCTAATTCTTTAGTGTATTTTGTAAATTTGATATTGATACACTTATTGAAAATATACATTTTATTATATTTTAATAATTTCAATTGAAGACTAAAGATGTCTTTGTAGTTTGCAGTGCCTTTCAAATTGTAGGTTTTTGTTGTTTACATTTGTAATAAGCATCTTTTTCAGATTATTGTCTTTTGTAAAATATATTCTCAAAAACATATTTTGAGTTTGAGTAGGTATCAAAAACAAGCTAAGAATTAATTCACTGTCTTACCCTCCTCCTGTGGAGTAGCTGGTGAATTTAAATCACTGACCTGCTGGTTAGCAGCCAAATTCCTTACTCATTGCACTACCAGAGCTCCATAATCATTGTTGTTATGTGCTGTTGAGTTGGACCCGACTCATAGCAACCCCTCCCTGGGTTTCCGAGGCAGTATCACCATGGAAGTAGACTGCCCCATCTTCCTTCTGAGGAGTGGCTGGTGGGTTTGAACTACCAGCCTTCTGGTTCGCAGTCAAGTGCCTTAGGCACTATGCTACTAAAGCTCCTCCATAATCATTAGACAAATATAAATCAAAAGCACAATGGGATACCATCTTATACCCAGATGGCCATAAAAGAAAACAAAAGTAGAAAATAACAAGTATTGGAAAAAACGTGAAGAAATTGGACTCCTCCTATATTGCTGGTGGAAATGTAAAATGATGCAGTTGCTGTGGAAAACAGTTTGGTGGTTGGTTCCACAATAAGTTTAATCCAGAATTTTCATATAACCCAGCAATTCTAGCCATAGATTTATATACAGAAGAACTGAAAGCAGGTTTACAAACAAAACCTTATACATGAAAGTTCATAGCAACATTATTCACAATAGACAAAATGTGGGGAAAAACACAAATGTCCCAACTGGTGAATGGATAAACAAAATGTAGTATATCCATATGAGGGAATAATATTTAGTCTTAAGGAATGATATTTGACGGTTCCTCCAAAAGTTAAACACAGAACTACTATATGGCCCAGCAGTCTTCATCATATTCAAAATATTGAAAAGCAGGAATGCAAACAGAAACCTGTACTCTGATGGATGTTTACTGCAGCACTGTTCACAATAGCTGAAATGTGAAAACCACCTAAATGTTCATCAACAGATGAATGGATTAACAAAATGTGGTACATACATACAGTAGAATATTACCCAGCCATAAAGAGGAATGAAGTCTTAATACATGCTACAACATGAATGAATCTTTAAAATGGTATGACAGAGAAGCAAGTCACAAAAGAACAAATATTGTATGATCCAAGGCAAATGCATAGAGACTAAAGCTTATTAAGAGGTTATCAGGAGTGAGAGGAAGGGGGAACGAAGAGTCACTGCTTAGTGGGCACTGATTTTCTGTTAATGATGGTGAAATAATTTGGAAAAGGATACTGGTAATGGTTCTATAACATGATGAATGTAATAATGTCACTGAATTGTATATGTAAAAGGTGTTGAATCTGCAAATGTTTTATTATACATATTTTTATGACACACACACAAAAAGGAGTGAAATACTGATTGCATGGTACATCTTGGGTAAATAGTGAAAACATTATGCTAAGTGAAAAAAGTCATGTACAAAAGACTTCACATTGCATGATTTATTCCATTTATATGACATTTCAAAAACAGGCAAATCCATAAGAGATCAAAAGCAGAGTGATGATTGTCAGGAGCTGTAAGAAAGGGAAAGTTTGAGCATGGCTGCTTAATGAATATGGAATATCCATTTGAGGTCACGAAAAAGTTCTGGAAATAGTAGTGATGACAGCACTGTGAATGTACTTAATAGTGTACTTTAAAATAGTTCAAACGGTAAATTTTGTGTGTATTTTACCACAATTTTAAAAATGTTTTAAATATAATAAAAAATGAAATTCTATTAAGTTTACAGTGTACATGCTTGTATATGGTTTTTTTAAAATAATAAATATTATCTATATGGCACTTCTCATCTTTTAGTTCCAATGTAGAATGGTAATAATAGTGTCAGAACCTATCTAATTTCAGGGGAGATAATGAGAATCTAGATCAGTCCAATGCTTACCTCTGTGAGACAGAAGATAGACATATCTCTAACTCTCCAACCACTATAGCAGTAGTGACACTACTGTCCCTCCCACAACACTCTCTACTTCTCTCCTGGGTTTACTAATTCTTTGCAAGGGTCACAAAGAACTCACACACAGTAACGTAATTTATTAAGGAAATAATAGGGTACAACTCAGGATCAGGATAAGGAAGCACATAGGCAAAGTCTAGACAGCTCCATGGAAATGGAGAGTACATCTTTCCCTTCTTCAGTGCAGGAAAGCTATCTCAGTTCCTCTCAGCCACGTAAGCAAGAGACCCTACTTTCTGCCATATATGCCCTGTCTTGGCCATGCAGGCCTCCTCACAGCCACTATTCTATAGTCCAGCAGTGCCACCCTTTTAGTCCACTCTTTCAACAACAACTTTGACAATTAGATTTTACAATCACAATTATTTCTGTTAACAATCAACACTCACAAACGAATCTTACAATTGTATCAGCATCTTCCCCCACTTTCTCTTCCCAGACCCATCAGGAAAAGAGAACTCTATTCTGTTTGGATTCTCCCCTATCCCCTTCATTTTGAGTTTAAACACACTCATGAAAGGATGTAAATCATGCCTTTACCTCTCCCCACCCAAATTTCAGACAGCAAATGTTTAAACTGCCCATACCTATCAAATCAGTACTCTTGAGAAGGCAAACATTTTCCTTGGTCTGAAGAATCTTCTTCCTGCTGTGAATGTGCAAAGTCCAGTCCAGGGAATGCCATCAAATGAACCAATCTACACCAACCCGTAGTGTCAAACATCTCTCTCTTCCCCATTTGGCTGGGGTCTGGTCAGCTCATCCCTAGCCACCATTGGCTAGGTCAGAGGACACTAGCTGTAGGCTTGGGAGTCCACACAAACTGCTGCACTTCAAACCAGCTAGTCTCCACTCTCTTTCATCCCTAGCCACCTATGGCTAGGTGAGTGAGTATCAGTAGAATATGTCCAAATTCAGCCCATCTCTTCTAGGTTACCCTATGATTTATAATTTTATCCCCGAGTTTAGAACAGTCCATTCTATCTTTCAACTTTCT
>NW_006921894.1:3325009-3349542 GCF_000298275.1 Orycteropus afer afer | reverse complement strand
GCGCAGTCCCTGGCTAGCCGGGTGATTTTTAGGTTAATTCTTAGGTCCTACCACCAGTCGGGGATCTCCAAGCCACCTGTACTGTCAGGGTCACTCCGTTCGTTGTCAGACCGCAGCTCCGTATGTCTCCTTTTTTTGGTATTTTCACGCAAATGCTTCTGCTAATTGGGGTTTAGTCCAATTCTGTATCCGTCCCTTCAAGGTTCAGGGGTCCACGATTATCTTCTGTGTCTGTGTTAATTGGTTTCCCTTTTCTTTGTTGAAGAGGGTTTGTGCAATCCTTCTGCCTAGTCCACCATCTTGCCGGAACTCTCCCAGCCCATCTCTTCATCTCCCCTATTTCCACTCATATTTTGGGCCCAAGTGGTCATCTCAAGCAAGCATAGCAGGCTATCTACTCTTCGGTGTCCATTAACTTCTAGTCCTGCAAGAATTTCTTCTGATGGGCACTGACATGTCATATTGCACACACCCCAGAGAGTCCATAAGCTGTGTCCTGTACAAACATCTTTTTACTGTTGATTTACCACACAGCTCTTTGGTCAACTGAGCCCTCAATTATCATGGTACTCTCAATCAAAGTCCAATATAATTGTCTCTCCAATGCAAATATACTAAATTCACAGGTTTCTGGTATAAGCCCCATTTACTATTTCCTCTTTTAGCATATCCAGTCAAGTACACCTGAAGGGCAGAATTATACATTCTCTCTTTCTCTCTCAAATTCATTTCCATCAAACACTCAGGGTTGTTTTACAATACAAGCCAATTTAAACATTTCTTTTATCAGACAAATAGAGTACATTCAGATAAACACATAACCTTTTAAAATATCCCAGTTTTGTCTTCTATTTTCCACCCTCTGACTACCTTACCTGTTTGAAAGCATATGGCCTTAGGTCTCTGGCCAGATTTAACCAGAAGGCCCTGATCACCTTTGAAGGCCTCCTCTTAGCCCCCTGAAGACAGGTATCTTCTCAGCTCCCTGAGGATAAGCTTCCTCTCAGCTCCCTCAGAACAGACTCCTTTCAGACTCTTCAAAACAGGCTTTCTTTTGACCATGCACATTCCCTTTTGCCTCCCTGTCATTGAACTCTCCATTGCTAACTGACCAAGCTCATAGACGTTGTAGCAATTTTGTTCAGCTTTCTTAGTTGCATTTGTAGCTTCAGGTTTCCCTGTCACCACAGACTCCGCAGTAGGGTTGTTTCCAGGCCTCTTACAGAATTCAGTGTTAGAGCCCCTGACTCATATTGCAGCTCTTTTAGGAGGTTCCTCGCCTTCTCTCTGCTTCTTCTCCTTCTTTCTTCCTTTTCTTTCTGTCTGCCTAATCTCTGTGAGGGAGCTCTGGTAGCATAGCGCCTAAGACACTTGACTGCTAACCAGAATGATGGTGGTTCAAACCCACCATCCACTCCTCGGAAGGAAGACTGGGCAATCTACTTCCCTAATGATACTGCCTCGGCAACCCAAGGAGGGGTTGCTATGAGTCAGGGCCGACTCGATGGCACATAAAAACACAACAATCTCTGTGAAGCTACCTGCATATACAAGCAAACTTCTGGTCTATTTCATGGCATGGTCCTTTCACCAGAGCCATGAACTGACCAATCTCACAGTAGGCCACAGCTACTTCATTTGCATACTAGGCTAAAGTCACTTTATTTGTATAGTCTATATATAGTTACTTCATTTGCACAGTATATTGACTAATCCCTGCAAGATGCATATCAATCACAGGGCATTCTGTAGCCCAGGGCCAGACAAAAATGTCTCAAACCATCAAGTTGTTTACAGCTTGCCCAGGAAATGTCAATCAGCTTGGACAAAAGTAACAAATCCTCTGGGGTAGAAAACTAGGGGAAAGGTAACTCCTCAGGATTTAGGGGGAAAAATATCTCAAGGTGTATTTCCAAAGAACCAGGCAAAAGGCCACATAAAGGAATTCATTTTACCACAACTAACATTAGAGAAAGCATACAGAAAGCAGGTTCAACTGTCCAACAGAAACAGTGTTTTGGATGTTCCTGCATTTTCAGGAGGTGGCAAATCTCTGACATTTGCTTAAGACCCAGTGATGATAAATTTCTCCATCACCTCATTTCTCCATTACCTTTTTGGCAACCCATGAAATTAATGAGCTAAGTCAGTAACTCGCCTATCTCTGGCTATTCCTAAGCATAACATAATTAATAGGTATAGTTGAAAGAAATCAGTCAATTTCCAAGAAATATACTTTAGCTTTGGCACATTCTAAATCTAACAAATGTATAGAACCATGGGCAGCAATCTATCTTGAGAAAGTCATTCTAAGGAAATACTTTATTTAAGAGTATACAAAGATGTTAATAGCAGCATTCCAAAGAATAATCGCAAAACTAAAAACAACCTTAGTAGAGAAGTGGTTAAATAATGGTATCTCCAAAAAAATGTATTTGTGACATATTAAAGTTCAAACACAGATTATAAAACAATATGGTGCCCTCCTCCTTTTTAAGTGAGTCTGTTTGTATTGACAGGAAGGAAATAACTCTAGTAGTTATTTTAAAGTCAATAAATTAGGTTCAATTTGTTGTCTTCTTTGTGCTTTTCTGTATTTTAATAATATATACTTTATATGCATCATCTCATCTAATCTTTGTAAGAACTCAATTTCGAGATTAGGAAATTGAGACTTAAAACAGCTAAGTAACTTTTCTAGGTCACATAGCTACTCAATGGTACAGCTGGCATTGAACCCAGGCAGTCTAACTCTATAGTCCAGGTTCAAATCCACCCTACTCTTTAACAAATACACATTTTTATATTAAAGGAAATACAGTTTAAAGTGCTTAAACATAAAGCATAGTATACAGTTAGTGTGCAACAAAACCATTATTTTTTAGTTAGGAAAAATGGAAAAGTAGGGAAACACAATTAGAAGAAGGAAGTTCTGTCTCAGATCTATCAATATAGAGTTATATGAATTCAGCAAAGTTATTTAACATCATTGGGTTTCAGTTTCTTTACCTCTAACAAGAAGAGGGTTGAGCTGTGCCAAATTATTATCTAAACTAAGCCAAAATAAAGGCATTTTTGAGGGTTCACTCCTGTATGTTCTTCAGGTTTCTATTTCTCACTTTAGTTGATCTAATTGCATCTGTAGGCTAATGACACCCAAACTCTTGTTTTAAGCCAGGCCTTTCCATTCAGTTATGAACTTTTATAATTGTTCACTTAACATTTCACTTAGATGTCACAAAGGCACCTCAAACTTAACATTTCCAAAATTAAATTGTTTTACTCTCTTCTATTTTAGTGAATAGCACTGTCCTGTACCCAAATTCTCCTTGGAAGGAAAATTGGGCAATCTACTTCTGTAGTGATACTGCCTCAGAAACCCAAGGAGGGGTTGCTATGCGTCAGATCTGACTTGACAGCAGTGAATTTGACTTTTGTGGTTAAGTACTCAAACCCACTGCCATCAAGTCTATTCCAACTCATAGAGACCCCCATTGGGTTTCCAAGGCTATAAATCTTTATGGAAGTAGACTACCTCATCTTCCTCACATGGAGCAGCTGGTGGGTTTGAACCATCTTCTATTTTGCAGGCAAATGACTTATCCACTACTCCGCAAGAGCTCCTAGTCCTGTACCCAACTGTTATATAAAAAATCTAAGTGATTTTTTATTTTTATTTTTCCTTCACCTCCCATACCTAATTCTTCAAAAAGTCCTGTTTTTTTTCTGCCTTCAAAATATACCTCAAGCTCTTACTCTTCTCCATCTCCTCTACCACATAAAATTTCAAGCAAGCATCTTCTGTCATTAGAGGTCTCCTGCCTTCCTCTCATGCATCTACAAAAATCTTCTAATTTGGGTAATGTTAATCTCCTCCTTTAAAGTGTCCGTTCATCCATACAAACAATAATCACTGAGTACAAACCACGTACCAGGTGCTGTTGCAGCTCTTTTTTAAGATGAATAAGTCAAAGTGCCATTCTTTCCTAAACATTCTAATGGGTGTGACAGACCCCTACATAAGCACAGCCACACAAACACACACAAGCATTGGGAGTAACAAGTATTAGGAGAAAAAAATAAAGCAGGGAAAGAGATAGAAAATCCTTGGAGTCTGTGGTGGAAGAGGAGAGATTATCTGAAAAGAGTGTCCCAGGAAAAAAAAAGTCAACTGCTATGCAATGGACTTAAAAACTCTTTTCTGTGTATTATAAAGTTAATGAAGAAGACTCATTAGCAACCTGTGATATGCTGATGACATAACCCTGCTTGCTGAAGGTGAAGAAGACTTAAAGCAATTGTTGATAAAGATCAAAGACAGCCTTCAGTATGGATTACACTTCAACATAAAGTAAACAAAAATGATCACAACTGGACCAATAAGTAACATCATGATAAATGGAGAAAAGATTGAAAATCTCAAGGATTTCACTTTACTTGGATTCATAATCAATGCTCAGGGAAGAAGTGGTCAAGAAATTAAACAACATATTGCACTAGCCAAATCTGCTGCAAAAGACCTCTTTAACACGTTAAAAAGCAAAGATGTTACCTTGAAAAGGAGCTCTGGTGGTGTAGCAGTAAAAGTATTTGGCTGCTAATCAAAAGGTCCATGATTCAAACCCATCAATAGCTCCACAGAAGAAAGATAGCTGCTTCTCTAATGATTTACAGCCATGGAAATGCTGTGGGGGTAACCATGATTCAGAATCAACTCTAGGCAATGGGTTCTGGGGTTTGGTTACCTTGAACCTTAAAGACTAGAATGAGCCTGACGCAAGCCATAGTATTTTCAATAGCCTCCTATGCATATGAAACTGGGACAATGAATAAGAAGACAGAAGAATTGATACATTTGAATTATGGAGTTGGCAAAGAATATTGACTTTATCATGGACTACAAGAAAAACTAATAAATCTGTCTTAGAGTAAGTACAGCCAGAATGCTCCTGAGAGTCAGGAAGGTGAGACTTCCTCTCACTTATTTTGGACATATTATCAGGAAGGACTAGTCCCCGGAGAAGGATACCATGATTGGTAAAGTAGAGGGTCAACAAGAAAGAGGAAGATTTTCAACGACATGGACTGACATAGTGGATACAAACTGCACTTAAATATAGCAATGATTGAGAGTATGGCACAGGACTGGGCAATACTTTGTTCTATTGTACACAGGGTTACTACAGGTCAGAACTGCCACATGGGCATGTAACAACAACACAAAAACCCTCATCATCTAGCTCCCACTATCTCTCCAATCTAATTTTATGGCTTTTCCCTCCCACCCACATTATTTTGGTAATCCAAGGCTTATTTCTTTAAAATATAACAATCTCTTTATGGATTCCTTATCTTAAAAGAGTTCATTTAAATGTCATCTACTCAGAAATTCTTCCTCATTGACCCTTTAAGTGCATTCTCCAGCACTAACTTCTCTTTGTGATTCTTTACCACTACACGTTGTTCATTTTCTTCATGGTAATTACTATAATTATAATCACTACAAATTGAGTTTTGAGTATAATGTGAGGAGTTGTTGTTAGGTGCTATAGAATCAATTCCAATTCATAGCAATCCTATATACAACAGAATGAAACACTGCCCAGTCCTGTACTACCCTCATAATATTTACTATGCTTGAGCCCATCATTTTAGAAACCATGCTAATCTATTTCATTGAAGGACTACCCTCCATTATTTATTTATTTATTTATTTTGCTGACCCTCCACTTTACCAACCTTAATATCCTTTTCTAGGAAGTGGTCCCTTCTGACAACATGACCAAAAGTAGGAGAGACGACATCTGGCCACTCTCACGTCTAAGGAGCATTCAGGTTGTACTTCTTCCAGGGCATATTTGTTCCCTCTTCTGGCAGTCAATGGTATTTTCAATCTTCTTTGCCAACACCACAATTCAAAGGCATCAATTCTTCATTAGTCTCTTATTCATTGTCCAGATTTCATATGTATATGAGGCAACTGAAAATACCCATGACTTAGGTTAGGTGCACCTTAGTCTTTAAAGTGACATCTTTGCTCTTCAACACTTTAAAGAGGTCTTCTGCTGCAGACTGGGCCAGTACAATACAATGTCTGATTTCCCGAATACTAATTCCATGGGTGTTGACTGTGGATCCAAGTAAAATGAAATCTTTGACAACTGCAATCTTTTCTTCATTTATCATGATGTTGCTATTGGTCGAGTTTGCTTTCTTTATGTTGAGGTGTAATCCATACTGAAAACTTTGAACTTCATCAGTAAGTGCCTCAAGTCCTCTTTACCTTCAGGAAGCAAGGTTGTGTCATCTGCATATTGAAGGATGTTAGTAAGTCTTCCTCCAATCCTGATGCTGCTTTCTACTTCACATAGTCCAGCTTCTCCAATTATTTTCTCAGCATACAGATTAAGTAAGTATGGTGAAAGGATACAACCCTTACGCACACAATCCCTGATTTTGAACCATGCACTATTCCCTTGTTCTGTTTGAATGACTGCATCTTGATCTATGTACAGGTTCCTCATAATCAAACTAAGTGTTCTGGAATTCCCATTCTTCCCCATGTTATACATAACTTGTTATGATCCACACATTTATTTACTGCATAGTCAATAAAACACAGGATAACATCTTTCTCGTATTCTTTCCTTTCCACTAAGATCCAATCTGATATCAGCAATGATGTTCCTCATTCCATGTCCTCTACTGAATCCAGTTTGCATTTCTGGAAGTTCTCTGTCAATATATTGCTGCCATCACTTTTGAATTATTTTCACCAAAACTGTACTTGCATGTGATATTAATGATATTGTTAAATAATTTCCACATTCTGTTGGATCACCTTTGTTAGGAAAGGGCACAAATAGGGATCTCTTCTAGTCAGTTAGCCAAGTAGCTGTCTTCCAAGTTTCCTAGTATTAATGAGTAACTGTCTCCAGCTCATGTTTGTTTAAGCATCTCAACGGATATTCTATCGATCCCAGGAGCCTTATTTTTCACCAGTTGCTTCAGTCTATCTTGGACTTTTTCCTTCTGTACCATTGGTTCTTGATCTATGTTACCTCCTGAAATGGTTCAGTGTCACCTAATTCTTTTTTGATACAGTGACTCTGTGTATTCCTTCCATCTTTTTTGATGCTTCCTTCATCATTCAATATTTTTCCTTTATAATCCTTCTATATTGCAATTTGAGACTTGAAATTTTTCTTCAATTCTTTCAGCTTTAGAAATGCTGAGTGTGTTCTTTACTTTTGTTTTCAAATTCCAGGTCTTTGCACATTTCATTATAATAATTTTATTTTGTCCTCACAAGCCACCCTTTGAAATATTCTGTTCAGCTCTTTTATTTCACCATTTCTTCCTTTCACTTTAGCTACTCTCCATTCAAGAGCAAGTTTCATAGTCTCTTCTGACGTCTATTTCTCTTTTCTTACTTTCCTATTTTTTTAATTGACCTTTTTGCTTTCTTCATGGATGATGTTCTTAATGTCATGCCACAACTCATCTGGTCTTTGGTTACTGGTATTCAACGTGTCAAATCTAAATTCAAGTTGGATATACGGAAGGTCATATTTTGGCTCTTGTGGACTCATCTTCATTTTCTTCAGCTGCAACTTAAACTTGCATATCAGCAATTGATGGTATGTTCCACAGTCAGCTACTGGCCTTGTTTGACTGATAAAGTTGAGCTTCTCCATTGCCTCTCTCCACAGATATACTAGATTTACTTTCTGTGTATACCATCTGGGGAGGTACCCGTGAATAGCCACCATTTATGTTGTTGAAAAAAGGTATTAGCAATGAATAAATAATTGGTTTTGTGAAATTCTATCATGAGATCTCTGGTGTCATTTCTATCACCAAGGCCATATTTTACAACTATTGATGCCTCTTGTGTCCAACTCTGGCATTCCAATCACTAATAATTATCAATACATCTTGATTGTATGTTTGGTCAATTTCAGACAGTAGAAGTTGGCAAAAATCTTCAGTTTCTTCATCTTTTGCTTTGGTGGTTGGTGTGAAAATTTGAACAATAATTGTATTAACTGGTCTTTCTTTTAGGCATATTGCTGTTGTAGTTGTTATGTGCCGTTGAATCAGACCCGACTCAAAACAATCCCTCCTTGGGTTTCTGACGTGGTATCACTATGGAACTATGGAAACTTCCTTCTGAGGAATGGCTGATGGGTTTCAACCACCAGCCTTCTGGTTAGCAGTCAAGTGCTTAGGCACTACACTACCAGAGCTCTTCCCTCTTTCGGGCATATGGATTGTAATACGAGACAGATCTTGAAATGTTCATTTTGATGATGAATGTGACACCATTCATCTTTAATTTGTTATCGCTGGCATAGTAGATGATATGATTGACTGATTCAAAATGGCTGATACTAGTCCATTTCAGCTCACAAATTTCTAGAGTATCAATTTTTATGAGTTCCATTTCATTTATGACAACTTCCAATTTTCCAAGATTCACATTTTATACATTCCATGTTCCTATCATTAATGATAGTAGCTGTTTCATCCCATTTTTTTATGTGTCCCATCAGCAAATAAAACTCACAAAAGCTTTAATCCATCTACATCATTACGGGTGACTACTTTGAGGAGGCAACACTTCCCCACTCATACTTTGAGTACCTTCCAACCTGAAGGGCTCATCTTCTGGCACTGTATCACACAATGTTTCATGCTATTCATAAAGTTTTTCAGTAATTTATTAGGCAGTGTTTCACTGTTATTCATAGTGCCAATTTTTTCAGAAATGGATGGCCCTGCCCTTCCTCCCAGTCTGTCTTAGTCTGGAACCCCAACTGAAACCGGCCCACTATAGGTGACCCTGCTGGTATTCGAAACACTGGGGGAGTAGTCTCACAGCAACACACAAGCCAGTACAGTACAACAAACTGACAGACAAGTGGTGGATAGTGTGAGGTAGGAATCACTATATTTCTTTTCCATATGGATTCCAAATGACTAACACCATTGTGGGGGGAGTCCTTTCTCCACTGCTCTGCAATGCCATACTTGTGACAGAGCCCACATAGGATTGGATCTGTCTCTGGACTTTCTGTTTTGCTCCAATAGTCTAAGTGACTATCCTTGTACATTTACCCTTGTGGTTACTATAACTTAGTAAGAAGTATTGATGCCTACTCAAGTTCTCCCACCAAATCCTTCTCATTAGAGTGCCTTAGGTACTAATGCTCTTTCCATTCCATTTACATTTTAGGAGAAGTGGTCCATTCCACAGAAAATCCAGGAGAGATTTTTATTATGGTTGTAATAATCCTTTGAGGAGAAATGGCTTGTCTCAATTTCTATACCAAGGAAAAAAAAAAAAAACCTCACTGCTGTTGAGGCAATTTGAGTCATAGCGACACCTCCATGGACTTCCGAGGCAATATTTCTACAGAAGTAGATTGCCCAATCTTCATTCTGAGGAATGGCTGATGGGTTTGAACTGCCAGCATTCTGGTTAGCAGTTAAATGTCTTAGGCACCATGCCACCAGAGTTCCCTAATTTGCATACATCATATTTTATTTTAAACAAAAAGATTTAAAGAGGTCTTTTAAACACTCAATAATATTTTATAGTTTTCTGTATATGATTTTTTTTTAATTGTTATTTGGGTGAAAATTTACAGAGCAAATTCACTTTCCATATAGCAGTTCACACACACAGTCTCATGACATTGACTATAATTTACCCCAACATAACAGCTCCCCTCCCACTTCCTCCCCATCGTTACCTTTTCCCTATGTCCATCCCTCCATGCACTCCTGCCCCTGAAATGTCTCCCTATACATAAATAGCCCTTCTTTCTCCCATGATTGTTCTCTCCAAGGAGTGTATCTACCTCGGATACATGTTCCACTCATATGCCTGTCTTTTATTTGGCTTGAAGCCACAGGTGTCGGTTTAATTCCAGATCTAAAGGGCACCTAGGGACCACAGTCTCAGTGGATCCACCAGGCTCTATCAGACCATCAAACCTGGTCCACCCCCTTTTTTTTTTTCCCCAAATGATTTTGAGTTTTGCTGCACATTGTTCTCTCTATATATCCAGGATCTCCTACATAGATCCCTCTCTTAGTGGTTGACAGTGGTAGCCAGGCAACATCTAGTTCTTCTGGTCTAATAGTCATATAGGCTGAGGATTGCATCATGTACCAGTCACGAGGACTAATTGTTTCCATGAATTTTTGGTTTTCTTCATTCTTCTTTGCTCTGGATGAGGAAAGAACCATCATTGCATCTAGACGGCTGCTTGCAAGCTATTAACATCCCATTTGCTACTCACCAAAGTAGAAGGAGGAACAAAGCTTTGTGTAGTATGTTACGCCAGTTGAGCTTCATGTCCCCTGCGACTATGGTCCCGAGTCCACAGGTTCAACTATTCAGTCCCTCTGGGTAGCTGGCTGTAACCAAGAAGTGATTACAACCTTGTCCCTTGTCAGCTCTACT
The DNA here is from genome assembly GCF_000298275.1 of Orycteropus afer afer. Lineage (NCBI taxonomy): Eukaryota > Metazoa > Chordata > Mammalia > Tubulidentata > Orycteropodidae > Orycteropus > Orycteropus afer. The sequence goes on along the minus strand of NW_006921894.1, from coordinate 3,339,068 downwards.
ATATACCTGGGAATTCTTACAGAACATACAAATACACTTGTAGAATCATTGTTTGCCTACCCTGTAAATAGTTTTGGGTACACTCCCTGCTGCACAGACATACCCATCTATCTACCCATATACCCATGTTTGCCTTCACTGACACCACAGTACTGTATGTGCAAAACGGTTCATCTTTGTTGTCTGCACCTCCCATGTACCTCTCTATGTCTTCCTCTTCCTCAAAGTCACCATGTTGATCACTCACATTTGGTACTGCCCTTCTCTCCACCCAAATCAATACTTATCTCTACCTGTCTAACAGGATCTCTGATAGAGTAGTGCCTAAGGCACTTGACTGCTAACCAGAAGGCTGGTGGATCAAACCCACTAGCCACTCCTGAGAAGGAAGATTGGGCAATCCACTTCCATAGTATTACTGCTTCGGAAACCCAAAGAGGGGTCGCTATGATTCGAGTCCGAATCGATGGCACATAAGAACAACAACAATCTAACAATGTTCCCTCCCCTCCCCTCCCACCCCTGGTAACCAACAAAGAAAATGTCCTTCCATATACAAACCATTCCTTGACTTTTACAATAACAGACTAATACAATATTTGCCCTTCAGGTATTGACTTATTTCACTCAGCATAATGTCTTCCAAGCTCATCCACGTTATGCAGTGTTTTGCAGATTCTACATTATTCTTTAGCATTGCATAGTATTCCATTGTGTGTATGTACCATAGTTTGGTTATCCATTCCTCCATTGATGGATACCTAGGTTGTTTCCATCTTTTGGCTATTGTAAATAGTGCTGCGATGAACATGGGTGTGCATATGTCTGTTTGTGACATGACTCTCACTTCTTTAGGATATATACCTAGTAATGGAATGGCTGGGTCAAATGGTATTTCTAATTCAAACTTTTTAAGGAATCACCATACTGCTTTCCACAGTGGGTGTACCATTTTACAGTCCCACCAATCTCTCCGCATCCTCACTAGCATTAATATTATTTTCTGTCTTGTTGAACTTTGCTACTAGTGCTGGAGCGAGATGGTATCCCGTTGCTTCGATTTGCATCTCTCTAATGGCTAATGATCGTGAGCATCTCTTCAAATGTTTGTGGGCCGCCTGAATATCCTCCTTGGTGAAGTGTCTATTCATGTCTTCTGCCCATTTTCAATTAGCCATGAAACATAAGAGGGGCAGTATTTACACAAAGGGAAAACTGGACAGACAGGAGTGTACAGATAAGAAGGGGACAGGGAGGGAATAGTTATAGGGAGGAGACAGGAGGAGAGATTTTTATGTTTGGGGATTGTAATTGGGACTGAGAAATCAAATGTGCATAAACTGTTGAATGTAAAACAAATCTGCTCCATAAACTTGCACCCAAAGCACAATATAAATAAATAAAAGAATCAATGGTATTTATGCCAAGAAATTTGGAAGACCTAGCCAACCTACTGGAAGAAATCTGTATTTGTTCCCCTTTTGAAGAGAAGTGATCCAACAGAATGTGGAAATTATCAAACAATATTACTAATTTCACATGCAAGTAAAATTGTGCCGCAGATAAGTCAAAGGCAGATGCAGAAGTGCATCTATGTGAACTGCCAGAAATTCAAGCCAGCTTCAGAAGATGACGTGGAATGAGGGGCATCATTGCTGATGTCTGATGGATCTTGGCTGAAAGCAGAGAATACCAGAAAGATATTTACCTGTGTTTTATTGACTATGCAAAGGTATCTGAATGTGTGGATCATAACAAATTATAGAAAACATTCTCAACAATGGGAATTTGTGGTAGTTAAGTTTTTGTGTCAACTTGGCTAGGCTGGGCAGCTGGATGTAGTATTCCCCATGATGAGACTGGTAATCGACTCCATGGTGGAGTTAAGCAACTGAGTAGCTGCCTTTGGGTATGTGGTCTGGTTCCCATATATAAGCAGGAGCTTTGGAATGGTCTCTAGCGTATGGTACACTTGGACCCTGCATGTAGTTGTGTTGTTGCTCAACAGCCTGCCATGCTCTGCCAACCTTGGAACTTACAATGGACTTGAGTCAATGGCCTGCTATGTGGTAACATCGGGACTATGCCTTTTTACTTGTCAACCTTGGGGTTTCTCAGCCTCAGCAGCCAGCAGTTGTCTGAGTGAAGACACACCTCTAGCTCCAGTGGGTTGGGAGTAGGAGGCAGAGCTGGACCCCAAGGTTGAGGGGCTTTCACCCAGCCCCTAGAGCCTGGCACTTTGAACTTGGACTTAAAGCCTACAAATTTAAGAATAAACTCGTTTGTTACAGCCATCCCATTTGTGGTATATTCTTCTCAGAGTGGCACTAGGTAACCAGAACAGAATTTGGTACCAGGAGAGTGGGGTGCTGCTCTGACAGATACCTAAAATATGTTAACAGGAGTGGAGTGCATCCTTGACCCGAGACCCTGGCAGAGAGACCTCGACATATGGCATGACAGACGGCAAGAGACCAACATGACAGAAAGCAGGAATAGAGACCAGAGACTGTCATGAGAGACGGCAAGAGCAGAGCTCAGAGAACCGGCATGAGACAGTGACAGCTTTACCATCCCACAGAAGAGAAAGCTTGATGCCTTTGGTTAGGTGGCTTACTGGCAGAGTGGGTTGCCTTCAGGCATTAACTGGTAGAGAAGACCAGCATAAAATGGAGCAGCAGATTGGCCGGCCCATGGAGCAAAAAAGCAAAGTGTCCTTTGGGCAGAAAAATTTCCAGTGGAGTGGGTTGCCCTCGGGCATTAATCAGCAGAAGCAGAGACCAAGGAAATGGAAGCAGAGCTGCCTAAGCCTGAAAGGGTAGGACCATGGCCTTTGGGGGTAGAATGATCACAGCCCCCTAGGTTTCAGAGAGTCAGGCCTTCGCCAACTTGGTTCTGGAGTGTGGGGCTGCTCGTTCATGTGAGACAGTGGGATGGAGCCATAGCCGCTGCCCAAGAGTGAGGGGGTGGGGCTGCTATGCCCAAGAGGGAGAGGAACAGGGCCACCAGGCCAAGGGGGTGAGGTCACCATTTAGGAACTAGGGGACTGGAGCCACCCAGTGGAGGAGACCTGTACAGATACCACCCATTGAAGATCTGTACAGGTACCAAGTTGACAAGGGGTAGAATTGTGGTAGTTAAGTTTTTGTGTCAACTTGGCTAGGCCTGGTTGAGTGGCTGGGCAGCTGGATGTAGTATTCCCCATGATGAGACTGGTAATCAACTCCATGGTGGAATCTACTGTGAGCAGGTGAGTAGCTGCCTTTGGGTATGTGGTCTGCTTTCTGTATATAAGCAGGAGCTTTGGGAATGGTCTCTAGCCTATGGTATGCTTGGATCCTGCATGTAGCTGTGTCATTGCTCAGCAGCTTGCTATGCTCTGCCGACCTTGGGATTTACAATGGACTTAAGTCAATGGCCTGCTGTGTGGTAACATCAGGACTATGCCTTTTTACTTGTCAACCTTGGCGTTTGTCAGCCTCAGCAGCCAGCAGCTGTCTGAGTGAAGGAACACCTCTAACTCCAGTGGGCTGGGAGTAGGAGGCAGAACTGAACCCCCAGGTTGAGGGGCTTTCACCCAGCCCCTAGAGCCTGGCACTTTGAACTTGGACTTAAAGCCTCCAAATTTTAAGAATAAACTCCTGTTTGTTAAGGCCATCCCATTTGTGGTATATTCTTGTCAGAGCAGCACTAGGTAACCAGAACAGAATTCCAAAACACATAATCATGCTCATGTGGAATCCATACATACAAGATGAAGCTGTTCAAACACAAGGGGAAATTGTGTGCCTTAAAATTAGGAAAGGTGGAGTTCCAGTAAGATGACAGAATAGGCAGACAAGCTACACAGACCCTCTGTAACAGACAAATGGGGAACCAACTGGAAGAGATACAGAAGATAATACTGGAACCCTGAGCTTTGAAGTGAAGGATAAAGAAGTGGATTAAATGTCAACTAGTAGAATAATATGAATGAAAACAGTGAATAATGAGACAAACAGAGCTGCCAACTATCAGTGTCCTGATGGCAGAGCCAATCTATTTAAAACTGGCAATCCAATCAGGGCAGTAACCTATGAATCAGATCTGCTCATGAAGGACTGCATGTGCAATTGCACTGGTGGCTGACAACTAGAAAGGAAAACAGCAAAGGAGACAGACAGAGCTGTGGATTGCCAGCTGTCCTGAGGGCACAACCATTTTGAATATTTGCAAGCAGCATCGCCATTTTGAATATTTCTAATCAGTGTTCTGATCTGGGCAACAATCTAAGTATAGACTCTGCTTGCCAAGGACAGCATGGGCAACAACACTGGAGGCTGACAACTTGAAAGGTATAATATTCCCCTTGTTACTCTTATACCCCACACCCTCTTGGTGAACAGAGGTGTGACCATGGCTTGCTTCTACTGACCTTCTCGACCAGCAGGAATTCCAGCCCAGTCTGTGTGCACTGACAGACCCTGGGTGCCCTGCCCTATGCCCCCCAGTTTTATTTTTATTTGTTTTAAAATTATTCATTCATTCTTCCTCCTTTCTTCCATTTTATTTATTGTTTTTCTCTTCCCTTCCCTGTTTTTTCTTCTTTCTTTCCTTTTCTTCTTTCTGATTCCTTTCTCTTTTTTTCTTTCAGTTATTTCCATCCCTTCTTTTTCTTTGTGTAGTCTTCTCACTTGTTTTTTAACTATTCATTAAAATTTACTATTCATTTAAATTTTTCCTCTCACTTATTGCCTTCCCTCTTTTTTTGAGATTGTTTCTGTTTATTTCCATGTTTTATGGTGATTGATTAATTGAATGATTGATTTTCTAACTCAATGGGAGACAGCAACCATTCCCACACCTCCTGAAGCCCAACCCACTGACCGAGGGCCACCACTTCCTTTTGTACCAATTGACCAATAACAGCCCAACTCACTCTCAACTGCTCTTCATTAACAGTTAACTGAGATCTGAGCACACACTCTCATTCTCTATCCCATCCACCAGGACACAGGTGGTAAGTGCCTAAGTGCTAACAACTAACGAACACAAGAGGACACTACCCTGCTCACACAGATATATCAAATCAAACTAAAGGGGAAAAAAATATTGGGCTAATTATACCAACATACAACCACCAATTAAATATAAATTCAATGAAATCACAATGTCTCAGAGACAACTGACCATCTCAGTGCACACAAAGAGACAAGATAAAGTAGTACACACAAGGAACCAGGATACAGACCCAGAAAACATTCCTGAGGAAGCAGCAACATTGGAAAATAATCTTATTTACATACCATCAACAGATTTAGAAACAGATCAAGGAAAACACTTACAAAATTGAGGAAAACACAGACAAAACTCCAGAAAAAATTAGGAAAAGAATACAAGAACAAACAGAAAAAATAATGAAAAATTAGGAAACATACAAAAACAACAAATAGAAACTCAGAAGATTAATACTAAGATTTCAGAAATAGATAACACATTTAACATGAAAAGGCGTATAATCAAATCAACAGAAGGCAACATTAATGAGATTGAAGACATATACCTCAACACTACTTTGTTAAGGGATCAGTCAGAAAAAAGATCAAAACAAAATGAAAAAAGCCTAAGGTTCATATGGAATACCATCAAAAGGAATAACCTATGTGTAATTGGAATTCCAGAACAGGAGGGGCAAATAGAATCACAGAGAAAATTGTTGAAGATTTGATGGAAGATAATTTCCCTAATATGATGAAAGACAAGAATGACAAGAAGATATCCACTCAAGAAGTTCAAATAACCACAAACAGGACAGATCCCAAAAGAAAATCACCAAGACATAACATAATCAAACTCACCAAAACCAAAGACAAATAAAGAATCCTGAAAGGAGCATAAGAAAAATGAAGTTACCCACAAAGTACAACCAATAAGACTAAGCTCTGATTTTTTGGCAGAAACCATGTAGGCAAGAAGGCGAAGGGATGATACATATAAAACCCTCAAAGAAAAAAACTGCCAACCAGGAATTATATACCAGCAAAACTGTCACTCAATTCTGATTGTGCAATTAATACATTTCCAGATAGACACAAATTAAGGGAATTTGTCACCTAGCCAGAGCAACCTTACAAGAGTTGCTAAAGGAAGTCCTTAGGACAGAGAACTAACAAAAGCAAACAACCACTGATGAATAGCACATATGACAACATAACCCAAAAATCAATCCAGTTATATATGTTACCAAAGTAAAATAAGCCATCAAGGCTGTAAACAGGGAACCAGAAACATCAATTAGTAAATGAGGACAACTACAGACCAAAAAGAGAGAATATATAGTGTGGGTACAGAACTTCCAAATGGTGAGAAAGTGAAGACACAAGAGAACACACAACAGAACAGATTGTAATGAACTTCAGAAGAAAACTATACATCACAGGTAACCTCAAAGAAAAATAATAAACCTTCACATCAAAATAAAAAAGAGTAGAGGTACAAATATATAGCAAATACTAAAACAATAGCAACAAAGGAAAGGATAATACAATTCATAAACAAAATGAGCTCAGCACAGAAAATTATATGGAACAAGAAAATCAGCTACTTTGAAAAAACACGTAACAAAATGAAAGCAATAAACTGTACTTGTTGGTAATTATACTGAATGTACATGGATTAAATGCACCGTTCAAGAGATGGAGAGTTGTAGACTGGATAAGAATATGTGACCCATCAATATGCTGTCTACAAGAGACTCACCTTAGACACAATGACAAAAACAGACTAAAAATCAAAGGTTGGAAAAAGGTATACAAAGCAAATGCCAATAAAAAAGGGACAAGAATGGCAGTATTAATTTCTGATAAAATAGACTTTAAGACAAAAATGAACATAGGAGACAAAGAAGGACATTACCTAATGATTAAAAAATCAACTGAACAAGAGGCCATAACCATAATAAATATCTATGCACCCAATTCAACAGTCCCAAAAGACATATATCAGACTTTAAAAGAACTGAAAAGACAAATAGATGATTCCACAGTAATAGTAGAAGACTTTAATACACCACATTCACTGAAAGAACTGGAAAGTAACTCAACAAAAGTACAGAAGAACTAAACAACACAACGAATTTGACCTTATAGACATTATAGAGCACTTCACCCAACAAGTGTACAATGTACATTCTTTTCTAGTGCACATGGAACATTCTCCAAAAGAGACTATATATTAGGCCATAAAGCAAGCCACAATAAATTTAAGAACACTGAGATACTACAAAGCATTTTCTCAGACCACAATGTTATAAAATTAGAAATCAACAATAGGAATATCAATGGAAAAAGAGCAAACACATGGAAACTGAATAACACCCTCCTTAAAAATGACTGTGTAATAGAAGAAATAAAAAATGACATTAAGAAACACCTTTAATCAAACAAGAATGAAAACACAACATCCAAAATCTTTGGGACACAGCAACACCAGTGATCAGAGAGCAATTAATAGCAATAAACGTATATATCAAAAATGAATAAAGTGTCAAAATCAATACCTTAACATCTTCAACAATTAGAAAAAGAACGGGGGGGGGGGAGCCTATAATCACCAAAAGAAAAGAAATAAAGTTGTTGTTGTTATGTGCCGTTGAGTCAGACACAACTCATACTGACACCTCCTTGGGTTTCCAAGGCGGTATCACTGCGGAAGTAGATTGCCCAACCTTCCTTCCAAGGAGTGGCTGGAAGGTTTCAACTACCAACCTTCTGGTTAGCAGTCAAGTGCCTTAGCCACTACGCTACCAGAGCTCCCAAGAAATAAAGATTCGAGCAGAAATAAATGAAACACAAAATAGAAAGAAAATAGAAAAAAAGCAACCAGAGTAAAAATTGGTTCTTTGAAAAGACTAATAAAATAGACTGGCAAATACACTGGCAAACTTAACAAAGGAAAAGAAGGAGAAGATGTAAATAACACAAAAAAGAAATGAAGTGAGTGATGTGACAACAAAACCAATCAAATAAAAAGGATAATATCAGGATACTATGAAATTCAAATTGTACTCTTAACAAATTTGAAAATCTAGAAGAAATGGACAGACTTCCAGAAACACACTACTTACCCAAAACAACACAGACTGAGGTAGAAAATTTGAACAGACCCTTAACAAAAGAAAAAATTAAACAGGTCATAAATAAATAAAATTTACCAACAAAAAAGAGTCTTGGCCCAGATGGTTTCACTGGAGAATTTCAACAAATATTCAGAGAAGAGATGACGCTAATCCTACTCAAACTATTCCAGAACATAGAAAAGAAAGGAATCCTCCCAAATTCACTCTATGAAGCAAGCATAACCTTGATACCAAAAGCAAGCAAAGAATCACTAAAAAAGGAAAACTACAGACCAATATCCCTCTCATGAATATAGATGCAAAAACTTCAACAAAATCCTAGCCAATAGACACCAACAATATATCAAAAAAATAATAAATCATGACCAAGAGGGATTCATACCAGGTATGCAAGGATGGTTAAACATTAAAAACAATCAATGTAATCTATCACACATAAGTAAAATAAAGGAAAAGAATCATATGATTCTATCAATCGATGCAGAAAAGTCATTTAATAAAATCCAACACTAATTCCTGATAAAAACTCTCAGCAAAACAGAAATAGAAGGAAAATTCCTCAGCAGAATAGGAGTAGAGGGAAAATTCCTCAACATAATAAAGGGCATACATGCAAAACCAACAGCCAACATTATTTTCAATGGAGAGAGACTGAAACAATTCCCTTTGTCAACAGGAACTAGACAAGTATACTCTTTGTATCACCACTTCTATTTCACATTGCATTGGAAGTCTTAGCCAGAGCAGTAAGGCAAGAATGGGAAATCAAAGACATTCAAATTGGTGAAGAAGAAGTAAGCCTACCCCTATTTGCAGATGATATGATCTTATACATAGAAAATTCCGAGACTCAGCAAGAGAACTACTGGCACTAATTGGAAGATTTAGTATAACAGCAGAATACAAGATCAATATATAAAAATCAGTTGGATTCTTCTATATCAACAGAGATCTCTGAAAAGGAAATAAGAGAAACAATACCATTTACAACAGCTACCAAAAAGATGAAATACTAGAGAATAAATCTGCCCAGGGACACAAAAGACCTAGACAATGAAAACTACAAAGCACCACTATAACAAAGTATAAGACAAGCTCCGTAAACGGAAGAATATTCCAAGCTTATGGATAGGAAGACTGAACACTGTGAAATTGCCAATACTACCCCAAAGCAATCTATACATTCAAAGCAATCTTGATCTACATTCCATCAATATTCTTTAAGGACATGGAAAAACCAATCACTACTTTTACATGGAAGGGAAAGAGACTTTGGAGTTCTGGTGGCATAGTGCCTAAGGCACTTGACCGCTAACCAGAAGGCTGGATGTTCAAACCCACCAGCCACTCCTTGGAAGGAAGATAGAGCAATCTACTTCCTTAGTGATCCTGCCTAAGAAACCCAAAGAGGGGTCACTATGAGTAGGACCTGACTTGATGGCATTAATTTGGTTTTTACTGAACAAGATAAGCAAAGTAGGCGGTCTCACACTCCTTGATCTCCAAACCTATTATATAGCCACTGTAGTCAAAACAGCCTGGTATGGGTACAGCGACACAAATATAGAAAAGTGAAACAGAGTTGAGAAACCAGAAATAGATCCATCCACCTACAGTAAGTTGATCTTTGACAAAGGGTCAAAATCCATTAAATGGGGAAGAGATAGTCTCTTTAACAAATGGTGCTGGCAAAATGCATAAAATGAAACAAGATTCATATCTCACACTATACACAAAAACTAACTCCAGATGGATCAAAAACTTAAATGTGAAACCTAAATCTATAAAGTTCATCATAGAAAAAATAGGGCAAACTAGGGGCCTAATTTACAGCATAAATAGACTATCAACAAAACCTAAAGTACAAAAACAGCATAAGACAAACTAGATGATTGGGACCTTCTAAAAATTCTTATGTGTATCAAAAGACTTTTCCAAAAGAGTAAAAAGAGAACCTAGAAAATATTTGTCAATGTCATTTCTGAGAAGGGACTTATCCCAAAAATTTATAGAAAACTCCAACACTTCACAAGACACCAAGCAATCCAATCAAAAAATGGCCAGAAGACATCAACAGACATTTTACCAAAGAAGATATTCAGATGGCCAACAAACACATGAAGAAATGTTCACAATCATTACCAATTAAAACCAAACCAAACCCATTGCCATCAAGTCTGATCTAACTCAAAGCAACCCCTCCTTGGGTTTCCGAGGCAGTATCACTATGGAAGTAGATTGCCCAACCTTCCTTCCGAGGAGTGGCTGGGGGGTTTGAACTGCCAGCCTTCTGGTGAGCAGTCAAATGCCTTAGGCACTACACCACTAGAGCTCCCATTGTTGTTGTTGTTGTTGTTAAGTGCCGTCGAGTCGGCCCCGACTCATAGCGACCCCTCCTTGGGTTTCCGAGGCAGTTATCACTACGGAAGTAGGATTGCCCAACCTTCCTTCCGAGGAGTGGCTGGTGGGTTTGAACCGCCAGCCGTCTGGTTAGCAGGCAAGTGTCTTAACCACTATGCTACCAGAGCTCCCATTAGAAAGATGCAAATCAAAACGAGAGACCATCTCATCCCAGCAAAAATAACAATATTCAACAAGACAGAAAATAACAAATGTTGGCAAGAATGGGGAGGGACTGGGACTCTCATACACTGCTGGTGGGACTGTAAAATGATACAATCACTGGAAATTAGTATGGTGATTCCTTAAAACACTGGAAATAGAAATACCATTTGATCCAACATTCCATTACTAGGTGTATATCCTGAAGAACTGAGAGCCAGGACACAAATAGATATTTACACACCCACTTTCATTGGAGCACTAATCACAATAGCAAAAAGATGGAAACAACTAAGTGTCCATCGACGGAGAAATGGATAACCAAACTGTGGTACATACATACTATGCAACTCTAAAGAATAATGTAGAATCTGAGAAATCTTGCCCAACATGGATGAACCTGGAGGACATTATGCTGAGTGAAATAAGTCAATCACAGAAGGACAGACATTGTATTAGTCCATTATTGTAAAAGATCAAAGAAAGATTTATATATGGAAGGAAACTTTCTTTGCTGGTTACCAGGGATGGGAGGAAAGGAGAGGCAAAATTGCTAAATAGGTTGGGGGGAGGAAATAAAAAAAAAGTCCCAAATCAGGAAAGATGTGCTTTGGTGTTACATCCTTTCACCACAGTTATTCAATCTGTATGTTGAGCAAATAATCTGAGAAGCTGGATTACAAGAAGAAGAATGTGGCATTAGGAAGATGCAGGAACAGAAAACAAGCGACACAGACCCTCCTCAACAAAGAAAAGAAAAAACAATTGACAGAGATACAGAAGATAATCCTGGAACCCTGAGCTTTGAAAGGAATGATACAGAACTCGATTAGGCACCAACTAGTATAAAAACCTGAACGAAAACAATGAGTACAGAGACGGTTGGAGCTGCGAATTATCAGCAACTCTGACGAGACCAACAGCCTGAATATTTCCAAGTGGTGTTGGGACCTGAGAATTGATCTAAAGATCAGTCTTGGTCACCAAGGGCTGCTGGGACAACTGCCTTGGTGGCCTATGACTAGGAAGGGAAACAGCAAGGAGCTGTGGACTATCTGCTGTGTGGAGGGTGCAGCCATTTTGACTGTTTAGACGTGGCAGCCATTTTGGATACATAAAGTGACCGAGGGTGCAGCCATTTTGAATGTTTACAGGCAGTGGCCGTTTTGGATATTTAAAGTGACCAAGGCACAGCCATTTTGAATGTTTACAAGTGGCAACCATTTTGGATTTTAAAGTGATAGCATTCTCATTCAGATTCCAGGGACCTAAGAACAGGCTCTGTTTGCCAGGGTCAGCAAGGACATACAAGAGGCTGACAAAGGAAAGGAGACAGGTGGTGAGTATAGAAGTGCTGGAGAAGAAAAAGCCCCCCAAGCTCCCCTTAATGCTCACCTCAGCTACCCTGCCCCATCAGTTTCCCCTTCCCCGCTCAGGAGTTCCCTTTTGTACCCAGCACCCAGCCCGAGCTGCACCTGGCTCAAAACCCCTTCCTGCCTAGACTGTCACCACAACCCCGCCTAGTCTTGCACACAAGCCCACAGACCCTGTGAAAACCACAAAGACCCTGTCTTCAGGGCCAGCTGTTTTAGTGCACTAGCACCGGCTGGTCCACTAGCATGAATAAATCTGCCTGCTTCTCTCTTCCTGAGTGCTGCTTGGTTTCCTTTCTGTTTCATTTCATTCCCTGACCGGGAAACCGAGGCCAGCCAGCCCCTTGAGCCGACCAGTTGAGCCCCCTCATGGTGCCCTGGAGGAAAAGATAGACACAACGGGAGGTGCCACCCCATTAATTTCCAAAGGGTCCCCTTGTACTTGTCTGGACTTCTGGGCCACCAGGAGCGGGCGAAGCCGGGACCAGAATAAGGAAGAGAGAAATCTGAAGATAGACTCTGGAGAGGTAAGGAGGCCTGACCCCACCTTCTTCCCTTCCAAATTCTTTTACCTGGGGAAAGGGGGTTTGAGTCGACCTTAGTAGGAGTCTCTGGGGCTAGAGTTCCCTCAGACGTTCCATGGGCCTGTCCTGAGAGGTGGAAGAGGAGCCTGATCACCTCCTGGGTAGTCTGTGGGGTTAGAGTCCCCTCAGACGAAAGGCCAGATAAGACGTTCCCCTCCAACCTCTTTGTGTTCAGCAGGAAGGAGGGTGGAGGATATAGACTGCTTCAACAGGAAAGGCCAGATAAGAGGTCCCCCTCCAACCTCTTTGGGTTCGGCCAGAAGGAGGATGGAGGATATACACTTCTCCAATAGGGAATTCAAATTCAGCTTCGTTGGGGTTGGAGTCTGTCTCTCTGTATGAATGTTTAATGTGAATGATATATGTGAAGTTCCAAGATGGAAAGTCACGGAATTTGAATGGGCCTGACGTCGCATTCCATGTGAGGTCGGATTGGCATAATGGTGTAGCTTAGCCCTCCACTCTGAGGTTTATACAGAGACAACTTAGCCAAAGATCCACTGAAACCTTCATAAGAAGGGTGGACAACCAGGCATCAGAGAGGTCTTTGGGACTTGTATTTTGTTTTGTGTGCGCCACCATCACTATAGGAGGTAGCCCCAGTAAATCTACTGGGTTAGAATACATGATCAAAAATTTTCCAAGGGGATTATGGTGTTAGCCTCAGCCCGTCTAGGTTAAGAATCTTTTGTGAGAGAGAATGGCCGACCTTTGAGGTAGGATGACCCCCAGAGGGCACCTTATAAGTTTCAAAAGTTCAAGCAGTTTCGAAAATAGTGACCGGCAACCCAGGTCACCAAGACCAGTTCTCATATATAGATCAATGGCTCATCATAGCCCAGACCCCTCCCCCACAGATCTGTGTACGCTGGAATACAAAACAGCAAAATCCCTTTAACTACCGGCCAACACAGAACAGAGAAACAGCCACCCATCCACCAAGGAGCACCTGAAGACGAAAAACCGCCCTCCATATATTACACCACCCCCTTCTGTCTCTCCATCGCCCAACTGGGCTCTAGCTTTCAGCGGATAAGGAAGTTAAAATTTAGACCCTTTAGTAGGTAACCTTAATTGAGATCATCTCCACAACTGAAACGTATGTGGAAAAAAAAAAAATTCAAACTGAAAATATACTCCCTGGTTCCCTAGATTTGTGCTGATGTAACTGTTTAGTGTAAAACATTTTCTATGGCTAACAGATGACAGCAAAATGATGGTGGAAGATTTTTAAGAATATCCTAATATATTAAAGTATGTGAATTTCTTTGACACATCCCCTTCCAAAAAATCAAGGTTGCAAACAGAACATAAAAAAAGAGACATAAAGAGAACCTACAGATTGGGAAAAAATATTTGGTAATAACATATCTGACAAGGGACTTATCTCTAGAATTTATAGAAAACTCCAACACCTCAATAAC
>NW_006921894.1:3320180-3323119 GCF_000298275.1 Orycteropus afer afer | reverse complement strand
AAAAAAAAAAAAAGAGAGAGAGAGAGAGACATAAAAGGGAAGTTTCAGGTTAAATAAATTCATGTCTACTGATTAAAAAGGATCAAGAACTTCAATAAAATTCAGTTATAGAGGTTTGAAAAGGATCTGAAAAGTAGGCAAATTTTCACAAAACAAAACCTTTGAATTAAAATAAAACATTGTTATTTTGTTTCAATTTTACTTGATCTGTTTGTGTGTAAAAAGTGTGTGTGTGTGTGTGTGTGTGTGTGTGTGGCACCGGTGCAACAGTTTCAAATGAAAGTAAGTGTGATTGGTAATTTAGTAACCAAAATTTTATACCAGAATGGAGCCCCCCTGGCTGTATTCTGAGAAACAGGACTCATTCTGATTTTGAGCGTATTAAGAAAAAATAATTGTTATTTTTCTGTTGATACCATCTGACCACAGTATTGGTGAATCTGGGAATAAATAGTCAGAAAACAATAAAAACTATGATAGCATCCAGTTAGACATCAAAGGTGGGAAGAACTGTTTCATCTCAATTTATTCCTTACTTTATTTCAAAACAAAAGTTCCCAAAAAGACAGTAAAATTAATGTCTAGAAGGGAGGCAGATTTTAAGAGTGTTTTTCAGGACTCTAAAGACCCTTGCCTTGACTCCGTTTCTCTCCATCTGCCCCTCATAAAACAGTCTCCCCAACACACACTCAGAGTGGTGTAAAATTTGACCAAGTTTCTAGGCCAGATCTGTCAGGGCAATACCCATCACAGCAGGTTCCAGCTGATTTAAATCATGAAGGAAGCCCTAAAAGTTTTGTTTGGACTCATGTGCCACTCACCTTGGCTGGTTTACATTAATCTCTTATTAACTACCTTATTCCTGAAGAAAAGTGGATGGTAGTAAAGAAAACTAGAACAGAATCCAACAGACTTCATAACCTCCAGCCTGAAAGCCTAGCCAGGGGCCACAGCCAACAGGAACAAAACCAGAGTGGGATCCCAATAACCCAGAGGACAGAGCAAGGCTGGAGTACATCGTCATAGGGATCCAGAAGGGGGGCCCCAAAGCAGGTTCCAAAGTTCAGGAAGTACAACAAGGCCTCAAGGGATATCCTTCTACTCTCCTCAAATGGGTATATAATACTTACCATTAATGTACTGACACCAACCCAGATGCCAAAATTAGAAGGGGGACTGGGTATGAATACTTCTCAACTTGTAGAGGTTGCTTTCAAGGTCTATATTAACCGGGACCAGGAATAGGAGAAACAGAAGCAAAGAGACATGAAGCAACTAAACTGCCTTGCTGGCTGCTGCCCTGGGAGATCTGTCACAAAGTTGATAATATCGAGTAAGTCCCCGTGGGCCCCCAACGAATAGAAAGGGAGCAAATCAAGCTCCTGCTCCAAGAGGCCGACCAACAAAGTTGGGGCCTCAACAGTGTACTTAGTGCAGGAAAATGGGCACTGGAAGAGGGAGTGTCCAGAGCAAACTTTCCAAACCCAACCAAAAGGGGCCTAACAGAAAGTAAGCACAACTAACAACAAACAAGAATGATGGGGCCCAGGGCCTCTGTTACAGACTGGGCACATTTGTATCTCCTATGACGAGCCTAGGAGCTCTGGTAGCATAGTGGCTAAGCACTTGACTGCTAACCAGAAGGCTGGCGGTTCAAACCCACCAGCCACTCCTCGGAAGGAAGGTTGGGCAATCCTACTTCTGTAGTGATACTGCCTCGGAAACCCAAGGAGGGGTCGCTATGAGTCGGGGCCGACTCGACAGCACATAACAACAACAACAACACGACGAGCCTGGGTAACAATAACTACAGGAAAAACAGCCCATTAAATCTCTACTGGGCACAGAAGCAACCTCAGCCTTAAACATCCCCAAGACCCCTATGTCCCAGAAAACTAGAGCATTGCTGGAGTTTCAATAATGTAAAAATCTTCATCAACCTCGTGAATCCAGGTTTGGAGTACTACATTAACTTAAAGTTTTCATACATACCTGAATGTCCTGTTCCTCTGTTGGAATAAGACATAATAACCAAGTTAAATACTCAGGATACTTTCTCAGCTAACAAGCTCCAAGTAGATTTTAATCTCAAACAAGCATGGACCTCACAAACATCCTCCTGCAATTACCTGCTCTGGTAGCATAGTGCCTAAGGCACCTTACTGCTAACAAGAAGGCTGGTGGTTCAAACCCACCAGCCACTCCTTGGAAGGAAGATGGGGTAATCTACTTCCGTAGTGATACTGCCTAGGAAACCCAAGGAGGGCTCACTATGAGTTGGGTCCGACTCAACAGCACATAACAACAACAACATAGACTACAGAAGCAACTGACAGAACTGTCACTACAACTAGGACTGGTTATGGGAAAAGATGCCCTGTATGCTTGGCTGAGTAAACTTATTGCAGGACTGGATCTCTATAAAATCATCCAAAAGGTTACATAAGACTACTTGACCTATGCCAGAAGCAATCCAAAGTGCAGTCCACGCCCAGTGGTAAAAGGAATTAAAACAAGAAAACTGAGCCTATGCAAGGACTGGTAAGTAAAATTTATAACTCCTGAAGAATCAAGTATTTATAGATACTTTCACTAGATGGATAGAACCTTTCCCTATAGCACGGAAAAGCAGTAGAGGTGAGTAAAACCTATTGAATCAACCCCAGTTTAATTTGCTAGTCTCAGTTCACAGTAGTCTAACAAGTAACGAAACTAGGCTATTGACAGGGAAAACCTGAGAAAATAAAACATACTTTTAAGAAGACACTGGCTAAGATATACCAAGAGACCAACTTATCTTAAATAAAAAAACTCTTACTTCTTGCCCTGTATGGATCCAAATTACCCCCAGAAGCAGGCTTAAATTAAGCCCACATAAAATACTATATGGGAGACCATTTTCTAGAGTGTGGCATCCTAGTTGAGTGTGGCTAGTTATA
>NW_006921894.1:3318235-3320080 GCF_000298275.1 Orycteropus afer afer | reverse complement strand
CTTAAATTAAGCCCACATAAAATACTATATGGGAGACCATTTTCTAGAGTGTGGCATCCTAGTTGAGTGTGGCTAGTTATACCAAAAAAAAAAAACCTTAAAATTGTTAAGGAATTGAATATTTTAAAACATGTGCAAGCTTTCACTGCAATACTAAAAGTTATTAACCAGTTTGCTTCCAGCAGGATGTTATGTCCTACAGATATCCCCCCCTTCATCGCTTCTATCCAGGTAATTGGGTCCTACTGAAGGAGGGCAACGACCAGACGCCCAGAAACAACACCTTCCACCCTTACTGAACCTTTACACCATTAAAAAGTCACACTACCACAGAATTAACTCCACATTGGAAGGGACCTTGTACTGTAGTTTTAACTATACCCACAACTGTGAGATCGATGGCTTCACATTATAAATTCACTCCACCTTAGGGGACTTACAGGAACCCGGAATTTGTTTTATTTCTCCTCATTATAATAGGTCTCAATCCCGGTTCACTACCTATTGTAAATAGATCATGATTATGACATACAGTGAAACCTTTATATATATATATATATATATATATATATATCCATGCTCCCCAAGGTACTTGGTTTTCTTGCTCACTTGCAACTGTTGTTTTACAAAATCGGAGAGGGTTGAATCTATTTTTGGCTGAAAAGGGGGGAGTATACCAGGCATTGGTTAAAGAATGTTGTTATCTCATAGATCAGTCTAACACTGTAACTACGAAGGTTGCATAAATCCGAAACCACATGAGCAAAGACAGAAGGAACAAGTAGCTGCACGAAATCTCATGTCTTCCTGGCTCCCTTGGATACTACCTGCACTTGGACCATTGCTGGGAATCCTCATCCTAATAATGATAGGTCCAGTCATCTTCTGGGCACTCCAATGAGGACTAGAAAACAGCCTAGTTGAAAAAAACCACCGCCCGAATCCTAGCCCTCCAGGGAGATCAGGAACTTCAACAGACTGAGACTCATGCGTGATACCTCTCCATAATCTCATGCCCTGCATGAGGATGGAGGGTATCAAAGGGGGGAATGAAGAAGAAAAAGCCCCCCAAGATCACCTTAATGCTCACCTCAGCTACCCTGCCCCATCAGTTTCCCCTTCCCCACTCAGGAGTTCCCCTTTTGCACCCGCACCCAGCCCGAGCTTCACCCAGCTCAAAACACCTTCCTGCTTAGACTGCCACCACAACCCCAACTACTCTTGCACACAAGCCCACAGATCCTGTAAAAACCCCAAAGACCCTGTCTTTGGGGCCAGCTGTTTTAGTGCACTAGCACCGGCTGGTCCACTAGTGTGAATAAATCTGCCTGTTTCTCTCTTCCTGAGTGCTGCTTGGTTTCCTTTCTGTTTCAGGGCCGTCAGTTAGTCAATAGGGAAGCACACCACAGTACCTACCTGCATAGATAACATACAAACAAAACAAAGAAAATGAAAATTTTGGGCAAGTCACTCCAACATATAATCATCAACTAAATATAAACACAAAAACGTCACAATGCCTCGGAGGCAACAGAACATCACAGTCCACACAAAGAAGCAAGATAAAAAGCAGGAGACACAAGGGACCAGGATACATCCCCACAGCTGGTGGGACCCAAAACACATCCCTGAGGAAGATGTAGCATTGGAACTCCCTGATAAGAAATTCAAAAGAATTATAGTTAGGTATCTTCAAAGGATTGAGAGGCGGACCAAGGAAAACACAGACAAAACCCTAGAAGAACTTTGGAAGAAAATACAAGAACAAAATGACAAAATAAATGAAAAATTAGAAATGATTCTAAATCTATGGATAGAAATCCAGAAGATTAATACTAAATTGTC
>NW_006921894.1:3303458-3316740 GCF_000298275.1 Orycteropus afer afer | reverse complement strand
AAATCAAAACAACAATGAGATATACCATCTCACCCCAGCACTGATCGCAAGGTTCAATGAGATAGAAAATAACAAATGCTGGTGGGGATGTGGAGAGATTGGGACTCTCATACACTGTTGGTGGGACTGTGAAGTGATACACCCATTGTGGAAAGCAATAGAGCAATTCCTTAGAAAGTAGAAATTGAAGATACCATTTGACCCAGCAATCCCATTACTAGGTATATATCCTACAGAGGTGAGAGCCAGGATAGGAACAGATACATGCACGTTCATGTTCATCACAGCACTATTTACAATAACAAAAAAGACAGAAACAACCTAAGTGCCCATCAGTGGAAGAGTGGATGACCAAACCATAGTACATACACATACTGGAATGCTACGCAGCACTAAAGAATAATGTGGTGGTGGTGGTGTTGTTATATGTTGTCGAATCGGCCCTGACTCATAGCGACCCCTCCTTGGGTTGCCGAGGCAGTATCACTACAGAAGTAGATTGCCCAACATTCCTTCTGAGGAGTGGCTGGTGGGTTTGAACTGCAAGCCTTCTGGTTAGCAGTCAAGTGCCTTAGGCACTATGCTACCAGAACATGGAGGACATTATCCTGAGTGAAGTAAGGCAATCATAGAAGGACAAATATAGTATTAGTTCACTGTTGTGGAGGGTCAAGGTAAGGTTTATACATGGAGGGAAACTTTCTTTGTTGGTTGCCAGGGGTGGGAGGGGAGGGGAGGGAACACTGGAAAAAAAAAAAAAAAAGGCATTGACCCAAGTCAGTTTAGTTTTGTGTATTTGACTGTACATAAATTATATTTCAATAAAATGCATTAAAAAAAAGAATTTGACAGTAGGACTGAAGTAAGATTCATTAACAAACTGGTATGCAGATGACACAACCTTGCTTGGTGAAAGCAAAGAGGACTTGAAGCAGTTATTGATGAAGATCAAACACTGTAGTCTTCAGTATGGATTACACTTCAACATAAAGAAAACAAAAATCCTCACAATTGGATCTATTAAGCAACATCGTGAGAAGTGGAGAAAACAATGACATTGTCAAGCATTTCACTTTACTTGGAGCCACAATCAACGGCTATGGAAGCAGTAGTCAAAAAATCAAACGACACATGTCATTGGGAAATTTGTTGCCTGATCCAAGCCATGGTACTTTTCAAATGCCACATATGCATGTGAAACCTGGACAATGAATAAGGAAGATGGAAGAACAATTGTTGAATTCGAATTAGGTGCTAGCAAAGAATATTAAATACATCATGGGCTGGCAGAACAATGAATAAATCTGTCTCAGATAAAGTAAAGCCAGAACACACCGTAGAACCCAGTAAGGTGAGACTTCACCTCATGTACTTTGAACATGCTATCAGGAAGGGCAAGTTCCTGGAGAAGGACATCATGCCTGGTAAAGTAGAGCGTCAGTGCAAAAGAAGACCCTCAAAAAAATTGACTGACACAGTGGCTGTAACAATTGTCTGCCAACCCTATCCATGGTCATGGGCACATTGCCCCCCTGCTTCGACATACTTATTCATTCAGCCTGTCCATCTGTGGTGTAGTAAATTACCTGGTATGTCTTTTCTAGCTAAAAGTCTTTGTAAACTCCATGGTGGAATTTGCTGTGAGAAACTGCATAGCTCCTGATTCTAAATGTTACCCACCTGGGGTATTTCTGTTGGGAGTGGCACAAAGCAATTTTCTGGGAAGTTCGCTCTCTCTCAGGTGCTTAGAATTCTGATGTTATGATTGGTTAGTTTGGCCAGTCTGCCAAGCTCAAAAGGAGGCATCCTAGAAGCAGAAGAGGTCTCTCTCTGACTGCTGGCTAATGATGTGCTGCTGAGAGAAACACTCTCCTGAGAGACACGAGCTGCTGAGAAAGAGACACAAGAGACATGCATTGCTGAGAGGGACACCGAGAGACATGCGCTGCTAGAAGACAGACTGTGAGAGACTGTTGGCTGAGAGATGGTGGGCTGAGATATATTGAGCATTGTTCCTGAACTTGAATTGTAGCCTGGTACTTCCCTAATAAACTACATAATCTGTGAATTCTGTGTGGCCGCTGCAGTGAATTATCGAACCCAGCAGAAAGGTGGTGAGTGCTGCGGGAGGAACAGTTGGTGTCAGGGTTGGTGAAAGGGCTGGAGGGAAGCAGCATGTCTGGCCTCACAAGAATAGGCCTTGGGCTACTGGTGGTGATTCTATCTTCCTCTTGTGGGATTAGAGGAGGTCAGAAGATGTGGTCTCCTTGCCTCTTTGGCACCATCCATCCATCCCATAGATCAGTGTTTGTCATCACTGAAAATGCAGTACTGTATGTACAAAAGGATTCATCTTTGTTGTGTGTACCTCCCATGCACTTCTCCATGTCTTCTTCTTCCTCAATGACAGCATGTTGAGAACTCACATTTGGTACAATGCCCTTCTCCTTCACCCAAATCAATACTTGTCTCTACCTATCTAGCAGTGTTCCCTCCCCTCCCCTTACATCCCTGGTAACCAACGAACAAAATTTCCTTCCCTATATGTATTTTTACAATAACGGACTAATACAATATTTGTCCTTCTGTGATTGACTTATTTCACTCAGCATAACATCCACCAAGTTCATCCATTTTATGTGGTGTTTTGCAGAATCTACACTACTCTCTAATGTTACGTAGTATGCCACTGTGTGTATGTACCTCAGGTGAATCGCTTGATGTGGCCCTTCTAGCCATTATCCTCCATTATGTGATATATTGTAAATTCTATTATACATGCTTGTTTGGGGTGGTGTGGTAGTTAAGGTCAGGTGTCAACTTGACTGGGCAGCTGGTAGTCGTCGTTCCCTATAATAATGGGCAATCAGCTCTGTGGTGGGATTTGCCTTGAGTTGCTGATTGTTAAAGCCATTTTCTTGGGTTATTTCTGTTGGAGCAACACAGGTGGAATGTATCTTGAGGCCTGCCTTGCTGGAGGGTATAATTCAAATCACCACCTTTAGCTTCTTTGAGGGTATACCTACGAATCTCCTGGAAAGGTTTGCCCTCCTCTTGCTCCAGTTCTTTGTTTTGGCTCATCCTCATCTCAATCCTGGATTTGAGATAGCAGCTGTCATCTGATCTGCTGATCGAGGTTCATCAAACCCCAAGAACTGGGAGGATCCTCCAGACCCTCTCACTGACCTGGGACTCGTGACCCTGCCAGCCTCTACCATTACTACATGAGATGATCCCTTGGGTGTCTGTGAGTTCTGTGAGGCGCTACAGTGAAATACAGAACCTTAAGATGGGGAAAATTACTGGGAGGAGGAGGAGGAGGAGTTAATGTCTGAAATGATGGAGTGGCACGGTAGTTTGGACATTTGGGACATCTTTAACCTCCGCTTCATGGGGTCCGGCCTTGTGCTGATCTTTCTGACAGAAACTGTTCAAGCAGTACCATAGTTTGGTTATCTATTTTTCTGTTGATGGGCACCTAGGTTGTCTCCATCTTTTAGCTATTGTAAATAGTGCTGCAATGAACATGGGTGTGCATATATCTGTTCTTGTCCCAGCTCTCACTTCTTTACGATATATACCTAGTAATGGAATGGCTCGATCAAATGGTATTTCTAATTCCAACTTTTTAAGGAATCACCATGCTGCTTTCCACAGTGGTTGTATCATTTGACAGTCCCACCAACAATGCAACTTACCACAATTTTAACAAAAGTAAATTCTTACTTGCAAAATAGTTATAAAATTGTATTGCTTTTTATTTGCATTCCCTTGCCTATTAGGGAGTGTGGATTACTAAAAAGACTCAGAATCCACCAAGCTATATTCAGTGCTGCTGTCTGCACTAAGAGGATTTCACCTGTGCAGACTGTTCACAAGGATATCACACCTATAGAGACACTTCTCACAACACAAACAACACAAATTAGTGTGTTTATTACAATGGTGGTCTTACAGGTGAAAATGAAGCATTTTGAAGAAAGTCTTTTGCTAGTTTTCACAAAGGTAGTAAATGGAATAGTATGGCCCTAAATATTTGGCCAAAGAGCACTGGTGTCATAGTGCCTAAGGCATCTGACTGCTAACCTGAAGGTTGGCAGTATAAACCCATCAGCCACCCCATGGAAGGAAGATGGGACAATCTACTTCCATACAGATTTACTGCCTTGAAAATCCAATGAGAGTCACTATGAGTTAGAACTGACTTGCTGGCAGTGGAGGAGGTAAACACCTGGTCTGTAATACATACCTCACAAAAGTTCGCTTAATTTCTTTCTGTCTAATGTTAAATAAGAAGCCCTGGTAGCTTAGTGGGTAAGGCACTTGGCTACTAACCAGGTCAGTGATTCTAATCCACCAGCTCCACTTGAGGAAGATGAAGCAATCTATCATGTAAGGATTTACAGACTTGAAAACCCAATAGGGATTGATGTGAGTCAGAATCGACTCGATGGGAGTGGGTTTGGTTTTTTGGTTTGTAATGTTAAATGAGTGAAACTTTTCAGAGACATATTTATAGATACCAAAATAATCTTTAAGAGTGATCTTTGCATTAAAAAAGAGTAATTTTTACTTAACACTTACTGTTGTTCTATAAAATATTTATTTTTCTTAATTCTTAAAGTTCCCCACTTAATTGATTATATGAATATCAACAAAAATAAATATTTCAACTAAAATAAAAATATTTTACACATTTTTATTCTTAATTTAAAGGAAGCACAAGTTCTTTCTCTAACATGTTTTTGTGCCAACAACTTCTTTTGATCTCTAACAGTGGCAAAGAGTCCTGGAATTAGCCAGAAAAAAATTATATAAATGTGTGTATGTCTGACATTTTTATAACCTACTCCTCACTTATAGACATGGTTAGATTCCAAAGACAAGGGTGTTAGGTGAAAATGAAGGATTTTATTTTTTTCTGTTTTCAGAGCATCCATGTGTCCAATTTTTTCAGCTTAGAAAATAAGATCAAAGAAGTAACAGCTAAGATTTATTGATGTGCTCATCATTGTGACAAGACGAGCTGTGGATTACTCCTCTGCAGAGAAGGAAGCTTGGAAGAGACAAAGATTGTTAAAGCCAGACTCTGTAAGTGGATGGCCACAGCTTAACCATTTCACTTTTCTCCTTTGACGGGTCAGGACTTACGTTGCAGAGTTGCTTCCAGGGCTCTACTCTCAACTTTGCATGCACTGCATTCATGATCCCGGATCCTTCTCTGCCATTTGGGCATGTAGAGTCACTGAGCCTCAGAGCTCCCTGTAAGGGTGTTGGGAAGCTGGCCACACACCTGACCTCATTGAGGCAGATGCTTCAGGTCCAGTTTGGCTCACCTTGATACATCATTAAACTTGCATGCATTTTTTTCTAAGCATCCTCTCTGATGCCTCTTTCTTTCCTCCCTTCCAACCCAACAAGAATTTTGAGACACAGGGCCTTAAGCTGCATAGGAGCTAGGAACCCAGAGTAGGCATCCAACGGGGTCAGTGCTGGCTGCATGTCTGCCTGGAGGCTTTAGGCACAGAGGCCATATCCAAGCAGCAAATGGATATGGCGACTCAATCAGCAAAAGACAGCGGAGGGCTTAGGGCAGCATGGTCCAGATTCTTAAGAGGTTGCCCGCAGACCCTACTTGAGGGAAAGGACACTCTGCAGTCAATGATGCCATGCCAGCCTCTTTGTTAATACACCAAGTACGTGAATAGTAGATTTTTTACTTCTGTTGTTAAATTCGAACTTTTGGATAACAAGTTGGTTGATAAGTTAGGAGTAGGCATAGTCTGTTTCTCTCTATTAGAATTAAGATTCACGAGGGTAGGGAACACATGTATGTTGTTTATTGCTATACCCCTAGCACCCAGAATAGTGCCTGGCACATAGTAAGCCCTACAAAGTATTTATTCTTTTCTCCAAGTACTACACTAGATACTTCATAATAATTGTTATCCAATCAATCTAAAAAACTCAACCAAATATTATTCTTTCCATTTTACATGAGATGCTAAACTAAGAATAAGAATATGATTGAACTAAGAATATGATTGCAGAAACAGAGAAGGGAAAGCAGTAATAACAAGAGAAAGAGGGGATTCGTTATTATTCCTTTCCCTTCTCTGGTGTACATATTGATTACTATATGATATTTCCCTTGGTGGGTGGATGAAGAGACTGCAGAGTACTCTCTCGTGTGTTTGGGAGAGAGTCAAAGTTGAAAAATGAAATCTGGAACTTTTGAATACCAATTATATGAGGCACAGAGAAAGAAATATCATAGTGAGGGAGAAGTAGAAAGCTAAGGCTGAAGGCTTTACTCAACTAAGAGTTTCTTGCAGGAAGCAGTATAGGCAAAAATACCAAATACTGGGAGCACAACATCCTTGAAAATTACAATGTTTCTATCAAAAACCATAAGCCACACAAAGGACAGAGAAACAATGACCTATACAAATAAATGACCAAGTTACCTTCAAGGTGTAACCAAATAATGGAAACAATGAAGAATTCAATAAAATTACATTAAACATAATTAAAGAACTAAAGAAAAATGTGGACCAAGAGCTAAAAGAAAGAAAACAATGAACAAAAATAATCGTTTAAAAAAGATATTGCAACTCAAATGGGACAATAATGAAATGAGAAACACAATACAAGGATTTACCAATAGATATAATCATGCAGAAGAAAGAATCAGCAAATGAGAGAATGAGTTAAAATTACACATGCTGAAGAACAACAAGAATAGAGGCCCAAGAAAGCTAACTATAGTTAATGGAAATACGAAAAAACAAGAGACTTAATATATGTATCAAGGGAATTCAAGAAGGAGATGTAAAAGACAAAGGGACAGAAATAATAACTGAAGAAATAATGACAGAAAACATCCCAAACTAATTAAGGATTGTTATTGTTATGTGCCATCAAGTCGGACCTGACTCATAGTGACCCCCTCCTTGGGTTTCCGAGGCAGTACCACTATGGAAGTAGATTGCCCCATCTTCCTTCCGAGGAGCGGCTGGTGGGTTTGAACCGCCAGCCTTCTGGTTAGCAGTCAAGTGCCTTAGGCACTATGCTCTAAAAATCCAAGAAGTTCAAAAAAGCCTAAGCAGAATAAACCCAAAGAGATCTATACCAATACACTCATATTTAACCAAAAACCAAAACCACTGCTGTCAAGTCAATTCCAACTCATGGTGACTTTATAGAATGCAGAACTGCCTCATATGGTTTCCAAGGCTGTAAATCTTTACAGAAGCAGAGTGCCACATCCTTTTCTCACATCACAGTTACCAAAAGAGAAAAAAAAAAAACAAAACCATTGCTATCAAGTCAATTTCTATTCATAGAGACCCTTTAGGACAGAGTGTGTGTGTGTGAGAGAGAGAGAGGGAGAGAGAGAGGGAGAGAGAGAGGAGAGAGAGAGAGAAGGAGACAAGGACGAAAGGGGAGGAAGGAGGAAGGAAAGAGAAAATGAGAGAGGAACTTCATGATTCAATCATAGAAGGCTACTTAGAGGTGTGAATGAATCACAGTTCCTGACTCATTTCACTAATAACTGTAAGTCTGAGAACTGAAAAAGTCTACTATCAATTGTTGCAATCATCACTCATTTTTTAAAAAATAGAATAACACCTCTGGAAAGAAACAAGTACTACATATAAGCTGTTGCTTTACCTTCATGACATCTCTGTATGACCGAATAGCTGAGATTTTTCTCTTTTCATCATATTCATCTTCTAAGCCTTCATCCGCAGCCTCATAGCCTTCATCATGGCAACCATCAGCTTCTACTGTATTGGCCATAAGATCAATGAGCTTCTCTAGGGGCGGGCTTAATTCTCTTTCTTCATTCTCTTTCAAACCATAGTCCAGTGCTTTATAGATAATAATTCCCAAAGATTCAATAACCTAGAAACATGAAAGAAGAGTGGTTAACAGAGATGATTAAACAGTTTTATGGAATTAACTCTAGGGCATAAAATATCTGTTATAATATTAAACCTAGGTCTAATTCCACTTCTGATGAAGAGCAAAGATTACTGGGTTCAGTATGTATTACACCAACATAAAGAAAACAACAATCTTCACAACTGGATGATAAGTAACATCATGGAGAAAAGATTGAAGTTCTCAAGGATTTCATTTTACTTGGATCTACAAACCCATGGAAGCAGCAGTCAAGAAATCAAACAACATATTGCATTGGGCAAATCCACTGCAAAAGACCTCTTTAAAGCGTTAAAGAGCAAACATGTCACTTTGAAGACTAAGGTGCACCTGACTCAAGCCATGGTATTTTCAATAGCCTCATGTGGATATGAAAGCTGGACAAATAATAAGGAAGATCAAAGAAGAACTGATGCGTTTAAATTCTGGTGTTGATGAAGAACACTGAAAATAACATGAACTGCCAGAATAATGAACAAATCTCTCTTGGAGGAAGTATAGCCAGAATGCTCCTTAGAAGTAAAAATGGCCAGACTTTGTCTCTCATACTTTGCTCATTGTGGTAGTTAAGGTTTTGTGTCAATTTGGCTGGGACTGGTTTTGAGTAGCTGGGCAGCTGGATGTAGTTATTCCCCACAAAGAGATTGGCAATCAGCTCCATGGTGGAATCTACTGGAGCAGCTTAGGCATGTGGTCTGCTTTCAGTCTAACTGAAAGAAAAAAGACAAGAAAAGAAATGGTGCCATCGAGTCAATTTGACTTGCAATGACTCCTCCTTGGGTTTCCGAAAAAGTATCATTACAGAAGTAGATTGCCCAGTCTTCGTTCCGAGGAGTGGCTCGCGGGTTTTAACTGCCAGCCTTCTGGTTAGCAGTCAAATGCCTTAGGCACTATGCCACTAAAGCCCCCAGTATATAATGGGAAGTTTTAAGAAAGGTCTCTATAGCCTTTTGGCATGCTTGGACCCTGCACAGGCTGAGTCTTCATTGGCAGCCAGCCACACCCTGCTGATGTGGGGACTTCTTCTGGACTTGAAATAGTGACCTGCTGTGTTGTTTGATAATCTTGGGACTGTGCCGTTTTACTTGTCAACCTTGGGTTTGCCAGGCTCAGCAGCCAGCAGCTGCCTGAGTTAAGAAAAGCCTCCAGCTTCAGTGGTCTGGAGCAAGAGGCAGAGCTGAAGCCTAAGGTCAAGGGGCTTACCTAGCCCCTGAGCTGGCACTATGAACCCAGACTTCTACCCTCCAAAACATTAAGAGAATAAATCCCTGTTTGTTAAAGCCATCCCATTTGTGGTATATTTTTGTTAGAGTAGCTTTAGGTGATCAAAACCGTAATGTTGTTAGAAGGGAGAAGTCCCTGGAGAAGGATATCATGCTTGGTAAAGTAGAGGGTCAGCAAAAAAATGGAAGACCCTCAATGAGATGGATTGGCACAGTGACTGCGATGATGGGCTCAAGTATGGCAATGATTGTAAAGATGATGAAGGACCGAGTAGTGTTTTGTTCTGTTGTACATGGGGCCCCAATGAGTCAGAATCAACTCAACAGCACCTAACAACAACTCCATTTTAGAAACGTGTGGCAAATTAGATTTGAAAAGATATTTAAAAGTCTCACATATGCATTAAAAAAGAAAAATCTCAGATGGAAATTTTCATGTGATTTCCTCAAACCAGTACATAATACATGCATAAAACTCACAAAAACCAAACTCATTGCCATCAAGTCAATTCCGACTCATAGTGACCCCCACTGGATTGGATGTAAATCTTTATTCAAACAGACTGCCTCATCTTTCTTCCATGAAGCGATTGGTAGGTTCAAACCATCAACCTAATACCTTAACCACTACGCCACCAGAGCTACACCCTTTTTACAGGTGCTTAGGTTTGTATGGTATGCTAAAATCTAAATTCTCCATTCATATGATGGTGGAAGTATCCTAATTGGGCTGATTTTCCACATTTCTAAAAGATATTTTTCACAATAGATCCAGTTAACCAAAAAACACATTTCTCTAAAACTCTTATGCCAATGTCTATCTAATTAGACATTCTACACATGCCCCAAAGATCTGAGAGACTGAAAACTCACTTAATTTAAACCTAAAAAAAATACATATATATTCTTATTCACATACTATTCATTGAGTTCCATTTCTGATCAGAGACCCTCTTTGAATACTACTAGAAAAATGGTATATTACAAATGTAATGTTGTTGTTATGTGCCATCAAGTTGGACCTGACTCATAGCGACCCCTCCTTGGGTTTCCAAGGCAGTATCACTACAGAAACAGATTGCCCAACCTTCCTTCCCAGGAGTGGCTAGAGAGTTTGAACTGCCGGCCTTCTGGTTAGGCACTATGCTATCAGAGCTCCCTATAGTGTACTAAATGATCTTCCCTACAATTCCAGGTCTACCACTGCCACTACCCGAGAAACATGATCCTGATTTATGACAACTAGACATACATCAGGAGCTTTGGTGATGTACTACCTAAGGCATCACTACTTAAACCAACCTGACAAAAGCTCTAGGCTTTAGCTAGTGTAGACAACTGTCATTTATTCCTCAACGTTGCCTTTCTTTTCTCCTTGGGGGCGAGTGGGTGGGGGTGGGGGGGTGGATCACATATATAAAACCCTTTTATTTTACAATTGCAACAGCTCAATTTGTTTCCCCGTAGTCAGTTTTCTTTTTTGAAAGAACACAGGCTTTAAAGTCAAAGATTTATCATTAAATCCTGACTTTTATCACTAGCCATTTGACCAAGGGCAAATTATTTATTTTATTCACAATATTTCAGACTTGTAAATTGGGGATGAATGGTATTAACATCTCATGGGATTTTGGCAGCATTACTGGAGTCCCTAGGTGGCATGTAAACACTCCTTGTTAATCAAAAGTTGGAGGTTCCATTCCACCAAGAGGCACTTAGGAACAAAGGCCCAGAGATCTACTTCTAAAAATCAGCCACCGAAAACTCTGTGGAACAGAGTTCTACCTTGTTGCACATGGTGTCTCCATGGGATGAAATCTACCAGAGAGTAACTAGTTACAAATGCATTCAAGACACACAAAAGTACATCCTACAATACAAATACAAGACTTATCCTACTACTCATTAATGTTACCATCCTTCTCTCCCTTTCCCTCGGTTCACTCTTTTAACCCCCTAAGCAAACAAAATAATTCTTTCTACATAATGAATGCTGATTGTTTTAAAAAGGAGATAATATGGCATGAAAGAAGAGGAAAGTGATGTTTTAAAGATGAGCTAAGGAATCACTGTCATCATATACTACACTGAGTGCTCTTAAAAGCACTCAGGAAACTCAACAACAAAAGACAAACAACTTAATTTAAAATATGGGCAAAGGAACTGAATAGAAATTTCAATTAGTTCCAGTAGGTTTTTGACTGAGTCTCTTGGGTTTTCTAGGTATAGGATCATATCATCAGCAAATAGGGATAGTTAGACTTCTTCCTTACCAATCTGGATGCATTTGATTTCCCTTTCTTGCCTTATGGCCCTGGCTAGGACTTCCAGTACAATGTTAAATAGAAGTGGTGATAGCGGACATCCTTGTCTGGTTCCTATTCTCAACAGGAATAGTTTCAGTCTCTCTCCATTGAGAATAATGTTGGCTGTTGGTTTTGCATAGATGCCCTTTAATATGTTGGGGAATGTCCCTTCTATTCCTATTTTGCTGAGAGTTTTGATCAGGAATGGGTGTTGGATTTTATCAAATGCCTTTTCTGCATCAATTGATATGATCATGTGGTTCTTCTCTTTTGTTTTATTTACGTGGTGGATGACGTTGATTGTTTTTCTAATGTTGAACCATCCCTGCATACCTGACATGAACCCCACTTAGTCATGATGAATGATTTCTTTGATATTTTTTTGCAGTCTATTGGCTAGGATTTTGTTGAAGATTTTTGCATCTATATTCATGAGGGATATTGGTCTGTAGTTTTCCTCTTGAGTGATGTCTTTGCCTGGTTTTGGTATCAAGGTTATGCTTGCTTCATAAAATGAGTTAGGGAGGATTCCATCCTTCTCTATGTTTTGGAACAGTTTGAGTAGGATTGCTATCAGTTCTTCTCTGAATGTTTTGTAGAATTCTCCAGTTAAACCATCTGGGCCAGGAATTTTTTGAGTTGGTAATTTTTTGATGACCTGTTCAATTTCTTCTTTTGTGATGGGCCTGTTCAACTTTTCCACATCAGTCTGTGTTCGTTTAGGTAAATGATGTGTTTCTAGAAATCTGTCCATTTCTTCCAGATTTTCAAATTTGTTGGATTACATTTCTTCATAGTATCCTGTTGTTATCTTTTTTGTTTCAGTTGGTTCTGTTGTGATGTCACGCATTTTGTTTCTTATTCATGTTATTTGTATTCTCTCCCTCTTTTCCTTTGTTAAATTTGCCAGTGGTTTGTCAATTTTGTTGATCTTTTCAAAAAACCAACTTCTGGTCCTGTTGATCTTTTCTATTGCCCTTCTATTTTCTGTTTCAATTATTTCTGCTCGAGTCTTTATTATTTCCTTTCTCCTGTTGACTGAGGGCTTTTTTTGCTGGTCTTTTTCTAATTGTTGGAGATGTTGGTTTAAAGTGTTGATTTTGGCTCTTTCTTCTTTTCTGATGTGTGCATGTATTGCTATAAATTGGCCTCTAATCACTGCTTTTGCTGTGTCCCATAGATTTTGGTATGTTGTGTTTTCATTCTCGTTTGACTCAAAGAATTTTTGAATTTCTATTTTTATTTCTTCTCTTACCCAGTCTTTCTCCAGGAGGGTATGGTTCAGTTTCCATGTGTTACTCTTTTTCTGTTGATCTTCCTATTGTTGATTTCTAATTTGATAGTGTTATGATCTGAGAAGATGCTTTGCAGTATTTCAATGTTTTTAAATTTATTAAGGCTTGCTTTTATGGCCTAACGTATGGTCTATCATGGAAAATGTTCCATGTGCACTGGAGAAGAATGTATATTGTGCTGCTGTTGCATTAAGTGTTCTGTAGATTTCTATAAGGCCCAGTTGGTGGAGTGTATTATTTATCTCTTCTACATCTTTAATTGAGTTTCTTTCCAGTTGTTCTATCTTTCAAAGAAAGAGGTGTATTAAAATCTCCCAATATGACTGTAGAGTCATCTATTTGGCTTTTCAACTCTTTTAAAGTCTGATTTATGTATTTGGGGGCTCTTTCATTGGGTCCATAGATATTTATTATCTTTATATCTTCATGTTCAATTGATCCTTTAATCATTATATAATGTCCTTCCTTGTCTCATATGGTGGTTTTTGTCTTAAAGTCAGTTTGATCAGAA
>NW_006921894.1:3287211-3301181 GCF_000298275.1 Orycteropus afer afer | reverse complement strand
AAAAAAAAAAAAAAAAAAGAAGGTGTAAACTAAGACCATTTCAGTCGTGTAGTGCCAGTCCAGAGAGTTCTTGGGGTTACTGGAAAGCAGAACCTCTTCTTAAGCCCTTGGAATCTGGTAGGTCTTTGTCTCTTTAGGCTGTCTCTTGGTGCTTGTTACGTGTTGATTTGTTTTGTCTTGCTTTTATGGTTTAATATTTTGAAAAGGTGAAGCTGGTGTGTTTTATCTTACTGATTCTGCTGTGTTGGGTCACTCTGCTGTTTCCTTTGTGATGGTGGAATCACTGTGTGCAGTGTGGATATGTGTTTCTGTTTTTTGTACAGAGGGTTTAGAGTTCGAAGAGTGAGGTTTTATAGTAATTGGTTGAATATGGTTTCTTCTATTGAATGAGTGAAGTTATTGGTGGAGAAGGTGGGAGCAGAAGAAGGAAAGCTTGGTGTTGCTAGGTTCAGTTTTTAGGGCTTTCAGCAGGGTATTCCTGATGACGTATTTATTTGCAAGACCGCAGCTCAACCTCAGGAAAAACTTCCTCTAGTTAGAGGGTCACAAATTTCCACCAATTTCAGACACACTCAAAGACCCCGCCTCTGCAGCCACACAGTGCCAAAGCATGGCTCCAAGGCAAAATTCACAGAACCGGGCTCAGCTGCAGTTTCTTTGTTCTCCGTGCCCTTCGCAGTGCTGACGCAATCCAGCCAGACTGCCAATGGCCAGCTCTGGAGTTTGTGATACCGCCCACCTGCAGCACCAAAAATGCGTGCAATTTCAGTTGTGTTGGAGTCAGGGGAGTACCTGAGCAGGCTCTTATTGATGTCGTATTTATTTGCAAGACCACAGCTCAATCTCAGGAAAGATTCCTATCGTTAGAAGGCCACAAATTTCTGCCAATTTCACGCACACTCAAAGCCCCCGCTTCCGCAGGCCCATAGCACCAAAGCACGGCTCCAGCGCAAAATTCGTGGGATCACACTCAGCTGCGTTTTTTTGCTCTCCATGCCCCGTCTGCCTGCGGTGGTGACGCAATCCCGCCAGACCAGTAATGGTCAGCTCTGGAGTTTGTCTGCGATACCACCCACCTGCGGCGCCAAAGATGCGCTCAATTTTAGCTGTGGTGGAGTCAGGGGAGTGCCTGCCAGTGACCTGTGGTCCCAATAACCATGGCAAAGAAAAACACGGTGTCTCCCAGTCTGACCCAAGCCCACTCTGTAATCCGCTGGGAGGAGAGGGAGCTAGCCTTTCTGGCGCACCAGTGAGATCTTCACCTGAGTCTCAGCAATGGTGCCTGTGTCCGGCAGCACCCAGACCACCCAAATTACTGACACAATCAGCTGCTGGAGGCAGGTCTCTGACACTGCCTGCTGGAATATTGTATTGGTCACTGGTAAGCTGCTGTAAGTGACCTTGTTCTTGGCTCGGTGATCTCAGGCAGCCGCCACCACCCGGCAGACAGTGGCTGCCCCAGAAAGGTTTCCAATGGTCTCTCTCAGGTGCCCGTTCATCTTCCAGCAGTAGCTCTATCCTAAATAATCTCCCTGTGCCTTTCCTCCAATTCTGTTCTTCTGTGTTTGGTGCACTCTGATTCAGTGAGCTGTTCAGAGCACCAAAGATCCCAATTCAAACTGTTGTACCTAGTTCTTAAAGTCCTTGGATGCCAGAGGGAAAAATAAATGTGCTGCTTACTGGCAAGACTCCATTTTTAATCTGGATCTACAATGTCTTTTTGGGACAAACATTTCACTCAGTATATTATCATAAGGTTCATTCTTGTGGTAGCATGTATCAAGACTTCATTTCTTTTTCTGGCTGAGTAGTATTGCATGTATATACCACATTTTGTCTGTCTGCTCATCTGTTGATGGTCATTTAGATTGTTTCCACCTTTTGGGTATTATGAATAATGTTGCAATGAATACTGTTGTACAAATGTCCATTCATGTCACTGCTTTAAAGTCCTTTGAGTATATTCCTAGTCACTATTAGTTTTTACTATAGTCTCCTGCAACATGTTCATAACTATTACCAATATAATCCATATTCTAATGCTCCCTTAACTTACATATCTGGCTCAGAGATTGTCTTTGGGTTGCAGACTTGTATATTCTAATGTCTACATAACACATGCATATGAATAAATACTAAGCACCTCAAATATCAATGTTTTTTAAATTATTTTTCCTCCAGTAAAATGTAAGTTTCATAAGACCTGGGATTTTTCTATTTTGTGCACTACTATACCTACACAATGCTTGGTTCATAGT
Organism: Orycteropus afer afer; assembly: GCF_000298275.1. Taxonomy (NCBI): domain Eukaryota; kingdom Metazoa; phylum Chordata; class Mammalia; order Tubulidentata; family Orycteropodidae; genus Orycteropus; species Orycteropus afer. The sequence continues at coordinate 3,298,923 of NW_006921894.1, read as the reverse complement.
TGATGCTAAGCAAATATTTCATAATTAATTAATTAATTAATTAATTAATGACAGTAACACATGTAATTCTCTGTTTCTTTTTGCAGATATAAAGTAAAATATTAAGCTGAAATCTTTTCAGAAAACTTATGGAGTTTTATCTGAAAAATGTGAGTCAACTAAGTATTTCTCAAATAGAAAATTCCGTGTTGAACAAGAACAGTAGTATTCTTTGAATATAAGATATATTCTTAAGCATGTCACACTGAATTTAGGTTCTCCTTTTTGAAATCTACACTGACTAGAAAAGATTATTACACTATTAATACCAAGACCACCATCACTACTACCATCACCTTTGATATCATCTCCATCACTTCCTGTCATTTATTATTATAGATCCACAATTTCCTCTCTAAAACCCTCAAGGTGAGTTGTATTTGTGAGTCTGGAAATTTCAGATGTTAGAAAGGTATACAGAATACATTCCACTTCCTTAGTACTTCCCTAGTGGGATCTGGGGAAGTACACTGTAATCAAACACATTAATATTTCAACATGGAAATACATTAATATTCATATTTATTGGAAAAGAAACACTATAAATACTCATACAAGTTCAAATTAGATTTTGCCACTAAACGAGTTTGGATGCCAAATTTATGGTAGTCTGACTTTTAGGAATTTCAGATTTGCAAATAAGGCCTATGAAAATGTAGTACCACCAGCAGCATTAGTAAAATTGTCTGAGCTTTGGGAGAGGTCATGACTTCATAAGACTGAACACAATGATATTCAAGTAAAGTTTTAAGTTTTCCTTCTTTAAGAAGAAAACTAGCTTTCACTTTTATCTGTTCTTTTCTCAGGCATAAAAGAAAGGGAAAAAAAGATGACACAGATTATGGAGTGTACCCTAAAACTGCTCTCTTAAAATCCTCCATTACAATGTTCCAGACTGTATCAATAAGCCTTGAAAACATTATGTTGTATGAAGTAAGTCAGTTACAAAAGATAAATATTGCATAACCCCATTTACATGAAATAGGCAAATACATAGAGACAGACCAGTACTTATTAGCAGTTACCAGGGTGGGAGAGAGGGGGAAAGGAGGAATCATTGCTTAGTAGTAGTGGAAAAATTTGGACAATGATAAAGGTGGTGGTTGCACAACATAATGGAATATAATCAGTTATTGAATTGGACATGTAAAACTTGTTGAATTGGCAAATATTTTGTTATAAATATTGTTACGACAACTTAAAAGATTAAAAAAAAAGTCCATTTTAAAATTTTAGACCAGAGGTTTTGAATCTTTTTTCTGCCAGGGACTTCTTTGGTAATCTGGCAAAACCAACAGGACTCTTCTCATAATATTCTTAAACACATAAAACGAAATCTACAGGACTATGGAAGAAACCAAATACTAAAGTATGCTATTCTTGTTAGGTGTCATCGAGTCAGTTTAAATTCATGATGACCTTATGTGTAACAGAATGAAACTTCATTCATTCATGGGCCCTCCTTACAGCATTAAGCATGACTGAGCCCACTGTACTACCCTTGCAGTAATTTAGCTTGTTGGAGGTCTTGCTCATTTTTGTATGATTTCTACTTTACAAAGTATAATGTCCTTCTCCAGGGATTTGTTCCTCCTTATAAAGTACACTGTTGTTGTTAGGTGCTGTTGAATCACTTCCAAAACAGAAACGCAATATACAACAGAACAAAATATTGTCTGGTTCAGTGCCATCCTCACAATTGTTGCTATGCTGGAGCTTATTGTTGCAACCACTGTCTCAATCCAACTTACTGAGAGTCTTCCTCCTATTTATGGACCCTCTACTTCACCAAGCATGATGTCATTCTCCAGGGACTGGTCTCTCCTGATGACATGTCTAAAGAACGTGAGACAAAGTCTTTCTCCCCACGTCTAAGGAGCATTCTGGCTGTACTTTTTCCAAAACAGATTTGTACATGCATCAGGAAGTCCATGGTATATTCACTATTCCTTGCCAACACTGTAATTGAAAGGCATCAATTCTTCAATCTTCCTTATTCATTGTCCAACTTTTGCATGCATTTGAAGTGATTGAAAACACCATGGCTTGGCTCAGGTGTACCTTAATCGTCAAGGTGACATCTTTGGTTTTAATACTTGAAGTCTTCTAAAATATGCTGTTAACAATAAAATTTTATCTATATATACTGACATACACACACACACACATACACATATGTTTTCCTACATATAGATATGCTTCCTTACATATTATAGTAAACATTACAATCTGCTGGCAAGTTCATTAATTTTAAAGTAGTGATAAGTGTATTCAAGACTGTATGTTATACTTGTACTTTAGTATGGTCAGTGCTCTTTACTGGTGACAAGGTCACAGGTATGCTAACACTACTATCATGGTTTCTCATCTAAATTCATAATGAAGGAAACATCTACTTTCAGTTAATGGGTAGTGAAATAAATATATATTTTTTTTCTATTTAAGTTCACAAAAAATGTTTCAAGATCTAACCTTAAGTACAATGCTGTCAGTGATAGGATAATATCCATATGCCTACAAGGAAGCTCAGTTAATACTATTATTATTCAAATATATGTAGCAACCACCAAAGCCAAAGATGAGGAAATTTAAGATTTTTACCAATTTCTGCAATCTGAAATTGACCAAACATGCAATCAAGATGTGTTGATTATTACTGGTGACTGGCATGCAAAAGTCTGGAGCAAAAGAGAATCACTAGTACTTGGAAAATATGGCTTTGATGATAGAAATGCTGCTGGAGATCACATGACAGAATTTTGCAAGACCAACTAATTATTCATTGCAAATACCTTTCTCAAACAACATAAATGGGCCTGTACATGTGGACTTCACCAGATGGAGTATACAGGAATCAGATCGACTACATATGTAGAAAGAGGCGACATAGAAGCTCAGTACATTCACCCAAAACAAGGCCACAAGCTTACTGCAGAACAGACCATCAACTGCTCATATGCAAGTTCAAGTTGAAGCTGAAGATAATTAAAACAAGTCCACAAGAGCCAAAATATGACCTTGATTAAAATTCCTCCTGAATTTAGAGACCATCTAAAGAATAGACTTGATGCACTGAACACCAATGACTGAAAACCAGAGGAATAGTGGGATGACATCAATAATATCATCCATGAAGAAAGCAAAAGATCATTAAAAAGACAGGAAAGAAAGAAAAGACCAAAATGGATATCAGAAGAGATTCTAAGACCTGCTCTTGAATGAAGACTAGCTAAAGCAAATGGAAGGAATGACAAGATAAAAGAACTGGAAAGAAGATTTCAAAAAAACAGCTTAAGAACACAAAGTCAATTATTATAATGAAATGTGCAAAGATCTCGTGTTAGAAAACCAACAGGAAAGAACAGAAGAGAATCAGGACTTCTCAAACTTTAAGAACTGAAGGAAAAATTCAAGCATTTAGTTGCTATACTGAAAGATTCTATAGACAAAATACTGAATGATGCAGGAAACATCAAAAGAAGATGTAAGGAATACACAGAGTCACTGTACCAAAAAGAACTGGCCAATGTTCATCCATTGCAGGATGGGGCATATGATCAAGAACCAATGTTTTTGAAGGAAGAAGTAGAATCTGCACTGAGGGAAGGAGCAAAAAACAAGGCTTCATGAATTGATTGAATACCCACTGAGATGTTTCAACAAACAGATGCTGAGCTAGAGGCATTTACTCAGCTATGCCAAGAGATTTGGAAGACAACTACCTAGTCAACTGAATGCAAGAGATCCATATTTGCACACATCCCAAAGAAATGTGATCTCACATAATGTGCCAATTATCAAAAAATATCACTAATATCACACACAAGGAAAATCTTGCTGAAGATAATTCAAAACCATGGCAGCACTATATTGATAGAGAACTTTCAGAAATGCAAGCTGAATTCAGAAGAGGATGTGGAATGAGGGATATTATTTCTGATGTCAGATGGCTCTTGGCTGAAAGCAAAGAATAACAGAAAGATCTTGACTTGTGTTTTACTGACTATGAAAAACATTTGATTGTGTGGATCCTAACAAATTATGGAAACCTTGAGAAGAATGGAAATTCCAGAACACTGAATTGTATTCATGAGGAACCTGTAAATAAACCAGGAGGTTGTCATTTGAACAAAACAAGGAGATAGTGCACAGTTTAAAAACAGTAACAGAATAATGTGTCAGGGTTGTATCCTTTCACCACACTTACTCAACCTGTATTGTTGAGCAAATAATCCAAGAAGCTGGACTCTATGAAGAAGAGCATGGCATCAGAATTGGAGGAAGACTCCTTAACCACCTGAGATATCCAGATGACACAACTTTGCTTGCTGAAAGTGAAATGACTTGAAACACTTACTGATGAAGATTAAAGACTATATAGCCTGCAGTATGAATTACATCTCAACAAAGAAAATAAAATCCTGACAATTGAACCAATAAGCAGCATCATGATAAATGGAGAAAACACTGAAGTTGTCAAAGATTTCATGTTACTTGATTCCACAATCAACACCAATGGAAGCAGCAGTCAAGGAATCAGATAATATGTTGCAATGGGCAAATCTGCTGCAAAGGATATCTTTAAAGTGCTGAAGACATGTCTCTTTGAAGACAAACGTGCACCTACCCAAGCCATGGTATTTTTAATCACCTCATATTCACTTGAAAGCTGGACAATGAATAAAGAAGACTGAAGAAGAGTTGATGATACCTTTGAGCTGTAGTGCTGACAAAGAATACTGAAAGTACCATGGACTGCCAGAAGAACTAAGAAATCTATCCTGGAAGAAGTGCAGCCAGAGTGCTCCTAGGAAGTGAGAATGGCCAGACTTCATCTCACCCACTTTGGTCCATTCCTCAGAGAAGGATATCATGCTTGATAAAGTGCAGGGTAACAAAAAAGGGGAAGGCCTTCAATGAAATGGATTGACACAGTGGCTAAAACGATGCTTTCAGGTATAGCAATGACTTTGAGGCTAGCACAGGGCCAGGCAGTGCTTTCTTCCATTGTACATAGGGTTGCTATAAATTGGAGCCAACTCAGTGGCACCTAGCAACAGCAATTCAAGTTCAGAGATACCCTTAACCCCAGTTTAAGAAATACTGTTTTATATTCACTTATTGTTTTAGAATCCCAGATTGATGTAAATGGTTAAAAGTTTGGCTCCTACCCAACAGGTCAGCCATTCAAATCCATCCAAACGGACATCAAAAGTAAGGCCTGGCTGGATTCAAAACAGTATCTCATCAGTAGACCCCATGCTAATTCCCTCTGGCATCTTAGTGCCTGAAAAATTAGGTGCAATAGTTTGAAATAGGGATTCTGGTGCTCTGAACAGCGCACTGAGTCACACGGAGGCAAACTCAGGGGAGGAGGATTATAACGGAGAAAGGGGAAGGGGAAAAATAATGAAAACAGGGGAATCTACCCTGCAGAGCACCAACCAGCAGGTGAGAAAGGCCATCAGAAACCTACCAGGGGGAGCACTGACCAGCAGGCAAGGAGCACCATCAGGAGACCTCCCTGAGTTAGGGAAAAAGGCATACCACACCAGTCTACCAGTGGTCAAACCATGGATCTACCTTCAGCACCTGGTTTTATCAATGAACTTGGATCTACTGGGTGCAAGTGGGCACTTCTCTGGCTCCAACAGCACTAAAACCCGAGCAGAGAGACCATTAACACTGGGAAGGCCTGGGGAGAAACTCCCGCAGTGGATCATGTCAGTTGTCTTGGGCCAGCCTTTTGGCACAGAAGGAATGGCACTTGCCTTTGTCAGTAAACCTGGGCATGAAGAGTGCAAGCAAGCATTTTCCTGGCTCCGGCAATGACGAAACCCGAGAAGAGAGATCATTGGTGCGGCAAGTGGGTGGGCCCTGGGAGTAACTCCCACAGAGGATCGCGGAGTGGAGCAGTAATCTTGGGTTGGCTTTTTGGCATGGAGGGGCCTCGCGAGCAGGGTTTTTGTGTCTGTCTGAACCTGGTGAAAAGTGGTGACCCCCTAACAACTGGAGTCTGCTGAACTTAAGCTGTGGCCTGTGAATAACAGTACAACATCATCACTAGCAACCTGCTCAAAGGCCTAGAAACCACCCTGGCAACTTGGAGCTTCCCTTCCATTTCTCTTCTCCCACTTTCTCCGCCCATACGCTCACTCATCCAATAGAAATATCACATTCAGCCACCATAATACCTGCCAGCTCGAATTCTAAACCCTCTTTATTACAAACAGAGACCTACATCCACATTCCGTGCAGAGATTCCATCATCACAAAGAACACTGCAGAGCAACCCAGCACACCTATATTCATAATGAAAAAAATAAAATATATCAGCTCCACCTGTTCAAAACATTAAATCATAAAGCCAAGACAAGACACATCAGTACATAACCAACAATTAAAGACAACCTCACAATGCCTAGGAAACAACAGGCAACCTCAAACCAAACAAACAAACAAAAACAGCATTAGAAACAAAACCCCAATCAAAGGTCTCATTAAACATGGAGGAAGAAGCAGCAATGGAATTATCTGAGAAGGATTTTAGAAGATATGTTTATAGAGCTCTACAAGAGCCTAAGGAAACCCCAAACAGAAGCAAGGAGAACACAGACAGTTCCCTGGAACAACTCAGGAAAATCACTCAAGAACAAAATAACAAGATTAATGCACAATCAGAACTCATACAAAAACAGCAGTTAGAAATCCAGAAGATGAATACCAAAATTACAGAATTACACAATACAATAGCACAAAAGAGTAGGATAGAACTGGCCGAGGAACACATTTCCCAACTAGAAGACAAATCTCTGGGCACCACTCTGTATGAAGAAAAATAAGAACAAAAATTTAAGAAAGATGAAAAAACCTAAGAGTTATATAGGACAACATGAAAAGAAACAACATATGCCTCATTGGAATTCCAGAACAAGAAGAGGATTAAAAAAAAAACACCAAGAAAACTGTGGAATATCTACTAACAGAAACTTCCCCCATATCATGAAGGAAGAAAAAATATTTGTCCATGAAGCTCATAGAACCCCATACAGGATAGATCCCAAGAGAAAAACACTGAGGCATGTTATAATCAAACTCTTTAAAACCAAAGACAAAGAAAAAATTTTGAGACCTACCCAGGACAAAAGAAATATTACTTATAATAATCAAACAGTTAGGCTGAGCTCCGATTACTCAGCAGAAACCATGCAGGCAAGAAAGCAATGGGACGGCATATATAAAACTGAAGGAAAAGAACTTCCAACCAAGAATCCTATATCCAGCCAAATTATCCATCAAATATGAGGGCGAAATCAAGGCATTCTCAGACAAATAGAAATTAAGGGATTTTGTGAAAAAAAGATCAACCCTACAAGAGATGCTTAAGGAAGTCCCTCCAATAGAGAACCACAACAGAGATCAACAAAATCAGGATACATGACATCAACACTAAAAAACCAAATCAGAAACAGAAACTCAAAAGAAAACCATAAAACATTGTACACTAAAAATCAAGGAAGCCAATCCCTGCATAACAACAGCAACTAATTTATTAGAGGGAATAAATATTCTAGGTACATACTTCCAAATAGAAAAGAAAACAGGACAACGTCCTCATAGAACGCACTGTTCTAAAAATGTAGAGACAAGAATTAACTCCAAGGTAACCACAGAGAAAATTAACAATCCCCCTAAGCAAATCCAGAAGGAAGGAAAACATATGGGTTAAATAAGCACAAAACAAACAATAAAGAAGAAAAGAGAGGAAGCATTTGACAACAAATTGAACTCAGCACAGAAAAGTATATAGACCAAGGAAACACCAACAACACAACAAAAAAATAGAAACAGAATGACAGCAATCAATTCACATCTATCACTAATTACACTCAATGTGAATGGACTAAATACACCAATCAAGACAAAGAGAGTGGCAGACCGGATAAGAAAAGAAGACCCATTGATATGCTGCCTACAAGAGACTCACCTTAGACACAGAGATAAAAACTAATTAAGAGTTAAGGGATGGAAAAAAAATATACCAAGCCAACCGTAATCAAAAACAGCAGGAGAATTTCTGATAAAATAGACATTAAGGTGAAAAACATTATAAGACACAAAGAAGGACATTGTATGATGCTGAAAGGGTCAAATGACAAGGGCGACATTACGATAATAAATATTTATGCACCCAATGAAAGTGCTCCGAAATACATGAAGAAAATATTAATCGAATTAAAAGGGACAACAGACAACTCTACAATAGTAGTAGGAGACTTTAACACACCACTTTCAAATAGAGACAGGTCAACTGGAAAAAAACTCAACAGATATACAGAAGAACTCAACAATACAATCAACCAACTCGACCTCAAATACATATATAGAGCATTCCACCCAACAAAAGAACAATGCACATTCTTCTCCAATGCACATCGATCCTTCTCTAGAATAGATCATATGTTAGCACATAAAAAAAACCTCAATAAACTGAAAAGCACTGGAATACTACAAAGTATCTTCTTGGACCACAATGCTAAAAATTAGAAATTAATAATAGAAGATCAAGGAAAAAACATCAAACATGTGGAAGCTGAACTGCTCAAAAACTACTGGGCAACAGAACGGATAAAAACTGAAATAAAAAAAATTCCTAGAAACAAACGAGAATGAAGATACATTATACCAAAACCTATGGGACACAGCAAAACCATACTCAGAGGTCAGTTTATAGCAATAAATGCATACATCAAAAAAGAGAAAAGTAACAAAATCAACACTATAACTAATCAACTCCAATAACTAGAAAAAAGAACAAAAGAACCTTACAGTATCAAGAAGTAAAGAAATAATAAAGATCAGAGTAGAAATAAATGAAACAGAAAACAAAACAAAACAAAAAAAAAAACGTAGAGAAAATCAACAACAAAAAAAAGCTGGTTCTTCTAAAAGATTAGCAAAATTGATAAACCATTGGCAAATCTAACAATACAAAAGAGAAGATGCAAATCACAAGAATTTCAAATGAAAAGGGTGTCATGACAACAGAACCAACTGAAATAAAAAAGATACTGAAAGAATATTAAGGAAAACTATACTCCAACCGATTTAAGAAACTAGAAGAGATGGACAAGTTTCTAGAATCACAAGAACCTACCTACACTATCCCACTCAGAGACAGAATACTTTGACTGCTAACCACAAGACTGGCGGTTGAAACCCACCAGCCACTCCACGGAAGGAAGATGGGCAATCTACTTCCATAGTGATACTGACTTGGAAACCCAAGGAGGGGTCACTATGAGTCGGTCCGACTCGACGGCACATAACAACAACAACAACATAACAAAAGAAGTAATTGAGCAGGTCATAAAAAAAAATTCCCACAAAGAAAAGTCCCGGTCCTGATGGCTTCACTGGAGAATTTTACCAAATATTCAGAGAAGAGTTGACACCTATACTACTCAAGCTATTCAGAACAGAGAAAAAGATGGAATACTCCCAAACTCATTTTATGAAGCAAGCGTAACACTAATACCAAAACCAGGGAAAGACACCACTAAAAAGGAAAACTAAACACCACTATCCCTCATGAACATAGATGCAAAAATCTTTAACAAAATCCTACCCAACAGAATACAACAACATACCAAAAAATAAATACATCCTGACGAAGTGGGATTCATAAAAGGCTTACAAGAGTGGTTCAACATCAGAAAATCAATCAATGTAATCCACCACATAAATAAAATAGAAAACAACCATATGATTATATCAATCAATGCAGAAAAGGCATTTCATAAAATCCAATACCCATTCCTATTCAGAATTCTCAGCAAAATATGGATAGAAGGGAAATTCCTCAACATAATAAATGGCATATACACAAAGCCAGTGGCCAACATCATACTTAGTGGAGAAAGACTCAAGGCATTCCCCTTACAAACGGGACAGAGACAGGGATGCCCTTTACCACCACTTCTATTTAACTTTGTATTGGAAGTCCTGGCCAGGGCAATAAGGCAAGAAAGAGAAAATACATACAAATTGGCAAAGACAAAGTAAAACTATCTCTATTTCTGGATGATATGATCCTGTACATAGAAAATCCAAAGGACTCAATAAAGAAAACTACTGGAAGTAATAGAGAGGTTCAGAAAAGTGGCAGGATACAAGGTCAACATACAAAAATCAGTTGGATTCCTCTAAACCAACAAAGAGTCCTCTGATAAAGAAATAAAGGGAAACAATACCATTTACAATAGCTACTAAAAAGATAAAATATCTAGGAATAAACCTTACCAGAGACACAAAGACCTATACAAAGAAAACTATAAAACACTACTACAAGAAACTACAAGAGATCTACATAAATGGAAGAGCCCACGTTGTTCATGGATAGGTAGACTGAATATCATGAAAATTTGAAAACTACTACCTAAAGCAATCTACAAATTCAACACAATCACAATCCAGGTGACAATTAATAACATTGAAGACAAATACCTGCATACTTCTTTGGAAAGGGATCAATCAGAAAAAAAATGAAAACAAAATGAAGAAAGCCTAAGGTTCATGTGGGATAGCATCAAAAGGAATAACTTACATGTCATGGGAATTCCAGAACAGGAAGAGAAAAACAAAACCACTGAGAAAATTGTCCAACATTTGCTGGAGGAGAACTTCCCTGAAAAAATAAAAGATGAGATTATATCCATTCAGGAAGTCCAACAAACCCCAAATAGGACAGACCACAAAAGAAATCACCATGACACATCATCATCAAACTCATCAAAACCAAAGACAAAGCCAGAATCCTGAAAGCAGCATGAAAAAAATAAAAATTTACCTACAAAGGAAAGCTAGTAAGAATAAGTTCTGATTTCTCAGCAGAAACCATACAAGCAAGAAGGCAATGGGATGGTATATATAAAACCCTGAAAGAGAAAAATTTTCAACAAAGAATTCTATACCCAGCAAAACTGTCCCTTAAAAATGGTGGTCAAACTAGGAGATTTTCAGATAAGCAGAAACTAAGGGAATTTGTTAAAACCAGATGAACCTTATGAGAGATGCTAAAGGGAGTCCTTTGTACAGAGAACCAAAAATACCAAATAACAACCAACCATTAATACACAAGATGACACAACAGAGAAACTACAGCTATGAACATAGCCAAAGTAAAATTACCTTAAAAGATTGGAAACAGGGAACCAGAGACATCAACTGGCAAGTGAGGACAACTACAAACAAAAAGAAGGAAAAGACTGTGTAGTCACAGAACTTCTAAATGGTGAGGAAGTTAAGAGAGTTACAAGATAGAACGGGCTGTTCTAAACTTGGGGATAAAATTATAAATCATAGGGTAATCTCCAAGAAAAAATGATAAACCTTCAAATAACTATAAAAAGAGGACAAGCACAAATATTCAGCATATACTAAAACAACAGCAACAAAGGAAATAACACAATTCATAACATAATGAGCTCAGCACAGGAAATAATATGGAACAAAGAAACCAGGGACACCATGAAAAAACACATAACAAAATGACAGCAACAAATTCAAACTAATCAATAATTACCCTGAATGTTAATGGGTTAAATGCACAACTCAAGAGACGGAGATTTGCAGATTGGATAAGAAAACACAACCCATCAATATGCTGCCTAC